>NC_053164.1:2980722-3286613 GCF_016835505.1 Polypterus senegalus | reverse complement strand
TTCTTTTGCACGTATACGATTATGAGGTCCTCAGCTCGGATTATGAAGACACGCACAGGAGTGGAGGACTGACAGTGCCATCACAGCCGATTAATGGCGGGACGTCTCACCAGTCTACACAAGACCCACCGCGACTGTCCCCAAAAGGCGATCATAACGTCAGCGAACACATCTCTCTATACTATATAAAAGAAAAGGCAACTTTCCTTTCTTTACACCTTTTTCCTTTTATCCCAAACCAAAGCCTTTCTCTCTTAACACTGCAGAGGACACAAAACTAATTTTCTTTAAATGCCGTAAGGCACATTACCAGAGGCACAAATTTGAGCGTTCACATAGAAAATGTAATTTCAATGTACCTGTACTTCTTAAAACGTTAATGTTTTACTGTTTAATAACTTATAGACTATAATTTATTATTTTTCCCTTGCACTCAGTGACCAAACCTATACACACACATATAGACACATACAAACATACACACAAGTATATGTATGTGTATATACACACACACACACACACACATACATACATACATACACACATATATATAATTTGTGTGTGTGTATGTATGTATGTGTGTGTATATATGATGTAGATAGGTATGTATGTATATATATATATATGTGTGTGTATATGTAGATATGTATATAGATATGTAGATATGAAGATATGTATGTGTATATATGTATATATATATGTATGTATGTATGTATGTATGTGTGTGTGTGTGTGTGTGTGTGTGTGTGTGTGTGTGTGGTATATGACAGCAGCAATCCAAGCTGTAAGAAAACAGTAAAAAGGAGGCGTGTCAGACGTCGTGGTACATTTTCTGATGCAGCTACCGAAAACAACTTGTGACGCTGCCGCCAAATACACAAAACAATTACTTTGACAATCATGTTACATTATTTTTTAAATGTTTCCTTTTCTTTTTCATGACTTCTTTAAAACATGACATCGCTGTGAAGCGGGTATTTTGCTATATATATATACATATCACAGCGACACTCATAACAGTGACAAAACAATTACATTGACAATCATGTTACGTTATTTTCAAAATGTTTCCTTTTCTTTCTCTTTCCTTCTTTAACACACTACTTCTCGCTGCCAAGCACGGGTATATATATATATAGATAGATAGAGATATATATATATAGATAGATATGAGAACAACATATATATATATATATATCTATATATATATATATATATATATATATAGATAGATAGATAGATAGATAGATATGAGAGCAACACTCATATCAATGACAAAACAATTACATTAACAACCATGTTACGTTATTTTTAAAATTTTTCCTTTTCTTTTTCGTACCTTCTTTAATACACTACTTCTCCGCTGCGAAGCGCGGGTATTCTGCTAGTAAACAATATGTGGTTAATTTCAGTGTATTTATAAAGCCACGTCAATAATGTGGATCTGAAAAAGAAACGGAAACCACACAGGAACAGTAGCACTGCTTTGACGCTGGGTGCCGCAGGCTGAAAAACTGAGCAGAGAACTTGCACACGCCAGGGTATGAGGTACCGTGGAAATGTGAATGGCTTTACACCATGTTTAGGTTCAAATCACGATTTTTAACATGGAAATGTTCTTACGCAACATTTCTGTGTGTACGCATCGTTTATACATGAGACCCCAGGAGACAAACGAGAATCTAAAACCAGGAATGAAATTGATCTTTTGTAAGACTAAGGGAAAAACAACAATTGAAGTAGAGATTCTTGTTTTGTTAAAAACTTAGCAGAATACAGAACAGAACCCAATAGAATTTTGGGTTGGCACCCCAAAATTTTGCAGTGGTATTAGCCTGTTATTACTCTTATGATAATAGATGGCATAGTTGGCAGGATGGAGGAACAGAATAACCCAAGCTGAGCTGGTTCACCAGTTTGCAGATCAAGTCAACCAGCTGCAGGTGCAGTAAGCCAAGTTGCTCACTGAGAGGAAGTGGATATTCATCATCCCGGCAGAAGCCAAGGGCCTGCATAACTACACATCCTGATGCGCCCTCGCTTAAATGCTTTCATTTTAATTTAAAAAGATGTCTTGCCTGAAGAAGGGGCCTGAGTTGCCTTGAAAGCTTGCATATTGTAATCTTTTTAGTTAGCCAATAAAAGGTGTCATTTTGCTTGGCTTTTCTCTACATTCATAATGGCTAACACAGTACAACACCCTAGTACTATTAATTTAAAAAAATATTTTGCCTACATTGGAAGCTATGGCGCATGGAGGAAAATCTTAAAAACTTGTTAAATACATTGTGACACATGCGCATTGGAGGATGTCTTCACAGGCTCAGTCAAATTATGTAATAACCCACCGAGACAAGAGGAGGCACTGCCACTGAAACTGTCACATTCTTTTTTTTTTCCACAGTTCCAAGAAGCCACCCAGTCAGGGCAACTGACCTAACTCTCTCTGGTCCAGCTGTCATAAAAACCTGGGTGACCCAGAAGGGACCATCATTACTGGCTCATGTGAGCCGCTGGATGCAGCTCCACTAGCAATATGACTTGGCTATTCAGCCCAACATCTTTACCATTTTGCCTAATTCATCCTGCATAATGTGACATACACCAAAGGGCATTTGCTTTTCACTTTTCTTTGCTCAGTCTACAGACAATAAATGGGATGAACTGATTGGCGCCCAAAATATTCTTTGAGTATTGGAGCTGTCATTCCTGCACCCTGCCCCAATATTGATTTGTCATGTATGATTATACACAAATTGTAAAATAGTTTACACATGCCTTCTTTGAACAAAAAAAACTCACCAATCTTATAAGATTGACCCATTTTAAAAGAACTGTTCATGATTAGCAGCTAGTCTCCCAGCATAACAACCTTTCTCCCACCCAGGGGGGTTTCCTCTCAAAAGACCAAATCACAGTTAACTTTTTGTGCCACTGGGATGCTTTTGTTTTAATTTACTTTCGTATTTATGTGAGAACTCAGACAAGCAAATTGAAAAACCATGAGAAAAATAGTACCAGGAATGTGCGATAAAACGATTATTTCTTCTTTGTTGTCACAATCATGCGTCAGAAACATGGAAGGCTCAGTTCAATATTCAACGACTGTCTTAGTTTGTAAAACAGATGTATTTGGTAAGTTTTTAATCTTTTTCTGTGTGCCCCCTAGACTTCATTGTAAAGCATCAGAGTGGGCAAGATATATATTTTTTAATTTATAGAAGTGCTTAACCTTGGAGCACATATACCATGTCAAGTCAAGTCGGGGAGCATGCACTGGTACAGTGTGTTGCCACACCCACTACAAGATGAAACAACTCGGGATCCCAGTTGGCAATCCCCCAGGCAGACACGCAGTCCAGTCCTACAATCTGGAAATGACACTCTATCTTACACAGCCAGGTGTTATGTGGGCGACCCCTTGACCTGGTCCAGCTACTCGGGTCCCCAACAATGAGGATCTTATGAGCTAGATCACCCTCGGAGAAACACGCCACATGACCGTAATGCTGTAACTGATGCTCCTTCACAATGCAGGTAATGTGCCTCATTCGGGACTCCCTGAGCAACCACTCATTCAACACAAAGTCAAACCAATGGTACCCAAGGACTCCCCAAAGAGACACAGAACCAAAAGGAGTCCAGTCTTCATCTCAGGTCACTTGATAGCGTTCATGTCTCGCAACCATATAGCAAGACAGGAAGCACCAGGACTCTAAAGACATGGACCTTCGTCCTTTTGCATAGATATCGGGAGTGCCACACATCCCTTTCCAGAGAGACTGTGAAGAAATAACTTTGAGAAACTTTGAGAAACATCTCAAGGAAGGTTTTTCTCTGTGACCCCCTAATTGGCTCTTATCGATTATAGGCGGCCCATGCTAATGGTCAGTGGTGAGTTCATCACTGGCTATACCAGTTGAAATGGTAAAAATTGTAGATGCAGGAGGGATGAGGTTGGGAAAGGAAAGAGAGTGAGAAACTAAAGCTCAGACAGCCCGAAGAGTGGGACGAAACAAGTACATGTGCATTAACATGGCGTGAACACTGAGGAGAGAAAAGATGATCCCAGCTATAGTCTTTTCTCATATATATGTTATTTCCTTAATGCATGTGCATCTTTGTATATTTTTTCTTATGATTCTCTTTCTGTAGTTTATTTTTATTTTTTGACATCAAATTAGTTTATTTTATATTTTTACAATGTCCTTTTGAGCTGTTATGTGACTACAGTTTATATCACAGAAGTGACAGTTTTTAAACATGGTGGTCACTTCATGTATTATCACTCTGTGGATTAAACGTGTAGTTAGCTCCTCCTCATCGTAGTTAGTTGCTGAAACTCAAGGTGAGTCAGGTTTATTTCTCTGGTTTTGATTTTGCTTCATACCTGACTTCTTATTTTTGTCAAGTTGTTATGTTGGTTCTTGACTTTTTCTGATTATTTAGAGGACAGAATAGTGACTCTGAGGCTGTTGAACTATGTCAGAAGGTCGCTGCTTTGAATCCCATAAATCCCAGAATTAATTCCACTCCTTTGGGCCAGGCCTTTAATGACCTCTTAGGCACAGCCATTAGCAGTGTGTCTGTCTACAGAGAGAGTGTTGACCTCATCAAGAAGTTTACTTACTTCCGTAGTGACATTCATGTCTTATGAAGTCAGTAGACGGATTGGGAGAGCATGGTAGATCATGAGGTCGCTGGAAAGGGATGTGTGGCACTCCCAATATCTATGCAAAAGGACGAAGGTCCAAGTATTTAGAGTCGGGGTGATTCCTGTCTTGCTATATGGTTATGAGACATGGATGCTATCCAGTGACCTGAGACAAAGACTGGACTCCTTTAGTTCGGTGTCTCTTTGGAGAATCCTTGGGAATCGTTGGTTTGACTTTGTGTTGGATGAGCGGTTGCTCATGGAGTCCTGAGTGAGATACATGACCTGCATTGTGTGGAAGCATCAGTTATGGCACTATAGTCATGTGGCACGATTCCCAGAGTGTGATCTGGCTCACAAGATCCTTATTGTTGAGGATCCAAGTGGCTGGGGAAGGCCAAGGGGATGCCCACTTAACACTGGCTGTGGCAGATAGAGGGTCATTTCCGGAGGGTAGGACTGGACTATGTGTATGCCTGGTGGGTTGTCAACCAGGATCTTGAACTGTTTTGTCATGTGGTGAGTATGGCAACGCGCTGTACCAGTTCATGCTCCCCAACCTGACCTGACCTGGGCCCTTCTACCTGAAATTGCTCTATCTTGGTTATGATGTATAAACTGCATCAAGCCCTGCAAGTAGGTTATACAATTTTCAGGGAACAACTGGTGGCAGGATTGGCACTCCAGCCATTCTAAAAAACCTCACACTGTCCCATTCCATTCAAACTCGTGTGGTGCTGAGGTGTCACCCATTGCTCGGCTGTACTCAGGGTCCTGTGGTGGTTCGTTGCATGGTGGGTGTGGTAACACAGTGTATTCAGTGCATGCTCCCAACATCTCTCCTCTTGGTGTAAATTTAATAGAATATAGTTTTAACACAGATAATGGAATATTCAGTTTTACCCCTTATAAGCTAAAAACTAATGGAATGTTCTTAATGTCCCATGAACTGTTAAACAGAAAGGCATTGAAGGTTTTCTGACCATTATGTTATGTTACTGTTCGTAACCTTAACTGTCAGCAGCCTTTAACTGGCCTTAAACACAAGCATCATAGGCAAGAACTTTCTTCTTGATTGTGTGTGAAGTGATTGCTTTGAATTTTAGTAAAACTTTTAAAACAAAGACACTTGGACTGTGGAGTTTTTCATTGTTTTGTTCGACAAGTCATACTAACTGCCTTTCAGGTAGCTGCATTTTGAACCATTTTAAACTGTTTAGAAACTCTTGACAAACGCAGCTACACTCAGTTCTGACTGCCTGCTCCATCTGATTACTTCTTATTCCTTTGACTTATTCTTTTATGCTCATCCACCATAATCGGATATGTTTCATGTTGTTACATGTGCCATTACATCAACACTACAACTACATTTTCTCCTATTATTGTGTATTTACATTGCAATTACTCCACAATTACATTGAATTCAAAAAGTAATCAGACCCCTTCACTTTCAGCACACTCAATTGTTTTGAAGATTTCATTTAAATGGATACATTTGTCATTTTTAATCTGCACTCAACAATCCCTAATGACAAAGTGAAAATATATTTGAAAATGGGTTTACAAATCAAAAACTGAAATCTTTGGAATCGTTAATGGAAATGTTATATTCAGAAACATAGACACAGTTAAATCCAGTCAAAAATGATGTGACTGACTGCTTATATTTTGTGAAATAGGTTTGGTAATTGTGAATCAGTTTGGAAGTGGTATTATAAAAACTATTAAAAAAAGAAAAAAACGCATGTTCTGGGCTCTCTTTTTTATCCTTCTTTAGAATTAGTGACTTATAATAAAAGATTAGTCAATAATCATATATATCTATTACAAGATGTAATAATATTAGCATCATTACAACTCATTCAGACACTTGGTAATTACAGGATTTCTGGGTAGCACATAAAGACATCAACAGTCATTATGTCAGAGAACATTACGCTTTATAATTGCATTCTTCCCTATTTTAAAATTCAGAGGCAAAGTAGGAGTTTATTCAGCATGTGCACATAATATTAGTAAAATATTTTCTATGAGAAACATTCGCTAAAGGTGTAAAAAATACTGTGAATATATACAGAAGATTTCCTTTACTGCTTAGAGATTAGCCACCATGGCGGAGTAAACCCATTTTCAAATATATTTTCACTCTGTCATTAAGAATTGTTGAGCACAGGTTGAAATGACAAATTTATTCATTTAAATGAAATCTATAAAACAATTGAGTTTGCAGAAAGTGAAGGGGTCTGATTACTTTTTGAATCCAATGTAATTGCGGCATAATTGCAATGTAAATACACAATAGTTGGAGAAAATGTAGATTGCACTGGCAATTGGAAGGTTGCCGGTTCGAATCCCATAAATGCCAAAAGGGACTCAGCTCTGTTGGGCCCTTGAGCAAGGCCCTTAACCTGCAATAGCTCTGTCCTGGGTATGACGTTAATCTGCATCCATCCCTGCATGTAGGTCCTCCAACCTGCAGGGAAAAACTTGTGGGTTGGTGGCAGAATTGGCATTCCAGCCACCATAAAAAACCTCACACTGTTCCACTCCATCTGAACTAGTGTGGTGCTGAGGTATCACCTGTTGCACGGCTGCACTCGAGTACTAATCTGGGATCCTGAGTTGGCTTGTCGTATGGTGGGTGCGGCAATAAGCTGTATCAGCGCGTGCTCCTAACCTCTCTCTTCTCTTAGAGATGAGATTATGTTGTAAAGCAAAGTGGGGTTAATTGATTTCAAGTAACTAAACGTTTAGTGACAGCACAACTTGCGGTTTCTTAGGTTGGAATAGGGGCATGCACATGTGCCACTAATTGTTGACTGCTGGGCAGCAGCAGTGTGACTGTCAGAAACGAAGAGGGTGTTTGAAGAGAGCAGGTTCAAAGGAGCTGATGGCAGCTGCAGTCTACAAGAGCTATCACAACATGGTGGCAGCGTTGGGATGGGCCAGTGCCAGGGAAGAAGAGGAGCAGATAATGTGAGATGAAAAGAAAAGACTAATGGTGCAATACTCCATAGATGGAGGACTGTGAAAAAGCCAACTTACGATGACCTGCAAACAGGAGATCTCGTAGGACAAGAAATGGCCAAACCAGTTTACAACTTGAGACAGGATATTCTTAAATCAAAAACTTTATTGCTTGAGTTAATAGACATACTCAAACAAGGTTAACACTAGAATTCCTGAAGCCTTCGAAAAAACTTGCATACTGTATTATTTACCTTATGCAACTTCAAATCTTATATGCAGATAAGGATCCTTGGCTTGAACTAGGAGAGCTTTTTGCCCACGAACTGAGCTCTGTCAAGGCGAGGGATGGGACAGCAGGCTGCTTACTGCTTGCGCTGATTGATGCATTTACAAGACAAAAGACGCACACTGAGAGGTGCAAAAGGATTTAAGGTGGGCCGGGATTATGAATTTTTTCATAGGCTCAGGAATTCTAGTGTTAAAGAGTCTGAGCGAATTCATCCATCATATTGACAGCCAGCCAATCAGAGTGTGAAACAATTGCGTGTTTTGCGAAACCCCCATGGAAGGTTTATAATAAATATGCCTGAGAGACACATTATAAGAGGACAAAGCAACATTGGAAGAGGGCGAGAGCAACATTAAGAGAAAACAGAGCAACATCATGAGAGGTACAACCTCTTTCATCTGATGGTCAGCTAAAGCATTCCATGAATATCGAATGCTAAATTGATACTAAATGTCCAATCTGGGACATTCATCTTTGACATCTTTAACTTTTCGTAAGCTTTTTCTAAAGACTATATATATCCAGACTTTGCTATTCACATTTTTTAATGTTTTTCTGTACTGGATGTTTTTCATATCTGCAGTGATTGATGTAATATTTTTTAGTGCACCTGGTACAGTAGGACATGCCAGATGATCCAATCTGCGAGGTTTATCAAGCTGAGGATGAAGACATCTGTCCAATAATAAACAGTGTGTTAAAGTAACACATTCACTTGTTGATAAATGGCCTATAGCCAGGGATGTTGAAACATCCTCAGGATGGCAAACATGGCCTGGCATCCTGGCCAGAATGGTTTAAGATTTCTCATCGGGACGACAAGTCAATATGTGGACAAGAAGGAAATCAGGGCATACCCTGAATCAACCAGAAGACTGGTGGAAGGTGCTAACACCAGCAAAAGAGATGCTAGCATCCTGAAAGGGCTCACTCAAGGATCCTTACCCATCCTGGCAGCCATCGTGGGGAAATGACAGGGGGAGATAACTTATATAAACTATTCACTTCCCAGAAACACTACATGGCAGCATTACAGGACTATGGCACCTGTACAGATATCTGCAGTGAATGCTGAGAATTGTAGCCCCATGTACTGGCCCTGTTTGGTTCAGGAGGGACTGCAGAAATTTGTGCTCCCTACTTTGATGAAGCTTCTGCTTGAACGGCAAGTACTTGTTATGAACAATGCCCTGGTACGGGAAGTAAGAGGAGCATAAGAGGAGCTGCTTTGCTTCACTCAGACCGAGTTGGAGTTGGGAGAGGAGCTGAATAACACTCACTGGAGAGAAGTGGAGGAGAGAAGAGAAATTACACTGCTGTGCTGTGCTGTGTTAAAAGAGAAAAACATATTAAAAGTGTTTTGTTTAACAAATATTGTTTTTGAACCCAGGACTGTGTCTGTGAGGTGGGGTTTGGGATAATGCAATGCTGCCTAGTGATCTCACTGTGTTTATGTTTCCAGTATTAGAGAGACACTGGGCAAAAACAGTATTCTTGGGAGAGTTGCAAGGTGAAAACCAGTGCTAAACAAGAGGAACATAAAGATCATCTAACATTAGCCCAAAAACACCTTGATTACCCCCAAGCCTTATGGGAGAATGTCATGTGGACTGACAAATCAAGAATGGAACTCTCTGGGTTATGCAGCACAAGATCAAAACCACCTCTGAATATTGGGATATAAGCAAAATGATGTCTTGACTTGAACCCTGTTGAGATGTTATGGTGGGACTGTAGATGAGCAGTTCATAGATGAAGATCCCTCTGATGTGGCTGAATATAAACAATACAAACTACTCTCCTGTTATCAAAAGCATTCAATTGCAAGTGATTTTTACCATGTGTGACAGATAAGGGCACTGTCGACCCCTTGAACCCCCAGACCACTCGTCAGACACCAGGTAAAAGTCCAATAATAATATTTATTATTATAAATAAGTGCACAATGCACGCTCCTCTCCACAATTCTCAATAAACCAATCACAATAACAATCCTCCATACTCGCAGACGCTTAGCCACCCTGCCTCCCAACTCAGCTGGCCCGTCTGGGATTTCCCAGAGTCCTTAATAGTCTTTGACCCGGAAGTGTTTGTCCCTCAGTCCATGTGACTTTCTATCACTTCCGGGTCAGGTTAAAACTCATTTTCTTCATCCCGGAAGCACGTCATTTCTTCTGTCCATGTGACTGGGATGTACTTCCGGGGTGTAGGGAAAATAGTCTCTGGGCCTCCCTGCAGCGACTCCTGGCGGCCCCCATGGTATCCAGCAGGGCTGTGCATTAAAAGTCCACTGTCCATAATTCCCTGCTGGCATTCGAGCACCTCTATGCTGCAAGGAGGGCTCCATCTGGTGGCCTCGGGGTATTGGCCGGGATGAATGGCCGGCCATATCTCACACATGGGTGTGAGGCCAGGCACAGGAATGATGAAGACGTCAGGATAATTTGGGGCCCACTGGGGCATTTTAATGAAAAAAAAATAAAGGTGACAGCCATTGTGAGATTACTCTGCCCTAACTTTGGTCTAAAGAAAATGATTAACAAAAATGTCTGCACTGTATAGTCACTATTGGGAGGCTTGACTAGTGGAATGTTCCTCTCATAAATGATGCTTTCTTCCAAGATTCTGGTGGCATTGTTCTCACAGAACTGGAAGGGATGGGGTTAGGTGGTCTCACTGAGCTGATTCTTGGCACTACTGGGAAAGTTAGTGGCAGCACTTCCTCATGGTCTGGTGGGTCATAACCTACATTCAAAGAGCCTGTGAGAAGATCCACAGATGTCTATTTGTGACAGGTGATATAGATGTTGGTGGACTTTTTTCCTTAAATTAATCAAATGATCAATCTGTTTATTGTCCTTACTCAGGTTGTCTTATCTATTATACTACATTCGTTTAGAGATCAGTAACAATTAAGTGCTCTGAATGAGCAAAAAATAAAGGAATTTAGGAAGGAGGCATACACTTTTCCATGGCATTGTAACACACATGGTTCTGTGTTCAAGTCTTTGGGTTTAAAGCAAACCAACCTCATCTCGCGGTTCACATTTATGAACAACAAATTGTAGTTTCATTGTTATTTGCCTGCCCTGCTTTCACCTTTTAACTTTGATTGCTGCTCCACGTTTTGATTTTGATGATTCAGCTGATGTCTCCTGGCTTGTATTTTTCTGCCTCTAAAACACCTTCTGATTCAAAAACTGTTTTTGCCGTCTGGAGACACCACTTTTCATTCTTGCATTAGAACTGTCTTTCTAAAAGAAATACAAATTTGTTTTATAAGTGCCAATTTTATGAAAGAAGGGAAATATAATCATTGAAACAATTACATCAAACATCCTACACCAAGGTAGAGGCTTTTTACTGTGGCCTTTGAAACCTCACAGAAGTGTCAAAGCTGTACGGAGTAATGAATTTCTCACTCCTTAAGCAGGGAGGAGGCATTTTGAGGAGGAAAAAAAAACGACTGAATCCAAAATGATCAACTCATGAAAGGTAAATCCAACATCAAGATGCCTAGAGGGAAGTTCCTCCACTCCCCCAACCATTGAGTGATGGTCAGAAATTACAGTTCTTAAATGTCTTGGGTGCCAGCAGCTCTGAGTCACCACCGTCGCTGATAGTCAGCAGAAGTAAAAAATATAAACATCTTCACATAATGTCTCGAGTTTCCTAACTGAATTACAGCTTTGGATTTTAAAGGTCATTTTTGTCTTGATACTGAATTTATCCTGACACATGGCGCCTCGCATATCTGAAAGAAGAAGAGTGTTTTCAGAGAAAGAAATATACGCAGCATGACACATAAAATCAGAAAAGATACAAATGTGTCTAAATAAAAAATAATAAATAAATAACTAACTGACAATTTCTCAAAGTCAGAAAAACACTTCAGAAAATCGATACAGTGTACGATCAATTGGCAGGGTCGGTCTAAAATCAAGCATGGCTGCAGCTGGCTCCAGGAAGACTGAACATTAAAACAATCTAGACGAGAACAGGCTATTCAGACCAACAAAGCTCACCAGTCCTACCCACTTAATACTTCTAATAAAAACAAAAGTCTTACTGCCTACCATGCTACTTGGTCGCTTATTCCAAGTGTCTATCATTCTCTGTGTAAAGGAAAACTTCCTAATGTTTGTGTGAAATTTACACTTCACAAGTTTTCAACTGTGTCCCTGTGTTCTTGATGAGCTCATTTTAAAGTCACCGTCTTGATCCACTGGACTAATTCCCTTAATAATTTTAAACACTTCAGTCACGTCACCTCGTATTCTTCTTTTGCTTAAACTGAAAAGGCTCAGCTGGTAATAGTCTTTGTGATGCCTGGTACCTGCAGCCATGGATATAGCTTTCAGCTGGGCATCTAGTAGTTCATGAACTGAAAAGGGACTCGGACAAGTAAGGAAACAACATCACTGATAGATTTCAGCTAGGATCCTTTTCCCCAGCTTGGGATTCAAATTTTTGAGTTATATTGGTTTTGCTCTTTATTGATTCTTTTATGCATGTAAATATTTCTTTTATCATTTACTAGTTGTACCCCCAGCATAATAGTGAAACAGTCAGTCAGTCATTTTCCAACCCGCTATATCCTAACACAGGGTCACGAGGTCTGCTGGAGCAAATCCCAGCCAGCACAGGGCATATGGCGGGAACAAACCCCGGGCAGGGCACCAGCCCACCGCAATAGTGAAACAGTACACAATAAACAAAATCATTTTCACTGAGAATAATTTATATTGATCGATTTTATATCTGCGGGCCTCTTGATATACGATATTTTCGGTTTTGCTATCGGGGCAAGAATGTAGCTATGATCTCTTTGCCAAAAATGTAAAAAGGTATCTCTGGTCAAGTGTAAGGTAGGAACGCTTCGATATCAAACGTTGGCACTATATCTGATCATGTTCAGCTCTGATGGGAGAGCGCCCCCAGCATGGGGAGAAAAGCACGTGGCCATGATATCTCTGCCAATGAAATCTTTCTCTCAAAAACGACAAACGTTACTCTTTAACAATCTCTCGATGATAATATTTGCTGAACAAACAGGTATCACTAGCTAAGTGGAGGCAAGGTATGCTTCCACATGTGGTGAGAGGTGGAGAGACTTGAACAGAGGCTGGCGCGTGAGTGAGGAGGGCTCTGCCAGCTCCCCACTCCTGAAGTCCCGTCTCTCCTCTCCGCTCGGCCTGCAGCCTTTCTCTCAGATTGACACTAATAAATCGGTGCTGCAAACGAACTATGATACTTAATGCGATGAGAGAAGTCACAAAATCAACCGGAATGTTCAAGCAAATTATAGAAAAACACCCAATCTAATTTTGTTAAGTAGTTCTCTCGTGAAAAGTGGACAGACATTCAGACAGACAGACAGATGTTAGGTTTTATATAGAGAGAGATATGCATTATTCTTTGTTTTAGAAGAAGGGGCCTGAGTTGCCTTGAAAGCTTGCATATTGTAATCTTTTTAGTTAGCCAATAAAAGGGGTCATTTTGCTTAACTTCTCACTACTTCCATAATGGCTAACACGGTACAATACCCTAGTGCAACAAAATATCTAAACTTCTGTTTTTGCTTTTTCATCCTGGGGTATTGAGTGTTGCTTAGTGTGGGGAAAAATTAATTTAAGTGATTTTAGCACAAGGCTGCAACATAACAAAATGAGAAAAAGTGAAGGGGTCTGAAGATCTTCTGAATCTACAGCATTTTAACTGTACTCTACTTTTACTTGCTTGACTTCTCATTACAGATATCTAGTTTCAAATTTAGTAAAAACAAAAAGCTGAAACATCACATTTATACCAATATTTGCAAAAACACTTGAGATTTGGCTCTGGTGCATCCCATTCCATTGATCATCATTGAGATGTTTCTACACCTCATTTGGGTCAATTCAATTAGGATTAGGAAAGGCAAACTCCTGTCTATAGTGGGTTGAAGTATTGATAATGTGAATCAGAGCAAAAACCAAGTCATGAGGTCAAATGAATTGCCTGCTGGAGTCAGAGAGAGGGCTGTGTGGAGACAAAGATCTAGGGAAGACTACAAAACAAAAATTCTGTACATTGAAGGTGTCAAAGACCACAGTGCCCTCCATAAGTCCTAAATTCTGGGGGTCATGGTAAGAGAGATGACCAAAAACCTAATGATCACTTTGTGGTGATTGTAACTGCTACGCTTCACTAGGTTTATAGTGAAAATTTAACTACTGATGCATGTTAACCCCAAACTGTCTTCAGGCCCCTTTCCACTGTGCAGAAAGTGAAATCCACTAATAAAAGTGATCTTTATAAAAAATGATCTAGAGAAAAGAAGCAGCAAAAATGTAATTAATACTTTATCTACAATCCCACAAACTCCCTGTACATAAACCGATTCAAAAATCACCCACCTTCTCCCAATATATACAGTAAACAAATGTCTTAAAATCTTGTACCCCAAAAATATCCCACAACATCCACTTAATTTAGTCTTTTTATCAGATTAACATATCTCCCAATGTTTCAGTTTCTCAGATGTGCCAATTCCAGAATAAAAGATTTATGGCTCACACTGATTCCGATCCCATCCACTGTCTAGTCCACTTCCCTCAGTGTATCAGGAATCTTCGAGGTGGCCACCCCAAACTGTATCGGACTTGCGGTGCTCCACGAGAAACAATCTTATTCCTGGCCTCAGATAGGACACATCTTTCTCCTCCACCATAAAGCTCGGCTGTTTTTTTCCTTTTTTCTTCCTGCCTTTTTGCCCTCCTTTTCAATTGTGTCGTCCATTTCCATGGCACTCCTGGAAATCGCAACAACAGCCCCATACCTAACAAAGGTCCTCCCTATGCAACCCGCCCATCTCATGCTACAGTGTGCTCAGAGGGAAACAGCATTCACATAGAGAGACAAAAAGACAAACCAGAAAGAAATTTATGTGGCAGTGCTACAACTTTTCCTTCTAAAAACCTGTGAAGTAGGAAAATTCTTCAGAAGGACAACCCTCGCTGCAACACTCCACCAATCTGGGCTTTATGACAATTTGACCAGACAGATGCCTCTTCTCAGTAAATGACACATGGAAGCCCACTTGGAGTGTGCAAAAAAGCACCTGAAAGACTCTCACACTGACTGTGTTTACATGCACAGAAACCTGGTTTCTTAAAAATCCTCCATTTACATGTACACTTCTGGAGTTCTCATCTGACGTCATTAACCTGCACAAATAAAGAAACAGACATCATCATCCTCCACTGTAAATCCAAATGAAAACCATGGAGTCTGTGTTAAATTTCCTGTGTTTTATAAATACGTTTAGTCCTTTGTGTGTTTTGAAGTAAATAACATTTATCCCCCTTTTTATATTCTCGACCTGATTTGCGGTATGAACACTGGCCGCTGCACCACCCGATAACACTGATAAAACAAATCCAAAGCAAATAGTTGGAGGAAAACTAAACTCCCAATTTATACGATTCTGTTACTGGATTGCACACGGCACACTCTTTTCTGCTTGGTTGTGTCATTGAGCCCTGCGTAGGGCTGGCATACCGCTATGTGTGCTGCTGGGATAATAATAACGTAGGCTATTTTTCAATAATAAAATAAGTATTGAATTAGGTTACTTCTTACTTTAAATAGAAATCAGACTATGTTAGTTTTAACGTGTACTCCCCAACACTGCACCTGAGACTGTGCTACTGAGCTGAATAATAATAATAATGCACCTTTCTAAACAACCAAGGACACCATACAGATAATAAAATCATAAAACCAACAAAAGCATGCATGTACACATCACATCTACTTATATCTATATCTATAGAACTGAAAATACAGCAATAAGAATACAGCCTAATGTCATGTAGTGTAAGCTTATGGAAGAAGATCTGCTGTGGCAACCCCTAATGGGAGCAGCAGAAAGAAGAAGAAGAAGAAGAAGTCATGTAGTGTAAGCTAATCTAAACAGATAAGTCTTAAGATGAGATTTGAAAATAGGTGGGGAGTCTGTGTCCCGAATGTTTTGTGGTAGTGAGTCCCAGAGACGATGAGCACTACGACTAAATGTCCTGGAGCCCATGGTGATCAGGCGTGCAGGAGGGGGGATGATGAGAAGACCAGAAGGAGAGGACCTAAGAGTGTGGTTAGGTGTATAAACATGTATGAGGTCAGAGAGGTATAAAGGAGCAAGAATATGAAGTAAGGGCTTTGAAGGTAAGTAGAAGAATTTTAAAATCAAAGCAAAATATTACAGGAAGTCAATGAAGCTGTTTAAGAGATGGGGTGATGTGTTCCACGGAAGAGATCTGAGTTATAATACGGGCAGCTTAGCACTGTGTGTTCAGGTCATCAACATTAATTTAGCGTCATATGAAAAACTGAGGTCAGAAGAAGAAATAATGCCACAGTCTAGCATTTGCCGGAGGAGATTTATCTATGTGGACGCTTCTATTTGGGGCTTCTGAAAGTGTGTGTGAAGCTAACACATGTGCAGGCTAACAGAGTGCAATGATTATACACAGACTAAAAAATCTTTACTGTAACCTGATAAGGACAAGGTCCCAAAGATTACAGTCAACACTTAAACTGGAAATGCTAACAACGAGAACGCTAAAAAGTCAATCGAACAAAAATCAACAACACGAAGTGTAATCCTAACTGCCCAATTTTCCCCCAATTTTTGCCACTAAATAACACACACACACACACATACACAAAGAGAAAAAATCTTTTTACTTGAATTTATCTACCGAGGATACTGTATTTGAGCGACTTGGCCATATTTAACCCAGAGGTAATTTAACTAACCCCCTGATTGACTCATGAAGTCAAAGAACCTGACCTGACTGTTGGAGTGGTGGCTCTGACACTAAAAATATGCACTGGTTATCTGGAAGGTTGCCTGGTTTAAATCATGTTAGTGCCAGAAGGAATCCTACTCTGTTGGGCCCTTGAGCAAGGCTCTTAAGCTGAAAATTATACCAGGTGTTCTTTACAATGGCCGACCCTAGACTCTGACCCTCAAAGCTCTTACAAAAGACAATTTCCCCTCGAAGATTAATAAAGTATATCAAATCAATCAAAAAACACAGTTGCTTAAATTGATTAAGTTGATTATAAAATTTCCTGGTTGTGGCCGAGAACAATCATGATCATGTGATGAATAACACAAAGAAAAAAAGAAACTAAGATCCGCGACATACAACATAACCCACGTTATAGTTTATAAGGCCATATAATTAGGTTACTCACAGAGAAATCTACATCTATAAATTTCATTCGCCAGAGACCAATAACCTGGATTGTCTAATCGAAATAAGGGTTTACAAGACATTTTAGAAACCGAGTTTGTGTGAGTAACCGGGTTGGTAAAGCACACATAAACCACATTAATTGTGCGAAACAAGATTCTCTGGTCTGATGAAACCAAGATTTGCGTCATGTGTGGAGGAAACCAGGCACCATTTTTCATCAGTGGTGAAGCATGGTGGAGGCAGCATGATGATGATGATGGGCTGTTTTTCAAAGCTAAAGTACAGGGCCAGAAAAGTGTGACTAGGCAATTCCAGGGCTACATGGGATGAGTTGTGAGGAAAGATTATAAGCAAAAGGAGAGGTGACCTGATTGAAGTGTTTAAAATTATGAAGGTAATTAGACCAGTGGATCGAGACTGTGACTTTAAAATGAGATCAACAAGAACACGGGGACACAGTTAGAAAATTGTTAATAGAAAATTTTGCACAAACATCAGAAGTTCTTCTATATACAGAAGACCACAGAGACATGAAATAGGTGACCAAGTAGTGTGGTAGACAGTAGGACTTTAAGGACTTTCAAAGCTTGATGTGATGTTATTTATGAAGAATTAAGTTGGTAGGACTGGTAAGCTTTGTGGAGCTAAATGGCCTATTCTCATCTAAATTGTTCTAAAGTTCCAATATCTTTAATAAAAATGTGCTCTAGAGTGTCCTGGACCTCAGATTGGGCTGATCACTCATCTTTCCAACAGGACAACAACCCTAAATACAAAGCAATAGAAAACTTACAAGTGGCATAGAGACAATTCCATAAATGTCATTGAGTGGTTCAGCCAGAGCCTGGACTTCTACTGGTGAGACCTGAAAATGGCTGTCCATCCACCCTGTCAGAGATTGAGAGGATCTGCAGAGAAGAATGTAAGAAATTTCACAAATCTAGGTGTGTGAAGCTTTATACCAAAGAAGACTATAACAATAATAATATTTATTATTATAATATTAATATATTATGACATTTATCAATGTACTAGGGGGCTTCGCTCGCCAACCCTTCACACCATTGTGAAGAGGGGGCCTGAATGCACCCCATAGAAACCCATCCTCTCCTCCAAAACCACACTTAAACGGTGATACATTGGTTTCCTATTCATTTTCTTTAACTCCTCTTTGCTTGAGCAGTTGTTGGCTTGCTGCTGCTGTTTTGCCAAATAATCTATCCCTTCCCTCCCCCCCAATCCAGCCATGCCGTGTGATCTGAACTTCACTCGCATACCAATCCCCCCTCCCCATCCCATCCCCCCATGTGCCGTTGTGAAGAGGGGGGCTGGATGCTCACCAAGGTGACGCGGTTGCTCCTCTGAAACTCGTCTGAAATGGTGAAACATTGGAAAACAAGTAACATTTGGCTTTCTTTTTACCTCCTCTTTGCTTGATCAGCTTCTGATTTGCTGCTGCTTTCGTTCCATGTGATTGGCATTTCGAGCTGTGCTTCAAATGTTTAAAAGCCTGTACAGCACCTATCCTTTTGTCCTCAAACACTATGAGATCTCTTTTTGCTTTTCTGTTATTTTACCGAGTAATATTTTCCATTTGTTTGTGCTAATATGATCTTTTCACTCATTTTTTAAGACTTTCGAATTGTCCTACTTCCATTATCTCTAACCTGTTCTGCATGTGTATCACTGGACTTGTTTAAAAAGGTTGTAAATATGAAGTGACGTGCCTGTCTCGTGGGATGTGAAAGTGTCTCACTGTCACTCTTCAAAAGATCACGTCTCGTTGCCGGAAAAAAAATGTAATATTTCTATTGCACTTGTGGAAAGACAGCCAATGGACTCAGACAGAAAGACACCAGAATGTCCAAAACACACACATTTATTATTCTCACAGTACCACAATGCCTTATTCTTCAACAGCTCTTTCTCTTTTCTCTTTGACCTCCACTCTCCTCCTCACAAGCTCCGTCTCTTTCCTCCCAACTCCAGCTCGCCTTTTATAATAATCTGGATGGGCTCCAGGTGCTCTGTCCAACGACACTTTCTGGTGTGGTGGAAGTGTCAGATGAGCATCCGGAAGCACTCCGGGTGCTCCTGGGATTTCTTCTGGCAGCATTTCCTTGTGTGGTGGAAGTGCTGCCATCCAGGGTTCCATGATTGTCCGGACGCCTCCTGGTGGTGGCCGTGTCCTCCCATAGGGATGGGCTTCCAAGCTCTGTTCCGGTGGCCCCCAAGTAGACCAGGGCGGCTGCCCTCTCATGGCCCAGGGGAGGTACTGTCCCTATTGTGGACCGTCCAGACATCCTGCCTGGGTAGTGTCCCCGGCCGTCTGCCACACACTATTATATTGTACTGAGGATTATTTGTGTTCTGTTCTGTGTATTCTGTTGTATTGACCCCCTCTGCATGCTCAACCTGCCTGGAAAGGGGTCTCTCATCGAACTGCTTTTCCCGAGGTTTCTTCCATTTTTTCCCTACAAGGGTTTTGTTTTGGGAGTTTTTCCTTGTCTTCTTAGAGACTCAAGGCTGGGGGGCTGTCAAAATGCAGGGCCTGTTAAAGCCAATTGCAACACTAAAATCCCTGCCAATGGTACTTCAATTAAGCACTGAGTAAAGCGAATGGATACTTGTGTCAGTATGACATTTCAGGTTTTATTTTTATTTTTTTTAACTTTTAATAGAGTTGTGAAAGAACAGCATGGTGGCACAGTGGTAGCGCTGCTGCCTCGCAGTTAGGAGACCCGGGTTCGCTTCCTGTGTCCTCCCTGCATGGAGTTTGCATGTTTTCCCCGTGTCTGTGTGGGACATGCAGGTTAGGTGCATTGGCGATTCTAAATTGTGCTTGGTGTGTGGGTGTGTGTGTGTGCCCTACGGTGGGCTGGTGCCCTGCCCGGGGTTTGTTTCCTGCCTTGCGCCCTGTGATAGCTGGCTTTGGCTCCAGCAGACCCCTGTGACCCAGTAGTTAGGATATAGCGGGTTGGATAATGGATGGATGGAGTTGTGAAAATGTATAAAACCCTGTTCTCACTTTGTCATTCCGGGGCTTGTTGAGGAAAAAATGACTTCAGCACAAGGCTGCAACACAGAACAAAGTGTAAATGGTGAAGGAGTCTGAATTCTTTCTAAATCCACTGTAACATATATAAATGACTTACGAAACAAGGAGGACAACACCAAGCACAAAAACACATCACATAACATACACATATAGTGCTTTAGACATGAATGTGAAGTTTGGTGTTATCTGTCTAGCTTATGAGATGGATTGTGTCGTTGTTTTTTTTCTTGCATTAGTATTGCAGTCATTGCTGGTTTTACTTCACAGGTCTTAGTCCTGTAAAAATTTATATTCAGAATTTTTTCATTACTAGTCTCTCTGGGGTACCCTACATTATTATGGGGGATAGCAGCACCTGCTGGCCTGTGTTTCCTCTGCCAGGGTGCCATATGGTCAGGCACCTGCCTTGAATGTTGTAAAATAGCAAATAGCCGGAGTCCCTGTTGGGTTCTCCTTCACATGATTCTAAGTTCTTTAAGGTAGGAGAGGACTGAGGCATTTATGACTTCATATTTCAAATGGATGTCCAACTCACAATTATAAATAAGTAACTGTATTCCGAATTCTGTTTGTTTTGAATTAGCCATAGAGTAATTAGCGAAACAATTTGACACGGCTGATCATTAAGCACAACTGTAATATTTGGCTACAAAGATGTTTAAATAAACAAGTT
The DNA here is from genome assembly GCF_016835505.1 of Polypterus senegalus. Taxonomy (NCBI): domain Eukaryota; kingdom Metazoa; phylum Chordata; class Cladistia; order Polypteriformes; family Polypteridae; genus Polypterus; species Polypterus senegalus. The sequence continues at coordinate 3,265,721 of NC_053164.1, read as the reverse complement.
CTTGCAAATCAAGAATCCGTCTGAATTTCAGTCTTTCTAATATGGACAAAGCAGGGTATTGAAAGTGTGGAAACGTTAGGTCTCTGCCAAAAGTAACAGCTAACGTCCTGGGTCACCCAAGCTTTAATTTGAGGTGATTTGGGCTCAAAGTTTTCAATACATTTTTTAAACATTTGCAGAAATATCACCCTCTAAGACCATTTGGCTTTCTGTAATTCTGTTTATTTTTGAATTTATTGGGCTTGTTTTATTCATTGTTTATTACAGTGCCCTCCGTAATGCTTGGGACAAAGGCACATTTTTTTCTTGATTTTCCCCTCTGCTCTGGAGATTCAGACGTGATTAGAGTGCACATTGCAGATTGTCATGTAAGGGGATTTGCAGACATTTTGGCCACACAACACTTTTTCTACATGCTCATCCCATTTCAGGGCACCATAACGTTTATGACACAGCAATGGCAGGTTTATTAAAGCCGTCACATTTAGGACTTTGCTATCCAACGACTGTTTGAAGTCTGCGATTCACAGACATCACCAGATGCTAAGGATCTTCTCTGGTGAAACTTTGCCAAGCCTCTAATGAAGCCATCTTCAGCTACTGTTTGTTTTGGGGGGCTTGACTCAAATTTTCTCTTCAGCATATGCAAGTCCTGCTCAACTGGACTGAAATCAGATGACTGGCTTGGCTTTTCCATTTTTTAGCTTTGATTAACTCCTGTGTTGATTTAGCAGCTTGTTTGGATCAGCCATGTGTCTGTCTGCGGATAGAGTGTTGACCGTGTCGAGAGGTTTACTTACCTCGGCAGTGACATTCATGTCAACTCTTACTATGAAGTCAGTAGACTGATTGGGAGAACATGGGGGGTCATGAGGTCACTGGAAAGGGGCCTGTGGTGCTCCCGATATCTCTGCAAAAGGATGAAGGTCCAAGTCTTTAGAGTCCTGGTGCTTCCTGTAATGCTATATGGTTTGAGACATGGACGCTATCCAGTGACCTGAGACAAAGACTGGACTGTTTTGCTACTTTGTCTCTCAGGAGAATCCTTGGGTACCACTGGTTTGACTTTGTGTCGAATGAGCAGTTGCTCATTGAGTCCCGAATGAGGCACATTACCTGAATTGTGATGGAGCGTTATTTATGGCACTACGGCCATGTGATGTGAATCCCGAAGGGTGATCCGGCTCACAGGATCCTCATTGTTGGCGACCCAAGTGGCTGGACCAGGCCTAGACATTGCCCACATAACACATGGCTGTGGCAGATAGAGTGTCATTTCTGGAGGGTGCATCTGGACCGTGTGTTTGTCTGGGGGGTTGCCAACTAGGATCCCAAGCTGTTTTGTCATGTGGTGGGTGCGGCAATGCACTGTACCAGTCCATGTTCCCCACCTTGACTTGTCTTGGATCACTATCTATGAAGTGACTTAAGTCCACTGAAGTGACTAAAGTCCTTTCGGACGAACACCTCCAGGTTCAGGAACAGTTTCTACCCAAATGCAATCAGACTTATGAACAATCAGTAACCTTGTGTCACCTCCACTGCTACCTGCACCTATACTTCTGCCACTGTCTCTATTTATTCCTAGGATTCTGGTTTTATTTATTAACTTATTTATATTCATTTACTCATTGTGTGTTTTTTTTTTTGTGTATGTTCACTGTCTGCGGGGGCACATTCAAGCAAGCATTTCATTGTACATGGTATTTGTACACATGACAATAAAGAATTGAATTGAATATCTTGAGGGATGAAGCACCACCAAATGAGTATGGAGGCATGTCTATGCACATCCACATAGTCACAGAAGCAATCAAGAAAGTTAATAAGATGTTAAGTTATATATAATGATATGTGGACTACAACACAAAGATAGTAATGCTTAAGTTGCATAATGCACTAGTGATTCTCCTACTGGAGTAATGTGTTTAATTCTGGTCTCCATATTGTATAAAAGATGAAGCAGCCCTATAGACAGTCAAGAGGAGAACAACTAGTCTAATTCAAGAACAGAAAGGAGAAATCAAACCATTTTACTTTAAGTTAAAGGAAATTAAGAGATGACAGGATTGGTGTTTAAAATATGAAGGAAATTAATACAGCTCCAAATAGTTACTTAAAAATGAATTCTTCAACATGAATATGGGGGCATAGTTGGAAACCAACCTTAATGGAAAGAACCACATGAAAATTATCAAGAAGTGTGGTGGAAAGCATAATTTCAGGGACTTTCAACTCTTGACTTGATGTTATTTGTGATGATCTAGGTGAATAGGATGGACAAGCTCGATGGGCTGAATGGTCTCTTGTCATCACAATTGTCCTAATGTTCTAAATTGTGATGAGACCTGTCAGTTACTGATCTATGGAGGAAAATCTACATGAACATCAATAAGAGATACACTAACACATTTTGTGCTTCCTTTTTGGTACCTTTTCAATTGCATGTGAGTAAGGAACATCCTAGAGACCCTGATTAGATAAGGAGTGCCCACCCACAGTCTGTTAATGTCTGTTTCCTTTCGTCCACAGAATGGACGACAAAGCCTGCTGACATCACCCCGGGCCCAGCTCTGATGGTCCCTCCTCTTCTGCCTTGCAGGCTACTTATATAACAAAGCTGCTGGAAGTCAGTGTTCAGTCCCAGACTGAAGTCTAAAGAGCACAAAGGTCTATGAGGTCTTAAAGAGAGAAAATGCCTGAATGAGAAGGTATCACAGAATGAGGACACACACAATCATTCCAAAAATTATTTGACATTTCTTTCATTTTATTTTCCGGTGTTAAGTGGGGTACTCGTTGGTCATCCCATCCTTTAACTTCTCCATCTTATTGTCCATATATGTCACCTGCTTATGTTTTCATATACAGCTAAGGGATTTTCCGGCAACATGGCAGAGTGGCAAGGCAGGACTAAATTTACCCTGGACCTGAGAGTGGCCTACACTTTAACATGAATTCTGCTTACAGTAAGTATTTTCAGGTGGGCATCACTTTTTTCTTACTTTTAATAGAAACTCACCTGCACCTTTGTATCCACTTAAAATATCTCAATAGGCATTATTCCCTCCCACGCTGTTTCATATCTACTTATCATATAGTAGTCAAAGAGTGATTTGAAATTCAATTTGGAAAGCACTCTGGAGTAAGTGTCAGAGGAAATTACAATATTTCTTGTCAGCTGAAGGGATGCCTGCATGAATATATTCAGATGAGACGGAGAGTTTCTGTCTGTGTCAGTCAATGTTGTTCTAGCTGCGGCCCTGGGCGAGGGTCGCCTGAGTCAATAGAATAGTGCAGTCGGTTAGTCCTTGTGATTAATGGCACTGAAATATATATTGTCAGCTCCATTTATATCAAAGAGCTCATCTGTGCCAATTGATTATAAAAAAAAGCCAAAACCATATAGTACTGTAAAGACGGTCTCATTTCAATTCAAGCAGCATTTTATTTTGAAAAGCAATCACTCGTGGGAGTGAGAAAAGTGTAAATATTAGAAGGAATCAGGAAGTGGGTGTAAAAAGAGGATGGTAGGTGGATAAAATATGCAGTGTATTTACTACAGAAATATTCCAAATAGGAAATAAAGGGGAAACCAAGTCAGTAAATTCTGATTTGAATATGGAATGCAGTGGAGTCACAAGTACAGAACTGTCTGCAAATTTATTGTTACTCAGGATACTAAGGAATTACTGTAGTTCATGCATTTATTTCTAGTTGGACTGACTACTGCAATGCAGTGTTCGCTGGCTGCTGAAATCACTCTTTATACAGCTTTCAGTTAATCTAAAATGCTGTTGCAAGAATTACTACAAGAACCAGAAAGTACGAACACATAACTCCAGTTGTTAAGTCCTTACACTTGATCCCAGTTAAGTGTAGGGCAGATTTCAAAGTCCTCCTTTTAACATGTAAAGCCCTAAATGGCTGAGGGCCAACTTACTTATCTGAACTTCTCATTACTTACAAACCTGAGCACACATTAAGATCTCAAGATGCCAACCTGCTTATGATTGTAAGGATTTATAAAATGACAGTGGGAGGTCAAGCTATTACTTACTGGGCACCAAAGCTGTGGAATGACGTATCTGCTAATATAAGGGAGGCCCTTCTAGTCTCAGGCTGAAGAGTCACAACTACCATTTAGTATACCCTGACTAGAGCTCTGGATTAGCTGTGCAGACTGCATCTCTGTTGCTAGTCATTAGTACTAACATATACAGTAAGTAATACTATATTTATAAACTGGTATTAACCCTCCTCTATTCTGTTTCTCTTCTCAGTAACCTGTACTGCATTTTCCATATAATGCTCCATAATACGGAGTACAGGCAAGATTGAAAAAAAAAAAATACGTTCAAATAACAACTCATGTTCAAATGGCATAGCGTTTTCAAATAATGACGTTTTCATGTATGAATGTGTGTGTGAATGCGTGAGAGAGGCAGAGACAGATTCAATCTCATTCAAGTGGTTCCTGGAATATAAAATAAATAATTCAGTGTAAAACTGAATAACAAAAAATTCAAGTGACAACATGATACCAAGAAGACCTGATTCACCTGCGTTTGTGTGTCTGCTTATACACCTTAAGCAATATCTTTTACAGGAAGCAAAACTTTACACTGGCTGTTCCATACTGAATTCAAAGGCTTCTTCTTTTTGGGTGCATACAATGGCACTGCCAGATTTAAACACTAGTGTGGATAGTTTCTCGCATACTGAAGTGACTTTAGCTGCAGGTGGAAGTCCCATTTTACTTATGGTGCCAAGCAGAGTTGTGTCACGGTGCAGTAATCTTTTAGCCAGAGAATGCGCTGTGAAGGAGCTGTCTGTTGTTACAGTTCTGCCTTTGTCCAGAAACGTCTCCATAAGGTTTATGACCACAGACTTGGAGATTATTTGCCCTGAGTTGTATCTCACAAAACACAGTTTTCAATAAAATGTTGCCAGATGTCCAAAATTGCAGTAAATCTGTAATTTTTCACACGTTCTGCATGGGTTCTTTGTTGTCATAGCGCAAATGTCACATGATAGTCTGATAGCAGTCACGGGACATTGTATCTTTGATTGCCGGTACAGCAAATAGTTTTGAGCAGGCGTCAGACACAGCACCAACTGTGGTCATCGCTGCTCTTGTGAAAAGAATGGAGGTAAATGCCATCAACTCAGAGAGGGAGAGGCAAGTTTGTTGTACCACATGAATGTCACTGGCAGAGTAAAACTGAATAATAAAAACAAGTGCTAACTTTTACAAGTAGCCAAAATTTACACCGGGTGTTACAGACTCAAATCAAATGTATGTTTTTATTATATTATAGTAATAATATACTCAAAACCGCAGTGGGTAGCGCTGCTGCCTTGCAGTTAGGAGACCGGGGTTCACTTCCCAGGTCCTCCCTGCATGGAGTTTGCATGTTCTCCTTATGTCTGTGTGGGTTTCCTCCGGGTACTTCGGTTTCCTCCCACAGTCCAAAGACATGCAGGTTAGGGGCATTGGTGATCCTAAATTGTCCCTAGTGTGTGCTGGGTGTGTGTGTGCCCTGCGGTGGGCTGGCGCCCTGCCCGGGGTTTGTTTTCTGTCTTACGCCCTGTGTTGGCTGGGATTGGCTCCATCAGACCTCCGTAACCCTGCAGTTAGGATGTAACAGGTTGGATAATGGATGGATGGATATACTCAAAACTACTCAAAATGCAGAGCACCCGGACTTGAACCTAAAACCTTTGGGTTATAAGGCATCTGTTCTTACCTTTACACCATTCAAGAATACATCTCAACTTCCTGTCAATTGACATTTGAGCTTTGGTATGTAACTCATTGACAGTCACATGTAATTTGAATTTTTTTTTTCTTTGGTTATATTCTTGAATAAAAGCACCCATGTTTATTTGATATTTGGACTAAAGTCTTCACACATTATACTTTTCATGTCATTATTAGTATATGATGGAAAAAGTTTCTGTTTTAGCTATCTGTTCAGCAGTTCCTGTCATCCTACACTTACACAGATTGTTGTACACATGGAACACACATAAAATGCATGTATTCCAAATAACAATATACATTATTTACCCTCTACAACTCCAGGCACCTCACTCCCAGATAAAGAGACCTGAGCCCTGAGAATTTTGCGACGGACTCAACTCCATTGGTAGGTGGGGTGGAATGGGATAGCAGGCTGCTTGATGTTTGTGCTGATCGACACAATTACAAAACACAAGACAAATTTAAGGTGGCCTGGGATTCCGAGTTTTTCGTAGGCTTCAGGGATTCTAGTGTTAAGTCACGAACCAGGCAGGAGGAAGCTTGTTCAATGCATCCTTTATTTTCCCTTCAGTAAATGCTGAAGATGCAGCAACCTGTACAGCAGTCTACTAAGAAGCATTGTCCTGAACAGAGGTTGTCAGACAGTGGTCAAAAAATAAAGGCTAACAGTTATTCTTATAGATAATTGAATTAATGCATGGACATTACCTGCCATTTACTCCGATTGGTTCACTGGTTTAACCACCCATCTGATTGGTTAAAAGACATGAGATGTTTTTGGCAGAGAACAGAGCTAGCTCACTGTAAATACAGCAAAATAAAACTCTTGTTACACTGCATTCTTGTTCTTCTCATATCTCTCAGATTCAGCCCTTGCCCTTGAAATTTCTGTGCATGTGACAACTGTCCAGTCCTTGTAGGGTGCAGGACATCGGCAGATTTTCTTAATCCTACTAGAACATCCTGTGTTTGACATTAACCTTCTCCTAGTACATTCTTGTCTCCTTGTTGCTCACACACCTTTAGGTTTCCAAATATGCTTACTTAACCCTTTATACTTTTTTTTTTAACATGAATGCTACATTTTAATGTGGAAAGCCTATCAAAGCAATTTATGTGCAAACCGTGTGACTACTAAGTCTAAATTTTCTTCCACAGTGGCCAAACAGAATACAGAAAAATATTTATAGTGATCAAAAAAATTGTCTTATTCAGATGCCAGCCTTCTTCAGATTGCCTAAAAATGGCCCTTTATGATGTCTGCGAGCCAGAAGGGACGGGTTCAAGAGGGCGTAAATCAGAAGTGGCGTCATAGACATTGGAGCTGTCGATCATCCATTCTGCAGTGGGAAGAAGAGAGAAGGCATTAGACAACAGCTCCACCCTCTGTCTCGGAGTGTAACTGTTATTAAATGAGCCCTGTTGTTGTCTCCCGGACACAATTTAAGTATAGTGGCCAAAAATTATGACAATGAGATGTAAAATAAAGCAAAAAAATTAGACAAAGCATCAGAGTCCCTGGGGATACCCCATTTAATGTTTTAGGTGTTTAAAGGGCAAAGAAAAAAATCAGTAAATAGGTGTAAAGTGCAGGTTACAAAGATAAGTAAGAATCAGGTATGATCTCCTTCCTCTGATCAAGATGGTACGAGACTGAACACCAATTTCTGGTGGGGCATTGTTTCATATAAGGAAGGGGCAGAGTCTGGAACATTGAAGTGGAAGTGACCACCTGTGTCTTCCATTGGCTTCTCCTCCTTTCTAAATAAGCAAACATGCTTGTGGTTAGTGACTGTGTAAAACTGTTAAACTTTCCATATTAGTCCCGTCCCGTGAAACATTCCTGAAGATTGTGTGCTTGACACAGCATAATAGTATTTTAATATAAGGACAGCAGATGTTTATGTGAGTTATGTTTTTTTTTTCCTCAACAGTGGAACTGTACCTTTAACTAATGTGTCCGAAATGGAGGCTTGAGGGCTTCCAGGGTGCAGCTTTCTGCCACACGAACAGCTTGATTCACACAAGAACATTATACACAGTTTTGATAAAAACAGACCATTCAGGCCTGAACAGCTTGTCAATATTTTTTCACCAAGTGTATCCAAACTTGAATAAGATCTGATGGTCCCAAAGGTGTTACTCTCAACTACACTGAGCATATAAAAAAATGATAGAAGCCAGTCCAAAAGAGAACAAGCCATTCTTTGACAATAATGAATAGACGGCCATCAAAGTAGAGACTTATGGGCTGTCTATCTACAGCTTATGGTAAACTGACTTTTAGTTTTAAAACAGCTTGGTTAAGCTTTTACAAGAAAAAAAAAACTAAAAAAGCAGAGACTTGATAAACATGTACAGCATCTCGGGGTATAGCATTAAAGTTAATGCTGGTGTCAACTGGACTTTGACTGTGAACATCCCAAACAGACTGCCAGCCATTTTGTTGAAGAATATCATTTATTTTACCATCTGCGGTGAAGGAGTAATGGACTGATTATATAATACAGTTAAAATACACCTTACTTTTTTGTATAGTGCTTTTCACTGAGTGCCGATTCAGAGCACTGTGAACAATTCTCATTTAAAATACAAGTATAGATTATAATAAATCCAGAACTGGTACTGGTATAAAACATTTATATTTTAAAACACAGAGAGAACAAGGTAGAACCTAATTAAACATAAATGGAAACCAACAATATCTGTCCATTAATTAATTAATTAATGAACCATGGCCAATTGAGAACAGAGGAGATTCAAATTGTAAAAGAAAAAGCCAAAAATAATGTTACAGTCTTGGAGACCTCGGCCAACTGGCCACCTACCCGCTCCTGGGTTTTCTATAGTGGGGTCCATACACAATCATACTGTCTGATGATACCAATTCTCCTTTATCCGAAATTACTTTTCCATATGTAGTAGAGTAGTGGCACCAAGTGTCACATCCAGATAATGAGAAGAAAAATAGAACACAAGATGGTTAGTAACAGTCTATAAAAATGGTATTACTCATATTTCTAATGACTTACAAACAGAGATGCAGTCTGTACAGTTAATCAGCAGCTCTAGTCAGGGTATGCTAAACTAAAGTCGTGAGTCTTCAGCTTGATTTAAAAACTGAGACTGAAAAGGCACCTCTTATATTAGAAGACAGATCATTTCACAGCTTTGGGGCCCTGTACCTAAAAGCTTGACTTCCCATTGTTATTTTATTAATCCTTGGAATCTTAAGTAAGCTGTCATCTTGAGATCTTAATGTGTGCTCTGGTTTTTGAGTAATGATAAGTTCTGATAAGTGCTTCATAAGGTTTTATAAGTTAAAATGAGGATTTTGAAACTGAGTGCAGTCTTTTTGGAGCAGAGTGCTCTGGACAGATAAACAAAAGAGTTGTTGAGCCACAGTAACAATATACATATTAACCGCAAAGCAGAGACATCATTTGAGGAGAAGAATATCACATGAACTGTGAAATCTGGTGTTGGAAATGTTCTGGTTTAGGGTTGCTTTACATATCAAAGTGTGCATGAGGAGAATTTCAGGCCATCTGCCCCAAAGCTAATGTTGAACCAGAAATGGACTTTTCAACATGATAATTATCTGAAACACCAAGAAATGCAGAACTGGAGGCTTATTGACTTGCCCAGTCAAAGCCTTGGTTTGAATTCAAATAAAATGTTGTGGGAGCTTTGAAACAGGAAATATATACAAGAAAACCAACCGACATGCTGAAACGTAAGGAATTTTACATACAGGAGTGATCAAACATTCCACCGAGTTGAAGTTAGATACTGGTGGACAGTTATTCAAAATGTCTACAAGAAGTAATTTCTCCTAATGGTGGCAACACCGCCTTCTGAGGCCATGGGTGGACTAACTTTTTCCCCAGTAAACAATTATATCTTTTGATGTTTTTGTTGAATGAATGATTGAGAAGGCAGATTTAGAAGTGTTTTACATTTATCTGTAGGCACTGTTTGCATGAAGATACACATTTTGTCTGATGTACTTTGTACTAAAAAAATTAACCATTTCCATATGGTGTACTTACTTTTTGACTATTGATGTAAAGGCACTTTATGATATAGACAAAACCAACATTAAATTGTTGTTGACCATTAAATTGAAATGACCTGATTACAAATATCTATTACTTGATGGAGGAGTTTTGGTATTGGTCTAAATCAATGCTAAGTTGAGCTCTGAGTTAGTAAATGTATCAGGCCAACAAATATTAAGGATCTGTCTCAGCTATTGATCAGTGTCTAGATTTTCCTGGTGGTGGGAACGACTTTACATTGGTGTTAAAGATTCCAATCTTAGTCGCTAGACCCAGAAACCCAGTTGTTTTTTAATCACAGGGATGCTGTCTTCTTGTCTTCTCCTTGCCCATTGTGGCTCTATCATCTGCATCTGACCCACACTTCTTATTAATGACATTTCCAAAGTAGGTGAAGCTCTCCACCTCTTCCAACATGATGGAAGACATGTTGTCAGAAATAACCTTGAGGACCTTGCTCTTCCCTCTGAGGCCCAGGCATGCTGGTCTTCTGATGCATCTGCTGCTGGTCATGGGTGAAAAGAGCTAGGACATCTTCAAAGTCTAGATCATGTGGCTCGGTCCAGGGCCTCTACTGGACCCTGTTTCTCATTTGGCTTGTGGATACCTTCCTAATATGAATATTTGCACTGTATATTTAGATTGAATTAGATTAGATAAACTTTATTTGTCCCATCGAGGTTAGTTATTAGGGTTATCATAGCACCTTTAAAACTGATGATTATTATGTAGTCAATCGATCATCACTTTATGTAGCACCTTTCACAGAACATACCTCTCATAAAGCTCAAAAATACAATCAAAGATATTAAAAACCAAATTGTAAATAAACTGGTCCTCAGCTGCCAGTGTTACAAGGACTGTGAGGAACACTCGGTGATTGTCCGTGTGCATTAGACTTCATTTCCAAACAGGCCCTGGCTGACCTCATTTGCTCATTTCTGCTAATTAATTATTTTGCTTCTTTTGTTGATTCAATCTGCAATGTTTTCAACAGCAAAGGGTCACTTTCATGGAGCAAATGTTCACCCACAATTTCACTTTCATCAAATTAACAAACAGACAGACCTTAGGCATAAGGGTTTTTCAAATACCATTGAAGTAGGCGAAAAAAAACAACAGCACTCAGAGTAACAAACTCTCAGCCATAATTCAATTAGTTCAACAATTTTTTTATTTGTGAAACAGTCTTGACATCGGCCCAAATATTAAAACATGCTGAAAATGGCTTCAAGTGTTGATCCTTGTCATTGCTGAATCAATCTCTTTCTCTGGTAGAGCATCGACACAGACATGAGTCTCACGTCTGAAGCATGCAATTACCAGATAAGGGGAGGAGTGGGGGGAGAATGGATTGGTGGGACTGGGGACGTGGTTGGCGGGGGGTAAAATCTGAAAGCTCTTGTCAAAAATAAGCCCCTGCGGTTACTTCTGTCTGAAAGGCTGCAGAAATCCAACAAAATGTTCTCGCTATGAGCTAAAGTTCCCCCTCAGGGATACAACTCTGAGAGTGATGTGTACCGGCACGAAAAAAAGTATCAGACAAAGTTCTGTTCATCCACCGTGATACAATCAATTTCTTTTTTTTACAAAAGAGCTCCAAGCACTCGGCAGAACCTCATTTGATTTCAACGCACAGACTAGAAATCCCGGGAAAAAAAAGGTGACCCTTTTCAGCTATGTGGAGATATTCATTTAGGGTTCTTTTTTATTTTTATTTTTAACTGATTGGAGAAAATTGTTTCACCCATTCAGCATACAGAAGCAAATGTCAAAATGTATTTCAAACTTACTCTATCAAGGCAGCAAAAGCTTAGCCTGCCTGCCCTCATGGGGGATGAAATAACCTCAAAGTAAAGCGGGCACATTAGAAAAAAAGTCAACAGGGGGCTTTGATTAATTAAACAAGCTGTATAGTGCCTTTTGAGTACTGGGGCGTGAATGGCTTTGGTATTGTTAGAGCATCAGACTCATTTATGGTGCTTGAAAGGCAAAATGTTCAACTTACATGAAAAGGTTCTTCAGACTTCACCAGCCACTTTATTAGGTACACCTACTCAATTGCTTGTTAACACAGATATCTAAACAGCCACTCACATGGCGACAACTCAAAGCATTTAGGCATGTAGACGTTGTCAAGACAACCTGCTGAAGTTCAAACTGAGCATCAGAATGAGGAAGAAAGGAGATTTAAGTGAAATTGAACGTGGCATGGTAGTTGATGCCAGACAGGCTGGTCTAAGAATTTCTGAAAGTGCTGATCTGCTGGGATTTTCACAAAAAAAACATCTCCAGCTTTTACAGAGAATTGTCTGAAAAAGGGAAAATATCCAGTGAGAGGCAGTTGATGCCAGAGGTCAGAGGAGAATGGCCAGAGTGGCTCACGATGACAGAAAGGCAACAAGAACTTAAATAACCACTCGTTACAGAGGAGCATTTCTGAACTCACAACATGTCGAACCTTGAAGTAGATGGGCAGCACCGGGTGCCACTCCTGTCAGCTAAAAACAGGCAACAGAGGTTACAATTTGCAAGGGTTCACCAAAATCGTAAAACAGAAGCTTGGAAAAACATTGGCCTACTCTGAGGAATCTTGATTTCTGCTGCAACATTTGGATGGTAGGGTCAGAATTTGGCATCAATAACATGAAAGCATGGATCCATCCTGCCTTGTGTCAATGGTTAAGACTGCTGGAGGTAATGGATTGATGTCGGGGATATTTTCTTAGCACACTTTGGCCCCCTTAGTAACAACTGAGCCATCGTCTAAATGCTACAGCCTACCTGAATATTGTTGCTGACTGTCTCCATTCCTTTGTGACTGCAGTGTACCCATCTTCTAATGGCTACTTCACTTCCAGCAGGATAACACACCATGTCGCATCACTCAAATCATCTCAAACTGGTCTTCTCAAAATGACAATGAACTGTATTCAAATGGCCTCCACCGTCACCAGATCTTAATCCATTAGAGCACCTTTTGAATTTGGTGTGTCACACACGTGTGCACGGGAGGAAGCTAAAGGGCTCAAATGAAGGTAATTCCATGCTAGACTAGAGGATGGCAGGATGCACTGATCCTTTCCTCCTTTTCATTAACAGACTGACCATGGGAAATTTTGCCCAGATTCAATGAGGTCACTTCCGTTTCTGGGCCTGAAAACACCACCTCTGATTCCTGGGCCATATGACATCATGTCCGGTTCCCAGTCCCCAATTATGTCACTTCCATTTCTGAAACTGAAGACATCACTTCCAGTTCCGGCCCCGATGATATCACTTCCCCTGCCTGACTTTAAAACTGCAATGTTTGCCTGTCTGTTTGTTCTTGTTTTTGGACTGATGTCTGTACAAAATCAACCACAACCTTTTCTTTCGGCAGCCTCTTTCAAGTATACAGTGAGTATGGAAAGTATTCAGACCCCCTTCAATTTTTCACTCTTTGTTATATTGCAGCCATTTGCTAAAATCATTTAAATTAATTTTTTTCCTCATTAATGTACACACAGCACCCCATATTGACAGACAAAAAAATAATTTTTTAAATTGTTGCAGATTTATTAAAAAAGAAAAACTGAAATATCACCTGGTCCTAAGTATTCAGACCCTTTGCTCAGTATTTAGTAGAAGCACGCTTTTGAGCTAATACAGCCATGAGTCTTCTTGAGAAAGATGCAACAAGTTTTTCACACCTGGATTTGGGGATCCTCTGCCATTTCTCCTTGCAGATCCTCTCCAGTTCTGTGAGGTTGGATGGTAAACGTTGGTGGACAGCAATTTTTAGGTCTCTCCAGAGATGCTCAATTGGGTTTAAGTCAGGGCTCTGGCTGGGCCATTCAAGAACAGTCACAGAGTTGTTGTGAAGCCACTCCTTTGTTATTTTAGCTGTGTGCTTAGGGTCATTGTCTTGTTGGAAGGTAAACCTTCGGCCCAGTCTGAGGTCCTTAGCACTCTGGAGAAGGTTTTTGTCCAGGATGTCCCTGTAATTGGCCACATTCATCTTTCCCTCGATTGCAACCAGCCGTCCTGTCCCTGCAGCTGAAAAACACCTTCACAGCATGATGCTGCCACCGCCATGCTTCACTGTGGGGACTGTATTGGACAAGTGATGAGCAGTGCCTGGTTGTCTCCACACATACCGCTTAGAATTAGGGCCAAAAAGTTCTATCTTGGAGTTTGCTAAAAGACATCTGAAGGACTCTGAGATGGTGAGAAATAAGATTCTCTGGTCTGATGATACAAAGATACAACTGCCTGTTGTTTTATTACTACATGTATTACAAAATACATTCCAATAGATGTTACACTGAAAACATTAATGCCAAGGTCTACGTTAAATATTTACATGTCAGCTTGTCTTAGGTGGTTAGCACAGCTTGTCTATTTATATGAAAACTATCTGCTGTCTGGAAGCCCTGCCTGGGGCATAATGACATCACACATCCACAAGAGGGATGAAACGTCTGAAGAACAAAGAAACAACAAGGAGCACAGGGACATAAGGGCAGGCATATCCAACAAAAAGAGGTTTCTAAAGACACAACATGATCAAGAAAGATGGGAGTTACCATTGTGATCGTTATAGCCTCCTTAGTGTTAGACCCAAGTGTCACTCAGACTTAAAAATAATGCTAAAAGCATTAGTTGAGTGTCACTCAATGGTATAGACATGTCTCATGTGAGTGTTAGACAAAGGATTACTCAGCCAACAGCATTAAGTGCCCAACATTACTCAGGCAACGGTATAAGCGTTTCTTACGTAAGTATGAAACCTGAGCGTTACCTGAGCAATGGTGTAGACGTGTCTTCTCCTAGCGTTATAATGGGGTTTCATAAGAAATGCCTCTGATCAACAGTGATGATGAAGTGAATCTGTCTTCAGGCAGTGAAACTGAAATGGTCAGTGAAACCAAAAGCAATTCTGGTAAATCCAGAAGTAATTCTCACATCACTCACACAAGTGCAGTGTGCTTTTCATATTATTTATCATCATCATCATCATCATTATTATTTTCTGTATCATTATTACACTTTGTACACTTAAGCCAAAAAAACAACGATTTTTACTCTTTTTTCAGAAAGAATGTAATGCAAAGGAGGTTAATAAATGGGCATTTTGCTCTACTAATGGGACCTATTCCAATATGAACTCATCTATTTGTTAATAAACTTCAAAACCTAGCAGCAATGAAATCAGAGTGGCCCCGCCTCCTGGGGCTTCACCCAAAAAATTCGCGGAATGGAGGCTTAGTTTAAAAAGAGAGTACATAACTACAGAAATAGAAATATTATAAAAAAAAAATACAATAATTCGACAACACAGAACTTAGTCCAAAGGGTGCCTTCCAGACACCCATACAAAAAAGCATTTAAACAAAAAATCAACAATAAACAAAAGAAGGTCCCAACATCAAAGTCCCTATGTCATTTCAGAAGACTTTGGCAAGACCACTTTCTGATGGGGAAGACTTGACAACAGGAAGACCACCGCCCAGCAAGGATTGATGGATAGCAGGTAGATCACCTGCCAACAGTAATGACTGGACAGTGGAAAGACTATCACCTGGTGGGGACAACTAGACAGTGAGAAGTCCTCCTCCTTGTAGAAATGACTAGTCTGAAATATCCATCCATCCTTCTATTTTCTATCGCATATCTAGGTCCCAGATGCCCCTGTTCTGTGCCACCTTCAGTCCTCCACAGGGGGATACTAAGGGGTTCCCATGCCAGCTGAGAAATATAATCACTCCAACAGGTCCTAGGTCTGCCTCAAGGACTGCTCCTGACTAGATAGACCTAAAACTCATATCCAGAAAGGCATCCAGGAGAAATCTCAATCAGTTTCCACCTCAACTGGCTCCTTTCAATGCTTTGGGCTTCTCCCGAATGTCTGTGCTCATCACCCAATCCTTAAGGCTGAGGTAAGACACCCTGAGAAGGAAGCTCATTTTTGTGTCTTATATCCACAAACTAGTTATTTTGGTAACTACCCAACGCTCTGGAGCCAGGCCTTAGGGGGAACTCATTGGTGAGTACCTGGTGGTCAGGCCTTTACTCATGGGGCTCAGCCAGGCACAGCTTGAATGAGCAACATGTGACCATGCTCCAGTGAGCCCACCATTTGTAGGAGGAGTCATAAAGGTTTAATGCATTGTGGTTCCCGTTGCAGTCAAAGGCAAGTGTCTTGTCGGTCTGATCCCAAAATATCAAAGTTTTGGGCAGTCTGAAAATTTCAAAACAAAAGGTAAGTATAATGTGGCACCTTTTGATCCCCAGAACTCAGCGGTGCAACCTTAGGAAACTCAAACAGTGAAATAATCTCTGGACTGTTTGGCAGCAGGATACAAGCAATCATTTGGCACTCTGGTGTCAGTTCACAGCACTCTGGTAAAAAGATGGCAATAGCACAGTGATACCCTTTCAAAGGAATGCAGCAGATTGTGGACGAAATCTCAGACCCGACAGCAGGTGCGGTTATAAAGCAGCTTTATTTTCAGAGTCACGGTGAGAAGAGTTTCAGAAAAGCAGACAATCAAATATACATGACAGCGTCAGGGCTCTTCTGAACCCGTCTGTTGGGTGGGGTCCAGTTTTATACCCCTAGAATGCGTAATTTAATATCATTATAAAATGTAACAGTCAACACATTTATTATACACAAACCTTTAGCCCCTTCAACGCCCCTTGTGCAACTTGATTTCTTGGCTCCTTTTGTTATGGCGTTCAGATGTAAGCTAAGGGAAAACGTGATAAGGCAGACTCATGTGTGGAATGCTCAGACCTTGAGTCCTTTGCACAAACATTTTTCTGTTTGCTAAAACAAAGCATGCTATTACATGGTTTTGTAAAGCTTACTTCTCAGACATGAATTAGTACAAGGGAACGAAGAGAACATTCGTCTTCCACATTCCCCCCTTTTTTAGCAAACAAAAATATTTGATCAGGGAGAGTTGAGTAGGAAAGGGTAGGAGAGGATGATGGAGTGGAGTGGGCGGAGGAGTGTGGGGTGGATGTGCTGATCTGAAGCATTTTTTCTTTGTGTAAAAATAAGCCTTTGCCATCGAGGCAGTAAAATACTTGGATACAATGTATCTTATCAAGGGAACAATACAGCAAGCTACAAGCAGGAGAACAATTAAAGCAACCGTAAGAGAGATGAAAACTGATTTAAGCCATTGGCCCCAGGACCCAAAAGTGGACATAAACCATTTGTCCCAAGGATTAGAAATGTCAGAATTAGTAGCTAGTTCATGTCAAATCAGCTAAAGCACGGGTGATTGATCCATCAGGAGCTGTATTATTAGGGATATAGGTACAGCATGCATCACCAAACATAGCACAAACGCCTCCTTTCTCAGCCAAGAGCATATCTAAAGCCAATCGATTTTGCCAGGTCATGAGGGATGTTTTATCAAGTTGCTCATGGATACCTTCAACAGCTTCTTTAGTAAAATTTAAGAATCTTTGTTGATTATAATAGAGGTAATTAATCCAATCTACATTTTTGTTTATAGTAACCTGAGGAAAAATAGACTCAAATTCGGCAGCAACTTGGTCCCTTGCCTTGAACTTATCAGGGACTCCACGAGGGACTCGAATGGAATCAAAATACACCCCAGGGCCATGTAGGGAAAACTGGGAAGGGTCCACAGAATGGGGTTGACATGTCGCCAAACATGGTCGACACATGGAAGGCAGTTAAAGGGAAAAGTCGGAAAGGCATAACAAATTGTATTAAAGCAGAAGTGCCAGTCCAGTCAGGTGGAAGGATGTCAAGCAATTTAGACCTATGGCACATCCACCAAATATCAGTATTCTGAGTAATCAGAAAATTGATAATTTGGAAGCTAAAGAGGAAGAATTAATCGGAAAAGTTTGGAAACAAAAAGAGGATGGGATATTACCAACATTTGTGCCACGAGAGGAAGTAAGGTTTCTAAAAAAACAGGTATAAATACCTTCATCAGGCTGGAACATCGGGGGAGTCATGGGAAGAGTAGGGGGAAAAAGAAGGGAAAGTGTAATGTAATTAGAGTCGATTGGAATAGAGGAAGAGATAAAAAGGGCAAGTAGGCAAGGAAGGCCAGTAGGATCAGATATGTTAGAAAGAGGAAAAGGGACAGTGGCCAAATGTGGCCTAGCTATAGCACATGCATAGCAATCAGATTGATTCACTTGTCTAGCCGAATATAATACCCATTGCAGCCAACGGTTCTGATCCCCATACCCAATTTCAATAGAAAAGTGGAAGAAGAGGTGGAAATATTCATGACCTTGACAGGGGCCAGGTTTGGACCAGGGGTAGGAGAGAGAGGTGTGTGTGTGGGGAAATGGGAGGTGTTAGTAACAGGGTTCTCAACCTTAATTTGAAATCTCCCTAGAGGATCTATTCCAGATACACATGCCCCTAAAATACAGGTTCCTGAATCATGTAAAGAAGGGTTCTTCAGAGTAATGATCAAAGGGTTACAATGGTATTCGCACATTCATGAGGGGCATGTCCTTTTATAATAGAAAACGATATTTCAGACCATACTTCTGGGCCTTATAGGGTTGATAAACCCCAGTCATCAGTTCCAGTATTAGCCAAAACCCAGTCCCACATGTCACAGTTACTTCTGAATCCAGAGTTTGTAACAGTTACACACACACATTTGTCAGACCAGTTCCACTGGATTTATCGATCAGTCCCACAGTCAATAATAGAACAGAAATCCACCTGAACTGATGTGGTGATTCCGAAAGGAAAAGTCAAGGTGACCAGAGCAGTCGACAAGGGGATGGAAAGACATAGTAGGACCACAATCAAGGGTGCCATCTTTTGCAATGTGAGATGTGAATCCAAGCAGGCAGTCCCTCAACTTTAACAGCATGTGGTGTCTACAGCAGAACTTGAACGGTCCTCTCCACCGAGGGTGATGCCAATGTTTCCTTCAGTATCTCTAGCCAGAATCCAGGTTCCTAATGGAATCGGGAGTCCTTTGATGGAGGACTAGTTCTCCAGGCCTGATTCACCTGCTCGTGGACTTCCTTCAGAGAAGCTCGGAGACCTGTAAGACTGGAAAGAAGATCATTGTCCACAGTATGCAGTGTAACATTACCTATGACCATGCCGACTGGCATGGTCCATCCGGTCAGAATTTCGAATGGCGACAGCCCTAACTGCCAATGTGTTCTTCCCCTTAATCCCATCAAGGCCAGAGGCAGAGCATCAGGCCAAGTTAAATTTGTTTGCTCACAGATTTTAGCCAATTTAGATTGCAAGGTACCATTGCATCGTTCCACAATACCTCCACTCTGGGGGTGGTATTTGCAATAATGATGCACATTTATCTGGAGCCAGGTGGTTAATTCATTTATAATGGAATTTAGTGGGTGCCATTATCAGTTTGTAATTTCTGTGGTATTCCCCATCTAGGAATGATTTCCTTTATCAAAGCTTTTGCCACAGGTTTGGCATCTGCATGTTTGGAAGGGAAAGCTTCCACCCATCGGGAGAACACATCAACAATTACTTAACAGTATCGGTACCCCTTTGATGGTGTTAATTCAATGAAGTCCATTTGAAGGTGTTCGAATGGACCCATTAGGTTAGGTGTAATGGCGGGACTTACCTGGGTGCCCTTTCCTACATTAAACTTTTGACATAATGACAGCACCTGCAGAACTGCTCTGCATATGTAGAGAAACCTACAGCTTCCCAATATTTTTCAACATCTTGAACCATGGCGTCTTTTCCAGCATGGTCTAGGCCATGGGCGATTTTTTCCATACCTGGGAAAGAAGCTTTTGGGATGAAAGGTTTGTTAGTTTGCTTATGGGTCCAGACTCCATCAGAGAGGGACCCTTCTTTGGACCATTTTCTCTTCTCTGTGTCCGTGGCTGCATTCTGTAAAGAAATAATTTGATTATCAGTGTCCTGGTCATTTCTCTGTTGGAATAAAAAGATTGGTGTGTTATTATACGCAGCCCGTTTAGCAAAATGATCAGCTAATTTGTTTCCTTTGCTGACAGGATCCTGTTTTCCTATGTGAGCTTGACATTTAACGATCGCTAGCTTTGATGGTTTCGTTATGGCCTCTAAGAGGGATTCTTTTAGTTTTTTATGTTGAATGGGCTTGCCAGTACTGGTCTTGAATCCCCTGAGTTTCCATAATGCCCCATGATCATGGCAGACTCCAAAAGCATATCTAGAATCAGTATAGATAGTTACAATTTTTCCCTCTGACAACTGACAAGCTCGGGTGAGAGCTATCAACTCAGCTGCCTGCGCTTAAACTTGAAGAAATTCGGTTTGCTTCCAGCAGGTGGTCACCTTTGACCACTGCATAGCTGGTTGAAGGTGTTCCATTTTCCAATCATAAAGAACACCCATCCACAAAAATTATCTCTCCTGTTCCTAAGGGTGTTTCCTGTAGGTCTGGTCTAGGTTTTATAACCTTAGTTATTTTATCATGACAGTTGTTGTCCCCTTGATTTTCAGTTGGAAGCAATGTAGCTGGATTTAAGGTGGAGCACCTTTCTATGGTAACGTTTGACAATGTACAGAGTATATTTTGGTAGTGTATTTCCCTAGCAGTAATGAGATGTGAGGTTTTAGCCTGTACTAAAATGGAGTGTACGGCGTGAGGCACTTTTACCACTAGGGGGCTCATGAGCACATATCTGTACTGGCTAGCACGGCCTCTGTTGTGGCTGCTACAGCTCTGAGACAGGTTGGATGTCCCACAGCCACTGGATCCAATTTTTCAAAAATAGGCTAAGCCTTTGTTTTTCTCCATGGAGTTGTGTAAAAATGCATTCATATATCCCCTTTTCGTCCACAAACAGAGTGAATGGACGAGATAGTTAACAGTCCCAACGCATGCACAAACAGTAGGGCACTTTTTTTTTTAAGTCACATAGAGCCTTCCCAGCTTGATCATTCCATGCCACCTGACCAGAAAGGGGGAGATCAGGGGTGACCGCTAAAGTTTGCAAAAGCTGTGCTCTTTCATTGAAGTTTAAAATCCATTGCCGGCAGTATCCTATAATGCCTAATACAGACACAACCTGTTGCTTTGTAACATGTCTTGGTCTAGGAAGATTTTGAATGGTGTTTATACGGTCGCTAGAGAGAGAGAGAGAGCTCTTTTCACAAGAAATGTCATGACCTGAATATTTCACAGTTGTTTGAATTAACTGCAGTTTTGTTTTAGAAACTTTGTGGCCATTTTCTGCTAAATAATAACAATTGCTGAGTATCCCGTGCACAATCTGCTTCCGTAGTACTACACAACATTCCACATACTGTATCAATACACTGTCTTTTTCCAGCCTTTTAAATTTTGAGCAAGAGCTTATCCAATACACAAGGGCTACAATAAATCCCT
Organism: Polypterus senegalus; assembly: GCF_016835505.1. Lineage (NCBI taxonomy): Eukaryota > Metazoa > Chordata > Cladistia > Polypteriformes > Polypteridae > Polypterus > Polypterus senegalus. The sequence goes on along the minus strand of NC_053164.1, from coordinate 3,244,521 downwards.
GAGGCATAACGGTCCATGTCCAACGGCGGTTTTGGAAAGTAAAGGCAAACCAGAATTGAGAGTCGGGGTGCAAAGGAATACAACAATAAGCATTAGCAAAGTCAATAACAGAGAAATAACAGGCGGACGAGGGTATCGTAGAAAGAATAGTGGAAGGATTAGTAACAATAGGTGCCCTAGGAAAAACTGCAGAATTTACGTGTCGAAGATCTTAAACAAAAACGCCATGAACCGTCAGCCTTTTAAACAGGTAAAACGGGGGAGTTGACTGGAGAGTGTTTAATTTGAATGATTGCTCCACGTTTCACGAGATCGGAATGTACGGCGGAGATGCCAGCCTCTGCTGCTGGAGACAGAGGATACTGGGAGCGATGCGGGCGGAAGGAGGATTTTGGGTAAATCACCAGTGGCTCACAGTGTGCTATCCTTCCATAATCATTTTCCCCTGGGACCAAAGTGCATCGGGAAGTGAGGAAAGCCAAGAGGGAGAGGCGGTTTGCAATGAAAAAGCACAATGCACGATGTACTAAAAAATCATGTTGAAGCACAAACTTTAGTTATCAAATGATCTGAGGTATCAAAGATTCCCAAGGCAACATGTAGCCAGTCCGTCCTATTGAAACATTGTTCCACCCAATCCCCAATTTCAACTCAGTGAACGGTGCTATAATTGGCTAAAGAAAACATGGGGAACCGAACCTCCTAAATAGAAAACGCTTTGGGAATATGTGAAGTGCACTGACAGCAGCAGCTGTGTGTGCATGAGAAAAAAAATGCAAGGGATATGGAGGGTCTCTGGGCTATTACCTGAAGAGAAAAGATTCTAACCAAGGTGTGTCCACTTCAGCAGAAAAGTACTGGGTAGTGCAGTGGAGGGTGTTGGGGACTTGCAAGTGGGGAAAAGAATATAAGAGTGTAGGGCTTTAGAAGAATGGTGTGTGAGGAGATGTTCAGGGTCCAGGCTGCAAAAGAGGGCTTAGTGTGGGGAGGTTTGGCACAGGAATTTAGGAATAGAACAGTGAAACCCTCGTTTGGTTAGAGAAATAGAGAGGGAGAGCTTAGTCATCAGATCCCTTCCTAACAGATTAACAGGGCAGAGCTGATTTAACAAAGAACGGTGCATCAAAGTGGAACCACTGGAATGAAGCTGAACTCGAAGAGGTTTAGACACCAGTAAAAAATGTGGTTGTCCAGAAGCACTAAGAACAGTCAGTGTATCGTTCGAGGCAGATTAGAAAAGCAGTTTCAGTGCCATTCAGCAAAGTCAATAAAGGATCTGTGTCCCATGGCAAGTGAGCAAAGGCAACTGAAAAGAGTGGCTGGGGTCCCTGTGAAAGGAATATCCTCAGGTTCAGGTAAGGAAGGCGGGGGAGGAAGCTGATGTGGGCAATTGCTGCAGAAGTGTCCCATCGTAACAGGCAAGATGTGTAGGTGCTTGATCTGAGGGGAGAGGCGGCTGAGCAGACGAAGAATTCGGATTAGGAAGTAAAAATCCACTACCTCTCCCCCGGCTTCGCCCCTGTTCTCGGAAAATCCACGTCTTTCACGTCCTCTCCCCCTGCCTGAGCTCCACCTGCATAATAATTCATTTGTGCCGCGATTAACTTGGTCTGAGTGTCTGACTCTTTTTGTTTAGTCTGTCGTTCAGCATGCTCCGCGTGTCTTTTTTTTAACTTCATCAAAAGTGGCACTTTCCCATCCAAATACAGGACGCGTACTTTATTTTGAATATCACTTCTGAGTCCTGACAGAAAAGGAGGAACTCCTGCCTTGTTACGGTCGTCTGGGCTGTCTAAGCCAGAATGGTTTGTCAACAAGTCCTGAATGCGGTGTGCCCATTCATCTACTGTCTCATCTTTCTTTTGTTTGGCAGCTGAAAAGGTATCAGTCGGTGCCCTTTTATATTTTGCAGCTATTGCAGTTTTCACAGATTCCCATTTGGCAAGGAAAAAGACCCTCATTATTTTGTCCACGAGGCAATGCCTCATTCCAATGCCACTGTACTCCATTATGCTGCCCATAATTGACAGTAGCCCAAGTGGTGCCCATCTTTCTGCGTAGCACTTGGGTCCACTCGGCTGCACCGGGTTATATATGTTGTCTAGTTGCTGCACCTGTTCCACAAACTTCAACCCACCGATTACCTTACGATCAGGCAATTTGGACACTACGTCTTTCAGCTCTTGAATATCTCAGTTACGTGTATCATTACAGTAGTGGGGTTATCGTTTCCTGGGGGCAGTGTGGGATCGTGTCGGGGGTTAGGAACCTCAATTAAAGGGCATGAAAATGTGGATGCTAAAGGTTTTCAGGGGTCTTATCTCTGAGGGTTTTGGTTCTAGCACGTTGTGAAATGGAGGGCTTTTTATGTAAGTTAGAAAAGCCTCCCATAGCCCCTAACAAGTGGCCGTCAGTCTCATCATCAGGATGTGTAAGTGAGGAGGGGTCACATTGATATTGTTCATCAAAGAAATCATCAGTAACTGGGGCATCGGTAACCACAGGAGCCGTTGGGGCAATGAGTGAATGTGGCAGTGGAAGGGGTTGTGGGTAAAGTGTTGGGAAGAAGCACTGGATATAAAAGTTTTTTTTTTTATCACTCCTTCTCCTCCTTCCTTCAGACTGGGGTCCCGTATCAGCCTACACTTTCTGTAAAGCTATAAGCAGCTGTTCTTTTTCCTTTCTATTCTTAAGTTCAGCAACTAAAAGCTCATTCCGTTTTGTGCCGCTTCCAACGTACGGTCTTTAATAACCAATTCCCATCTGTCATAAATATCCATCCGATAAGGACCTCCATTACAACAACCCTGTGTATTTCTGCACAGTATTTTTCTAATTCATATCTCCAGTTCCTTCCACTGGCCATCCACCTCCACTGTCCTTATTCCACCTCCTACATGTTTTTTTTAATCCTGTCGTCTTTTCAATGAGCTTTCTAGGGAACCCGCCTTCGATCCCGACAGCGCACTAGGAGCCTGGCGATCCCCGAAAATAATCCTTCTAACGTTAGGTTTTAGGACTCTTGGGGGACTGTTTGACTGGCTACTGATTGTTTTTCCCATAGTGAGTGGCAGGATCTCAGCAGAAAGTGACTCAGCCCTCGATAAACCCCGTTCCACCCGCCGTTCGCTCCTATTCCCGGATTACAGCTTCAGGTGACTTCGTGTCTGTTATTTGCATCAGCAGAATCCTACATCAATACGCCCCGTGGAGTCCAGGATATGGAGGTTTTACCCGATCCCTTCATCAGACGGTTTGTATGCGTCAATCTGCCAGGGTATTGTCTCCGTCACCTTAGCAACCCGTTGAAACAAGAGTATGACCAGACAGCAGATGAAAAACTCGACCTCCCGTTTATTTAGACACACATTCTCTAAATACCCTTTCACCCCGTTCCTCAAATTATTATAGGAGCGTGCCACTCGCCCTTTTCTAATCCTTTCCACAGGGGTGACTAGCTAACATTCACACTGTGCCGTTTTCCGTAGGGTCCCAAGTCACTTTCCGTGAGCCCTTAGAACACTCCTATGTATTTTCCATACAGTATGCTTTCTTATTCTTTATTTTGCATATGCTTTTTATTCCTTTTCCTTCTATATTCATATTACTTCCAGCACACCAGTCAAACTAACAGGAATCCCCCGATCTACTCACCGTGACTCCATCCACCTGCATGGAAATGCCCGTCAAGTCGTGCCTCGTATCGGCTAGGAGGAGGTCAGGGACTCCCCACGCAGGAAACGCCCAAGGCAGGCCAATCCTACATTTACCGAAGCTGGACCCGATCCGGCCGGAATCGGCTCCACCACGGTCCTCTGGACGATCCTGCACGAGGAGCCGTCTGCCGTCTCCTGCCCCACGTTGGCCGCCAAAACTGTGGACGAAATCTCAGACCCGACAGCAGGTGCGGTTATAAAGCAGCTTTATTTTCAGAGTCACGGTGAGAAGAGTTTCAGAAAAGCAGACAATCAAATATACATGACAGCGTCAGGGCTCTTCTGAACCCCGTCTGTTGGGTGGGGTCCAGTTTTATACCCCTAGAATGCGTAATTTAATATCCTTATAAAGTGTAACAGTCAACACATTTATTATACACAAACCTTTAGCCCCTTCAACGCCCCTTGTGCAACTTGATTTCTTGGCTCCTTTTGTTATGGCGTTCAGATGTAAGCTAAGGGAAAACGTGATAAGGCAGACTCATGTGTGGAATGCTCAGACCTTGAGTCCTCTGCACAAACATTTTTCTGTTTGCTAAAACAAAGCATGCTATTACATGGTTTTGTAAAGCTTACTTCTCAGACATGAATTAGTACAAGGGAACGAAGAGAACATTCGTCTTCCACAAGATACAGATTGAACAACTGAAGCAGGAGCAGCAGGCCCAGTAGGCCAACTAAAACACAATCTTCAGATGTAGGCTGGTCAGCTGAAACCAGAACTGTGGGCACAGGCTGTAGCACCAAGGTAGGATAAAGTGGGGCAGGTAATGAAGCAAATGTACAAATTGAAGTTGGAGGTTCAACAACAACAGTCTGGGTGGAAATGGGCATGAGGTTTCAACCAGGGTTTAATGGCTGGCAAATTCCTTTTTAATATGTTTTTGGTTTATTTTTTTAAATGATTCTGTTTAGGTTAATATTGTTTATCACTTTCTTTCAAAGTGTCTATGTATATTCTACTATTTTCCATTTGTCTTGTGGGTGGACCTCCAAGAGACGGTGCCACCTGCCTACTACTGTCAAGGTGCTGCCTTCAGCTCTATAAAGGTTAGGCAAACAAGCAGTCCCTTGCGGTTCATTGAATGTGCTGCTAGGGGCCAAATTTTTCCCCCCCAAAAAATTTTTGTTTAAAAAAAAAGCTGGCCCCCCCGATCCGGGCCTAAAAAAATTGGGGCTCCCACCCCCCCCCCCCCCCCCCCCCCCCCCCCCCCCCCCCCCCCCCCCCCCCCCCCCCCCCCCCCCCCCCCCCCCCCCCCCCCCCCCCCCCCCCCCGGGGGGGGGGGGGGGGGGGGGGGGGGGGGGGGGGGGGGGGGGGGGGGGGGGGGGGGGGGGGGGGGGGGGGGGGGGGGGGGGGGGGGGGGGGGGGGGGGGGGGGGGGGGTTCTTTTTTTGACCTTTCCTTTTTCACGGGGGAGCCCCTGCCGGGTTTTTTTTTCCTTTTTTTTCCCCAGTTGGGGGGCAAAAATTTGGGAAAAAAATTAAATTGACCCAAAGGGGGAGTGGATAAAGCCTTTTTATTTTTAATTTAAGGGGGAAAAATTTCGGGAGGAACCTTTTCAATTTTCAACATTGGTCAATTTTTTAAATTTTAACCCCTGATGATTATTTATGCCAAACCACTTTAAATTTAAATTCCTTTGTAAACCCCCTTTGGCAACGTTTATATAGCCAGTTTTGGGAAAAGGTGATAGGCACCTTTTTCAGATCTCTGGAAAAACCCCTTTTTTTTCCCCAAAAAAACCCCCCCCCATGCTTTTTTACTTTTTTGTTTAATTTACTTTGTTTTTTAAAAACCCCTTTTTGGTTTTTTGAACATAAAAAACCGGCCCCGGGGGGCCCCCTTAGTTTTGGCCCGGGCACCAAGGGCTTCCCTATAAAGGGGGGAAACAAATTTCCCTTAAGGGGTTCACAAAGTCCGGGGAAAGGGAGTTCGGGTTTTGATTTTTTTTTTTTGGTTTATATGATTTTGGACTTGTTTTAATTTTTTTAAATTCTTTTTTATTCTTTTCCTTGGGCCCCCGGGGCCCTTTTCCGGAACTCCCTTTGCCCTTTGTGCTCCCCTTTTTATTAGGGGCATTTTTTCCCCAAAGACTCTTTTCCCCTTTGGAAGTTTTTTAAATTTTTGGGGATTTCGGGTTTGACCTTAAAGTTAAACACCCTTCTTAAGGGGAAATTCCTGCCTTGGATTCTGAGGAAAAATTTTTTTGTAAAAATTTTTTTAAAAAAAGGTTTTTCCCTTTTAAAGACTGCGAAGCTAAATTTGGAATAAGGTGTTCTTTTTAAGAAAACCAAAAAATTTGTTTCAAAATTAATGGTAAAATATTAATTAAAATGGGATGAAAAAATTTTCCGTTTCCCCAATTCATTTAGTGGAGGAAAATGGGAAAAAGGTTTTAACCCCAAAATTCAAATTAAAAACCCCAAATTTTTCAACGGCCTTTTAAAAGGGGGATAAACCCAAAAACCACTGTCTTTGTGAAAGTCGGGATTGAAAAAAAGTTTTAAAAATAGAAAACGGAAAATATGTAAAACGGATTTTTAAAAAGGAATCTAAACCACCCAAATTTAAATAAACAAATCCAAAAACGCAAATTCGTAACAAAATCGGAAAATAATAAAAAAAAAAATGACCCTTTGGTCCTTTGTTTGGGTGGGAAAGGGGGGAAAAGGCAGGATTTATCAAAGGGAACCCCACCTTCTGGGCCCCAAAAAAATTCCTAAAGACAAAAAGGCTTCCTTTTAAAAATAACGAAAAAAAAAAATTGCGAAAATAAAAACTTGATGCCCCGGGGGGCCTTGCCCCCAAAAAATTTTCCCCCAACAATCAAAAAGGCAAACATAAAGTCTCTTCTTCCCCCTTTTCAAAAAAGGGGGGTTTTTTTGGGGATTTCCCCCTGGTGGAAAAAGGGACAAATAATTTTCGGTGACATCAGGTTCCCGGGGTAATTTTAAAAACAATGAAAATTTCAAAAAGGGGATGTTCCCCGGATTTTCATAACTCAGATTGGGGGATAGATTTTGAGGGGAAACCCAAAACAATGATTATATTTTTTATATTATGAAATAAAAACCATCAAAACAAAGTAAAATAAATTTTAACAATTATTAAAAAAGAAAGTTAAAATTTGGCTCAGGAGAATAAAAAACCCACTTTTGGGTTGGGCGGAAAAGTTTTAAATTGAAAACCCCGTTTGACCAAACAGCAAAACAAAAAGGTTTACCAACTAAAGCCCCAATTTTTTTTTACAAAAAACACAAAATACAGAACAAAAAACAGACAAACCAAATATGGTATTTTCGATCCCCAAAAGAAGAGGAGAAGTTGCAGGTTTTTTAAAAAGGCCACTTCTCCCATCAAAAAACCAAAGGATGGTTTCCATTATCAGACCCTTCCCTGGAAAAAAAAAATTGGAGAGCCCAGGGAAAAACCGGGACACCCTTAAAAATATTTCAGACCAAAATTTAAAAAATAAAAAATTTGGAAGTTGAGTTTTAGAAAGGGAGCCCCAAAAGGAAGGGGCCTGCTACATAAGGTGCCCTTCTCATTTCAAAAAGACTCAAATTCTTTAAATATGAGTTTTTGTTTTTAATTTCAGATGATTGTTTTGAATTACCTAAAACATAATAACTATATTAGAATTTTAAAAACCCCTACCATTCTTTTCTCTTTCTTTTTTTAAAGTAAATTGGAAATTTTTTTTTTCCTCCCCTAATAAAAATCCATTGGAGGGAAATGGGGAAAAGGGGGTTTTTCTTGGTTACCTTTTTCAGCTATGGCCAAATGGGTTCCCTTAACTGAGGCTCCAGGCTTTTAAACAAACCAAACATAAGAACAACTTTAAACATAAATTTCAAAATTTTTATTTAAAGTTTTGGGGTTTTTGTTCGTTCTGGAGATTTAGTAGCCCCCCTTTTTTTTCAAATAAAGCCAGAAAGGGGCTCTTTTAAACGTTTCCCAAGTTTCCCCCATTTTTCCCCCAAAAAAGGGGGTTTTTTTTTTTTTTTGGGGGATTTTTTCTTTTTTTCGGGGGGGAAATTTGGAGGGCTGTCAAGGGGAACCCCCAAACCCATTGGACCCCCTTTTTTTTGGGGGAATAAAAAAAATAAATTAATTGATTTTTGTTGTTTTACACAAAATTTAACTTGAAAATTTTAAAAAATCTGCCTTGTTCGGGTTGCCGCCCACCTAATTTAAGGGAAAGGGGATAGGGATGGAGGTTTAAGGAAATTTTATTTGAAGGGTTTTAAAACTGGATTATAAAAAATCGAAATCAAATTTTTGGACGATTCAAATTTCTAAAAAACAACCAAATCAAAAATGATTCATCAAAATCTCCCCTTAAAAAAATTTTTTTATACTTATAAAAAAAAGTTGCTGAAACCCATAAAAATTGAAAACAATACCAAAATTTTAAACCTAAACTCCTTTTCCTAAAAAAGGGGGCCCCTCTCTAGAGGCGGTAGTTGCAAAGGAGGCGGGTAGACCCGCTTTTTATTAAAAAAAAATTTTTTAAAATTAGTCTTCTCATCATTTTAAAATGTTGAATCAGGGGGGAAGTCTGGGAACTCTTTTTTCTCCCGGGCACCCAAAAAACAAAGGGAAGTATGAAATTGGGGTGGATTTTTCCCCCAAATTTAAACAAAGGGGGATTTAAAAAAAATTTTTGTTTAGGGTATGGGAGGTTGGAATTAAAAATTTGTTCACAAACATAATCTTTTTACTTCAATCAATTGCTAAAGAAAAAATAGGGAAAGGCATTCTTTAATAAAACCAAACCAATTTCCAAAAAGGTTGGGAAAAAAAGGAGGGGAATAAAAGAGTTAATCTGAACCCGCCATTTTTCTTGCAATTCAAAAGCTTTGACTGATTATTCAGTTACTTATTTTGTTCACCCTTTTCCCCAAACTTTTAAATAAAAACCGTGTGATTTTATTAAATTTTATTTAAAAAAAGGTTATTTTTTTTGGGGGGGATGAAATTTAAAATTTTTTTAAAACATATCGTGTTTATTTAATTATTTTTGGGCTTTTCGGAGTTTTAAAATAGGGGGAAAGCCCCTTAACCTGTAAAAACCCAAAACCCGACATTTTTTCCTACAGCCCGGAAGTACTTTCAGGTCACGAGGAAGGAAGAAATAAAGTGCTTCCGGGCTGACAAAGAAAAGAAGGGTTTTGATTTGACCCGGAAGTGCTAGGAAGTCACATGGACTGCAGGTTAAGAAGCACTTCCGGGTCATGAACTATAAAAGGACTGTGGGAGCTCCCAGATGGTGAGCTGAGCTGGGTGGAAGGGTGGCAATGTGTCTGGGAGAGGTGGATTGGTTTATTGTTATTGTATTGTGTATTGGATGAGTATAGAGGAGGAGAGGGTGCTTTGTGCACTGTTGCATATAAATAAAGTCAACTTTTGGACTTTTTCCTAGTGTCTGGAGTCTTGGACAGGGGTTCAAGGGAGCGATAGCACCCCTATCAGTCACTATATATATATATATATATATATATATATAGCATTTATAATGTAGGTAGATCATTTCGACTTGGTCATTTTAAAAGTAGTTCGCAAGCTGAAAAAGTGTAGGCACCCCTGCCTAACACCAACAACAGCAACAACATTTATTTATATAGCACATTTTCATACAAAAAGTAGCTCAAAGTGCTTTACATACTGAAGAAAAGAAAAATAATAGACAAAATAAGACAACATTAGTTAACATAGGAAAAGAGTAAGTTCCGATGGCCAGGGTGGACAGAAAAACAGAAAAAAAAAAAAACTCCAGACAGCTGAAGAAAACAAAATAAAGTCTGCAGGGGTTCCAGGCCACGAGACCGCCCAGTCCCCTCTAGGCATTCTGCCTAACATATATGAAATAGTCCTCTTTGTAGTTAGGGTTCTACACCAACACACAGAAGATATGTACAGTCTGATTGATACAGAGTGAGTTGTCTGACATACTTGCTTATCTATCAAGTAAAACCATTGCATAAATGTATAAATAGTTTTGAGTTGTAGGATTTGACTGATTATTTTCCTGCTATCGCTATAATTCGTGTTGTTTTTTTATATCCGTTTCTTGCAGACACCTGCTGGAGCTCAGACTCTTAGGTTCGCTATCTGCATATTCTGATTTGGTGACCATTCTCTAATGCTTCGGCTTTCAGTTATATGCAACACATGTTAAGGTAGATGAGTACATTTTATTCTAAATTTCATGTAAAAGAAATGGCACTTAGCCTCTGAGGTTGCATATTAAGTCTTGTTTATGTAGTATAATCCAAGGCTACTTGGCCACTGAGATTTCATTATAAATTACATTCTAGTTTAATGGTGCTCAGCCTTTGAGGTTATATTTGAAACAGCCATGGCCAGCTGTAGTCAGGTTGTTTTTTGGAGGTCTGCAATCTTAAGTACTGAGGAAAATAGTAAGTCGTGTTATAGCAGATAATATAGTAGCTTATAATTAACCTATTCCATTTAAAACATAATCTTTTAGACTGATAGCAATAATTGAAAGTAATATTACGCAATCTCATTTTTTAGTTAATTAGAATATGGGAGGCTGTAGTCAAGATGGTTGAGCTGGCAGAATTGAAATCTGTCCAAACTCAAAACCATTTAAAATACCTTGAAGAAAGAAATTGTGGCAGGCTTTGGCCAAAATCATTGAAATTCATTTTTTTCCCACATCAAACAACACTTAATACCCCAGATTGACAAAGTGAAATGGGGTTAAAAAACACATTAATTAAACATTACAGTGGAATCAAGTATTCAGGCCTTTCACTCAATACTTTGTTGGAGCCTTTTTTTTGGAAGCAATTCCAGCCTGGTGTCTTCTTGTGTTTGAGGTGACAAGCTTTGCACACCTGGATTTGGAGAATTTCAGCCATTCTTGCTTGCAGGTCCTCTCAGGTTGAATGGAGATCATTAGTGGACAGCTCTTTTCAGGTCTCTCAAAGAGATGTTTTATTGTATTCAAGTCTGGGTTTTGACTGGAAACCTCAAAAACATTCCCAGTGTTGTCTCTAAGCCACTCCTGTGTTGTGTTTACTTTGTGCGTAGGGTCTTTGACCAATTGAGATGTGAACCTTTGGCCCAGTCTGAGGTCCAGAGTACTCTGCAGAAGTCATTTAGGACATCTCTGTAGTCTGCTCTGTTCTGCTACTGAAAAACAACCCCACAGCTGATGATCAATAGAATGAGATATACCTGAGCCAAATTTAGGTGTCATATCCCCTGACAAAAAAAAATATGGAATCACCAAACTTGGAGGATGTTCACCAGCTTTTTTTATTTCGTAGCAATTATGCAAATCACAGATATAGCACAAAATATTTTTTTATTTATTGCTAATCAGTCTGGCTTTGTGAAACATAGTGTCACATACACGAATATGGGAGGTAGTCTAAAGGCTTAACTGAGGGTAAGATGCAGAGTCAGGAGTTGATGAAGGTCACTGAAGTCTCTTCTCCTTCTTCCACAAACCACCAGAAGGGAAACCCACCCAGAGCTCAACACACTTCTGCTACCAGGCCACGCCCTCCTGCTGACCTCACTTCTGTCCAGGAACCACCTCTTCCTGCTCACCGCTTATAAAGACCCAACCACTTCACCTTCTCATTCAGTCACGCTTAGACTCGGTCTTTTATGATTACTCTGGTTGTGTTGAAATCAATGATATGTTATAATATAAGGGGTGGATCCCCAAATCTTTTTCTGTTTTTGTCTCCCTTCATACAATGTTTTAACAAATTCAGTAATTTTACTTAATGGCATATTTTGTTTTTAGATCAAGTAGAGCAGTGAAAGGCAACCTTTTTTGAGTTGCGGAGCACTAAGTCCAAAAATTTTCTTTTGCGGTGCACCTGAGGGACTGGCCATAAACAAAGTTGTGACGACACAATCTATGAACAGTCGCCAATAAAAACAGTTAATTTTACAAGTTTGAAAGACATTTTATTAATAAAGGAATCAAAGGATACATCTTAAATTTAATTAATGTGAACGTTGAGATTATTTTTCAGCACATATGAGATTGATGCGAGGATCAATTTTCGAAAGACAGACGCAAATTTCCTTATGGATAATTTGAAGTCTCTCACGTTTCTTAGACTTCATTTCCGTAAGTGTTCCATTACCTGTTTTTCCAACATAAAATATATTTTTTTAAACATTATTTTTTTAATCAACCAAAAGTTCAAAAACACTAGCAATTTTAAATATTTTACAAAAGTTCTCGCAACAGCCCTAAAAAATTTGGTTGCCCGACAATGAAGTAGAGAAAAAATCATTGAATGACTCAATGTTTTGGAAAAAAATTATGAAATCAGCAACTAGATGAGTACTGTAAGAAGCAATCTTAGAAAGTTAAATCTTAGAGTTAAACTCATATTTGCTTAATTTGAATAGAATATAAATTTCTTCCATAGTCATAGACAACAGTCTTTATTAAGAGATAGAGCTTTCTTGCGATAACTAAGATACTGTGTGATAATTGAATCAGAACAGATTTAGAACAGGTCCCGGTGCTAGCAGGGACTAAAAGACCCATTAACAGCATAGAAATGGGACAGGCATACATTTTTCTGACCATTTTGATTTATAACAATTAGAAATGTGATCAGATTTAAGTTTTGAACAGAACTTTCCTTAACAAGAATTTTTATTTTTTTTGATATTTCAATTTTCTCTTTTTTGTGTGAACTGTTTTACTTTGAATTTTAACTAAAACTCTTAAAAACGAAAATACTTTGTCCGTGGATTCAATTCAATGTGTTAGGCTTTTGTTGGACCCCATTATTTATGTTAGAGCTGCTGAACTTTGGTAATTTTGGGGGGAAAGCAGCTACAAGTACCGTGTTGCTCCTCCTCTGAAATTTATGATGACCTGAATTCTTTGAGGCATGGACTTTACTAATAAAAAATAATTTATTCTATAACAAGCTGGTTCTGACTTTCTCAAAGAGCACCTGTCAGATTGGCTTTGCCTTGTCATTCTAAATCCTAAATTCTGTTTTTGTCATTCTGGAGTTATGAGTGTTTATTGATATGAGAGAGAAAGAGAGAAAGAAAGGGTAGGAGCACACACTGATACAGCACATTGCTGCACCCACCACACAACAAACCAACTCGGATCCAGATTAGGACCCGAAAACAGCCATGCAACGGGTGACACACTCAATCAAGTGCTCCTTGTAGAACTGTTTGTACTTATGAGTAAAATTAACCCACTGTAAACTTGCACTACAGTTACTGTATAATATTACACAACCTACCCCACTTTATAAAGCGCATATTTACATATGATGACGATATCATTTTTAAGATGAAATGCGGCAAAATATGTTGATTATATTATACAGATAAAACTTTAACTTCATCTAAATAATCTGTATTGTTAATAATTAAACATGTGAGGACACGGTGCCGCAGCGCTAGCAAGTTCACGTATTGTTCCTACCTCGTGCTGTATATTTGCGGAAGCTGGCGTGACACTGGAAGGATAGATGGATAGAATAATTAAGCACGTACTATGAAGATATTTCAATGTTCCTTAAAAGTTTCGAAGAATCATCGTTGAATATACATCTCAGTATTTTAATTATTCAGAGAGCTGTAATATCACGAATGTAATGGAATCTGTGTCCTGTCTGAGGAAGAGAAAGAATGGAATCACGTAGTGATTCACACACACAGAGCACATTGAAGATCAAACACAAAACAAAGCATTTAACGTGCTACTTTAGTTACGATGGGATTTGAGAAACTAGTAAATTAAATGAATTTAAGATGAAGTTTATGATGTTCTACTATGACAAAATAAACTATGTGATTGAAGTGGAAATTTCGAGATTAAAGTTGGGAACTGGGAGAACATGTAAAGCTGACATGAATAAGATCTCTTTGAACCCAATACAATGGATCGTTCATAGATGTCATCTTTTAACTGCTTTGTTATTTTATTTGCTTGGTAGGCTCCTTGAAATCATTCTGGGTGTGCAGGGCTGCCTCAAGATCCCCATCTTGACCCAACATGGATTATGTCTCATTGTTAGGCTGCTGCTCTAAATAAACAGTAAAGGCTTCAGTTTACCAGGTGTGTTTAGCTACAGCACCAAGATCAAGAAGGCCGCTATACCTACACACAGACTCCTGGAATTACACATGTGGCGCTGACTAATGTCATCACTTTTAAGATGCTGTACACGTATTATGTATTTTTAATTTAGGAAGTCATTTTCTTGTCAGCAGCATTTTCCCCATCAATAAGTTTCCAAATTGATAATCGACAAATGACAGGTACTGATGCAAATAATAAAAACTGTTCACTCACACACCTGTGTGCTCATCATTGCCTGTCTGCTTTAAGACAAGCTCATCAAAAAAAGACATAAGTGAACAAAATCTTTGCAAACTGAATTGATTCAGGAAGTATCCAGACCCCGTCACATCCAACCATCCAACACAGGGTCACTGATGTCTGCTGGTGCCAACACAGGGCGCAAGGCAGGAACAAACCCCGGGCAGGGCAGGGGCGAGCCCACCACAGGGCACACACACACACACACACACACATGAAGCAAACACTAGGGAAAATTTAGGACTGGCATTGCACCTAACCAGCATGTCTCACCTGGAGGAAACCCATGTAGACACAGGGAGAACCGTTGCGCCCTCCTTCACATACTGCACATTTTATTGTCTTGTAGAGTCAAGTTTAAATGGAAACATTTGCCATTTTTCCTATCAATCTGCACTCAAAAACTGAAAACGTGTTTTCAGAAAGATTTGAAAATTTATTACAAATGAGTATTCAGAACATTAACTCAGTACTTTGTGGAAGCCCCTTTGGCAGCACTTCCAGCTTAGAGTCTTCTTGATAAGTCTCTATAAGCTTTCCATGCCTGGATTTGGGCAGTTTATCTCATTCTTCCTGGCAGATCCTCTCTAACAATGCTAGTAATCCCAGAGTCTTATTCTCTACGATCGATCGTCTGCTAAATCCAGGTCACTCAATGGAATGCCTCCAAAAAACTTGCAGTGAAACGTGAGGCTTTTGCTGTATTTTTTAATCAAAAAAAAAAAATATATATATATATATCATTAAAATTAATATTAGAAATAATATAGTACATCTCCCCAATACTGAACCACTTAAACCTTAGTACTACATTTTAAACAAATTTAATTCTTTTACCAAGATACTGTAGATTTTCCAGATTTATATAAAATAATTTCTCAACTGAGACCCTCAACCTGCGTCCTTGACCCAATACCAACAAGTTTTTTCAAAGTATTAGGCGTACTAATAGATAGCATTCTTGACATAGTAAACTCGTCATTAGATATGGGGGTCGTCCCAGACTGTCTTAAGACTGCTGTACGCTGAAAAAAAAATGTGATTATTCACACTTAATATTTTCAATCTGAACCAATATAATTGATTTTAGCTTATTGATCCCACAATTTTTAAGTTGAGGCAAATCATTTAGAGTGATTGGGTGCAATTCACTTGTTTTTTTACTGAAGTAAATCTTATTTTTTAAGTTGTTCTTCTTTTTTGGCAGTTGGAAAGCCATCAAAATGGAAAGTTCGACCGAAAGAATATACAAACAGCCCCTCAAACACAGCACATGAACAACCTAAAATATTAAGTTAAATGAAATAGGATTTTTATGTTTATTCCCTCCACCATAACTTAATTTGGTACAAACAAATTTTTTTACTTTGATTGAGATCTGAAACCAAATATTTCATGGTGCACCACTAAATGACTATTCTTAAGTTGCTTGAAAGAGAAAATTTACGTTGAATGCACAACATCAATGTTATACTTTTTTCAGTGTAGTTAAACCCCTGCTCAAGAAAAATAATCTCGACTCCTCTGCTTTTGAAAATGTTAGACCTATTTCTAACCTGCCTTTCTTAAATAAAATTCTAGAAAAGACAGTTATTATGCAGCTTAATGACCACCTCAATAAACCTGCTATTCTTGATAAATTTCAGTCGGGGTTCAGAACAAATCACAGCACAGAAACTGCACTCGTTAAAGTAGTAAATGACTTGCAGGTAAATGCAGACAGAGGCGTTTTGTCTGTTCTCATTGTCAGATCTGAGCGCCGTATTTGATACCATTGATCACAACATTCTTAGAAATCTCCTTAGTCAATGGGTGGGCCTCTCTGGCAGTGTCTTAAATTGGTTTGAATCCTACCTGGCAGGTAGAAAATTCTTTGCAAGTTGTGGTGAATATACTTCAAAGACATACAGTATGATATTCTACATGGTGTTCCACAAGGCTCTATCCTGGGTCCGCTGCTCTTCTCGATTTACATGCTTCCATTAGCACAGATTATATAGGGGCATACAGTAATGTGACACACAGCTGTATTTGTCAATAGCACCTGATGACCCCAACTCTCTTAATTCAC
The DNA here is from genome assembly GCF_016835505.1 of Polypterus senegalus. Lineage (NCBI taxonomy): Eukaryota > Metazoa > Chordata > Cladistia > Polypteriformes > Polypteridae > Polypterus > Polypterus senegalus. The sequence continues at coordinate 3,228,374 of NC_053164.1, read as the reverse complement.
TGACACAATGTCTCACTTGTGTTTCTGAATGGATGAGTAGTAATTTTCTCAAACTAAATACAGTGATCTCTCGCTATATCGCACTTCGACTTTCGGGACTTCACTCCATCGCAGATTTTAAATGTAACCATATCTAAATATATATCACAGATTTTTCGCTGGTTCGCGGATTTCTGCGGACAATGGGTCTTTTAATTTATGATACATGCTTCCTCAATTTGTTTGCCCAATTGATTTCATACAATGATGCTATTGGTGGATGGCTGAGAAGCTACCCAATCAGAGCATGTATTACGTATTAACTAAAACTCCTCAATGATACACGATGTGCTTCCCGCGCAGTGCTTGTTTGCTTTTCTCTGTCTCTCTCACTCTCTCTGACATTCCCTGTGCCTGACTGAGGGTGTGTGAGCAGAGGGGCTGTTTGCACAGAGGCCGTTTGCCTAAAGGATAAGGATGCTCCTCTAAAAAATGCAGTTTTATCGCGGTGCTTCGGCATACTTAAAAGCCCAAAAGCACGTATTAATTTTTGGATTGTTTGCTTTTCTCTCGCTCTCTCTCTCTCTCTCTCTGACATTCTCTGCTCCTGACGCACACACTCCTTTGAAGAGAAGATATATTTGTATTCTTTTAATTGTGAGAAAGAACTGTCATCTCTGTGTTGTCATGGAGCACAGTTTAAACTTTTGACTAAAGGGTGTTATTTCATGTCTAGAAGGCTCTAATAATGTTAACAGTGTGGGAGAGTTTATAAGGGCTTAAAATATATAAAAATAACCATACAAACATATGGTTTCTACTTTGCAGATTTTCATCTCTCGCGGGGGGTTCTGGAACGCAACCCCCACGATCAAGGAGGGATTACTGTAAAGAGAAAACAGAAATTTTAGTGTTTGGCAATAATTGATATAATGAGGTTATTAGAAATAAACTTGATGCATTAGGATTAAAAGTAAAGACGGCGGTAAAGAATTTATCGGTAACTATTGACTCTGACCTGAATTTTAAATCACATATTAATCAGATTACTAGAACAGCATTGTTCCACTTAAGAAATATAGCAAAAGTTAGACCCCTTATAACACTACAAGATGCTGAGAAATTAATTCACGCTTTTGTTTTCAGTCGACTAGATTACTGTAGCGCACTCCTCTCATGACTGCACAAAAAAGACATAAATCATTTGCAACTAGTGCAGAATGCAGCTGCTAGAACCTTAACTAGGAAAAGAAAATCCAAGCACATCTCTCCAGTTTTGATGTCACTACACTGGTTACCTGTGTCATTCAGAATTGACTGCTTATAGTTTACAAAGACTTAAATAATCTCGCTCCATCTTATATTTCGGAATGCCTGACACGTTATATTCCAAATTGTAACCTTAGATACTCAAATGAGTGTCTCCTTAGAATTCGAAGAGCAAAACTTAAAAGAAGTGGTGAGGCGGACAGCCTTCTGCTGTCATGCACCTAAAATCTGGAATAGCCTGCCAATAGGAATTCACCAGGCTGATACGGTGGAGCACTTTAAAAAAACTGCTGAAAATGCAGAGTTCCTTGGACTTCATGGCTTACTTTTTCCTCCTGACATGCAATGTGAATTGTGGGACCTTCACAGGTACACAGCTGCCTTTCTAAGTGATTCACAATCAACTCATTTTGCCACAGATGGATTTCAATTAAGTTCTAGACACAGACACAGACACACAAACAGGAGACACCTGAGCACAAGTTGCAGGGTCTAAATACTTCTAGGAATGAGAGACTTTAGTTTTTGATTATGAATAAATTTATTGTCCTTTCTGGGGACATGTTTTCACTTATTCATTATGTGTTGTTGAAAGCAGATAGATGCACAAAAATGGGAAATTTAAAAATTTTAATTAAATCTACAATACATTGTTTGCAGAAAGTGAAGGGGTCTGAATACTTCCTGAATCGACTGTACAATGTCATGTCAACTACAACTATTCCTGCCAGGCTACCTTGTGTCCACAATGTTGGTGAATATAAGACAGTTTGAGGAGCATAAAGTGGGATATAATAAATATTCCAAGACTCAGCAGGCAGCTCTGTGATCACAACCGCCAAAGATATTGGAGGAACAGCTCGTCTGAGGTTGGCAAGGGTGAAGATTCAGAGTGAGGATAAACATAAGGTTGAAAAGATTCAAAACTGGCCAGCCTCGGGTTACTTCTTAAGTTGAAAGATTTGTCATATCTCATGGTGAGCCACAGTGAATTCAAGTATTGTGGCATTTTGGGTATTGCAGAGAACTGCCTTACATCTCCAGTTTGAGATGCTATTTAACGCTGCATGGATCACATCTGATATGATCAGATATAGTGGACAAGGCAAGAGGGGGATCTGGAGATTTATTTGCATAAGACATACTAAGAAACTAAAACTAAAAAGTGCGATTCAGATGTTCAAATGTAGTCTGGATTTGCCCACTTACTGACCAGTAGGATTTTGCACCACCTTGTTGAGGTTTATTTTTAAACTTGGTAACAGAAATGATTCATTCCATTGGGAACACTCTAAAGATGAGTCATTTTGAACACTAGTGGCTTCAACCTGGCAACTTTTGATGGAGCAAACTTCTAATGGGATTTTTTTTTATTTGGGACCTTCCATATTCAAATGTTAATGACTTTAAATGTAAACCTGTGGTACATCTGGACGGAGTTACTGACACCAACAAACCTGTTATTGACAGCAGCAGCTCTCATTATCCAAGCCAGGATTTATTATCTGTGTTTGTGGGGGTTACTGTTTGTTTATTAGATAGATAGATGGATCGATACTTTATTAATCCCAAGGGGAAATTCACATAATCCAGCAGCACTACACTGATACAAAAAAAAAAAAAAAACAATATTAAATTAAATAGTAATAAAAATGGAAAAAATAAAAAAAGCAGACAATAACTTTGAGTACTGTTAGCATTTACTCCCCCGGGTGGAATTGAATAGTCGCATAGTGTGTGGGAGGAACGATCTCCTCAGTCTGTCAGTGGAGCAGGACAGTGACAAAAGTCTGTCACTAAAGCTACTCCTCTGCCTGGAAATGACACTGTTCAGTGGATGCAGTGGATTCTTCATGATTGACAGGAGTTTGCTAAATGCCCGTCGCTCTGCCACAGATGTTAAACTGTCCAACTTTAATCCTATAATAGAGCCTGCCTTCTTAACAAGTTTGTCCAGGTGTGAGGTGTCTTTCATCTTTATGCTGCCACCCCAGCACAATACTGCGTAGAAGAGGGCACTCGCCACAACCGTCTGGTAGAACATCTGCAGCATCTTATTGCAGATGTTGAAAGATGCCAACCTTCTAAGAAAGTATGTTTGGCTCTGACCTTTCTTACATAGAGCATCAGTATTGGCAGTCCAGTCCAATTTGTCATCCAGCTGCACTCCCAGGTATTTATAGGTCTGCACCCTCTGCACAGTCACCTCTGATGATCACGGGGTCCATGAGGGGCCTGGGCCTCCTAAAATCCACCACCAGCTCCTTTGTTAACTGGTGCGACTCAAACCACCTACAACTGAACACCAGCAAAACCAAGTCCTTGATTAGGTTCCTATACTCCTCCTCCTGCCCACTCCTGATGCAGCCCACTATAGCAGTGTCATCAGCGAACTTTTGCACGTGGCAGGACTCCGAGTCATATTGATGTATATAGATTAAGCAGGACTGGAGAAAGTACAGTCCCCTGCGGTGCTCCTGTGCTGCTGCTCACAATGTCAGACCTGCAGTTCCCAAGACGCACATATTGAGGTCTGTCTGTAAGATAGTCCACGATCTATGCCACCAGGTGTGAGTCTACTCCCATCTCAGTCAGCTTGTCTCTAAGGAGCAGAGGTTGGATATTGTTGAAGGCGCTAGAGAAGTCCAAAAACATAATTCTTACAGCACCACTGCCTCTGTCCAGGTGGGAGAGGGATCAGTGTAGAATATAGATGATGGCATCCTCCGCTCCCACCTTCTCCTGGTATGCAAACTACAGAGGGTTATTATTATTGTTATTATAATATTTGTAAATGTTTATTCAGTATTGAAACATGGCCAGAAATGCAGATCAGGGTTGAGAGCCAAAGAATGTTTGTGGTGCCAGCCAGGTAAGCCCTTTTTAGTATAACAAAACGACAAATGGCTCAAAAGAGAGCATGTTAGGCTCATCAGGAACAAACAAAAAATTAGGAGCTCTGTCCATCCCAGGTGTCAGTTTGATTTTTGATACAATCTTTCGGGAATGGGCTGAATTTATATGCTTGTACTGGAAGGGGTGGAGCCTTTTCTGGATGTCATGGTGGGTGTTTTGGTGTCTTTTCCAGGCTATTAACAAGGAAAGATAAGATATTGTTAGCTTCAGCGCCATCTCTTATTCTGGGGTGGAATTTCTTACCTCACTAGACCAGGAAGTTGGTCCCAAGGCATGCATAGGTGACAATACATACAGGGTGAGCCAAAATGAAGTACCATATTTCTCAAGGTCATTGTATGAGGTAGAGGCAGCCGAGTGGGTTGGGGTGGGGGTCCTTTGACAGGCGATCACTTATAGTTTTCAATCGGCAACATGCCTTGGTCTGGTGCGCACCGTGCTTTTGCTGTCAAAGCATTCTTTAAAAAACAAGTAGGCCATCATCACTACGCAATACGCGTCTTCCGAACGCACTTCAGCATTTCTCCTAATGGTGTCATCCCAAATCGGAAAACAATCTTCAGTGGGTGGCTAAATTTACACACAAACATTGAACAGAACATCTCCAGGCCGTCCTCGGACTGTATGAACACCTGAAAACATCCAACCTATAAGGGCATCAATTTTGTTGTACTAGATGTTCAGTACGCTTTGGCCTTAGGCATTTCCAACATGTCTTTGAGGAGGATTTTGCATGAGGACCTTAATTTCCATACATATAAAATTTTGGCAGTGCCGGAACTCACTGAGAGAGACTGGGAGAGCCGTAGAGAGTGCAAACATTCTGCAAACCATTCATCAAGATGCCATCATCCTGTGCAGCGACGTGTCACATTTCCATTTGAATGGTTGTGTAAATAAGCAAAACTTTCACTATTGGGCTGAAACCAACCCTCATGAACTTCATCAGAGACTCATACACAGTGAGCGTGTTACAGTTTGGTGCGCCATTGCAGAATTTGTCATTGTAGACCTTTACCTTTGTAAAGACGGAGAAGCAACGGTCATTGTCACTTCATAACGTTACATTTAATTTCTAAAGAACTTTTTAACAGCCCCAACTGAATGAAATGTATGTGGCGGATGCCTGGTTTCAACAGGATGGAGCAACAGCTCATAAGGCATGGAGATCCATGTAAGTTTTACAGGAGATGTTTCCGGGAAAGCTGATTTCCCTGCGCAGTGATGTTGGGCGGCCTTCTCGTTCACCTGATCTCGCTCCATGTGATTTTGTCTTGTGGGGATATCTCAAGTCGCAGTCATACACACACTGACCTCAAAACCTTGAAGCCCTTAAGGAAGCTATTTGCCACAAAATCTCTGCTTTTGAAATGGCTGAACGAGTCATGTGAGTGTTCAGAAATCATCTCGAAGAATGTATGGCTAATGATGGCCACCACTCTGAAGACATCATTTTTAAAGCACAGTGACAAAAAATCTAATTTGTATACTTGTGCCAAAATGACATTTATTTTATGTTGTAGTGTTTTTGTAGAATAAACATTTGAAATGTGGTACTTCCTTTTGGCTCACTCTGTATAATTTCTCCAAAAATAAAGTATATTTCTTTTTTTTCCTTCATGGAATCTATTAAATTCATGTAACATTTTATACTATCAAGTCAAACTTAACAAAACTAAATTCAATTCAACCCCCAACCATGAGAAAGAGAGGAAGGCCAACAGCCCGAGTAAAACTGGTAAGAGTAGTAAAGAGGGAAAGGAGTCTTTTCTCCCCTATAAATGCTTATTCTAAAATGTTATTGATTAGGTCCTGCCAGGTTTTAAAAATATTTTGCACAGATCCTATAAGTGAGAATCAGATTTTTTCCAATTTCAAATAGTATAATAACATCAGTTTCAGGGCTTTCTCTCTTGCCTTTTCCGTTTCTTGTGTCTGCTTCTCCTTTGGCTTTGTGCTCTCTTCTCTCTCCTCACCTTTTTCTCATCTCCCCTTACGTAAGGTTGGCTCCTCCCCACACAGTCTGTTTGGCCCGCCAAGCCAGGTACTCCCCTCCCCATTTACCATTGGCCGACATTACAAATTCAACCATTCCACTATTATCACGAACGAGGAAAGCTGCAAACTGACAGTGACACACAAATATTCCAGACAACCGTTACATGTTTCTGCACAGCAGTCCTCACCAAGAGCAGGTGTAGAGTGCTACGGCATCATCCAAGGCAAGATTTGTTGGAATTCACAAAAAATAAAGTAGAAACTGATTAACATAAATGGAACCCAAAAATAACAATCTGACTTCTACCTCCATCCCATCCCGATTATGAAACTTAACTTAAGGTCTAATGTATGACAGAAACCTCTGTGACACTTTGTGCTGTAGTGACTAAAAGTGTTCTTAGTATTTCCATTAACCTAAAAACACCCTCACGCCTGCCGTGTCTAAATAATTCAATATACTCTCCCACACCTATATTTATTGAGAAAAAGCCACCATATTCATCTTTATATCATGTTGTTGTAAAAAAAAGGACGATTGGCCTGATCTAAGAAACTAAAGACCAGTAAGCTTAGCATACATCACAGGTACAGTCATATGAAAAAGTTTGGGAACCCCTCTCAGCCTGCATAATAATGTACTCTCCTTTCAACAAAAAAGATAACAGTGGTATGTCTTTCAGTTCCTAGGAACATCTGAGTACTGGAGTGTTTTCCAAATGAAGATTTTTAGTGAAGCAGTATTTAGTCATATGAAATTAAATCAAATGTGAGAAACTGGCTGTGCCCCCTTGTAGTTTTGCTGATTTGAATGCCTGTCACTGCTCAATACTAATTAGTTGCAACACCAAAATGGTTGGATTAGCTGTTTAAGCCTTGAACGTCATAGACAGGTGTGTCCGATCATAAGAAAAGGTATTTTGCAAGTTGTGCTTCCCTTTGACTCTTCTCTGAAGAGGGACAGCATGGGATCCTCAAAGCAACTCTCAAAAGATTTGAAAACAAAGATTGTTCAGTCTCATGGTTTACGGGAAGGCTACTGTAGCTGCGTTTTCCCAAAATTACCTAAGTTCAGCAGCTTAAACTCAAAATGGAATTCAACAAAAGCCTGATGCGCAGAAATGATTCAACAAAATATCTTCATTTTTAAAAGTTTAGTTAAGTTTCAAAGTAAAACAGTTCACACAAAAAAGAAAATTAAAATAGCAAAAAAAAAAGAAAACTTAACTTAAGAAAAGTTCAGTTCAAAACTTAAATCTTGTTACATCTCAAATCGTTACTAATTACTTAACATTTCTGAATCATTTCAAACCGGTCAGAAAACTGTATGCTTATCCCATCTCTGAGTAGAAAATGCGTCTTTCAAGTCCCTCTTTACTGGGACCTGTTCCAAACACAACTGAGTCTATTATTTGACTAATTAATGTCTCTGCATTATCAGTTTCTGCTTTTAAAAAAGCAATTTCATCTTTTTGACCACTCTGTTCTATAGAAATAAATGTGTTAATTTAATTTGTTTTGCCCATTCCCATTTGGGCTTCAATAAGAAACTTGGACCTTGTGATCATGTGGTGCTTTCGAGAAATGTAAAAGTTGCTTAGCCCTCTAGATGCTTGATCAGCTGGGTTAAGGGTAGATGTGACATACCTACACTGTGCAGGTTGTGAATGATCTCTGATTCTATTGGCAACAAAAGTCTTGAATCGAGTGCTTTCATTTGTATTTTAGCACTTTGGTGCTGTCATTCCAAAATATAGATTCTTGTAAGGGCATTTGAAGCTCACCTTTTAGCACTTTGTCCATTTTTACTGCCACAATGGCTGCTGTCAGCTCTAATCTTGGAACCGTGACATGCTTCAATGGTGCAACTCTTGACTTTCCCATCGTGAATGAACAATGCTTTTTGCCCTCTTCATTGGTTAAGACAAGGTAAGTGACAGTGCCATATCCATCTTCACTAGCATCTGCAAAATGGTGCATTTGTGCCGTCTTTATGGCTCCAAACCCGGTTGGTTTGAAGCATCTGTTCACTTTATAGTCTGTAAGTAACTATAATTCATCCATCCATTTTTTCCATTTCTGAATGCGTTTGACTTCTACTTCCTCATCCCACCCAAATTTCTCTTTGCATAAGTCTCTTAGAATACGCTTTGCTGGCAGTAAGGAGGGTGCTAGAAAACCAAGTGGATCATAAACTGAGCTAACAACAGACAGGATACCACGCTTTGTAGCGGGCTTGTTTTGTAACTTAATCTGAAATTTGAAACTGTCCGTTTCTGTGCACCACTGGATGCCCAGGGCACGCTCTGAGGGAAGGAGACTGTGGCTCAAATCTAAGTCCTTTTGTTCTTGAGCTCTGTCTTCTTCAGGTATGGACAATAAAACTGCTCTATTGTTACTCACCCACTTAGTCAAATAGAATCCCCCTTTGAGGCACAGAGCTTGGAGGTCCTTTGCCAGCTTTATTGCTTATTCTTCTGTCATCACTGACCTTAAATAGTCATCCACATAGAAGTTATTGAGAATGGTGTTAACAGCTTACTCAGCAAATGTATCTCTGGCATCTTCGGCTGTTCTACATAAAACATAAGAAGCACAACTGGGTGAAGAAGTAGCACCAAAAAGATGTACTGTCATTTTGAATTCTTGTAGGTCTTTACTTAGATTACCTTTAGGCCACCATAGAAAACGTAAAAGATCTGTGTCTTTGTCTGGTATCTTAACTTGGTAGAACATTGACTTAATGTCAGCCATTAAGGCTACTGGCTCCTTTCTGAATCTTGTAAGGACACCAATGAGTGTGTTAGTTAGGTCAGGGCCTAATTGTTCATTAAGTGAAATCCCCAAGTAGGTGGCAGAGCAGTCAAAGACCACTCGAATCTTATTTTTCTTTGGATGATACACACTGTGATGGGGGATGTACCACACTCTGCCTTCGATGCAATTCAGGTTTTCTTTGGGTACCTTGACAGCATACCCCTTATCCATAATGTGTTTCATGAAGGCTTTATAGATTTTGTGGAAACCTGAATTTTTGCTCAATTTTCCTTTGAGTCCAAAAGCACGCAGTTTAGCAATACAGCGGTCATTGGGCATTTTAAGTGTTTCCTCCTTCAAAGGCAAATTTAAACAATAATGGCCACCTACCAGTCATGCAGATTCTGAGGCTATGCGCATGAACTTGATGTCTTCCTGTGACATCTCCTCCTTTTATTCACAGTTGCACTCTGGAAAATCTGTGTTATACTGTTGCAGCAACATATCTTCAATCTCTGTTATTGACACACAATTGATTGAATGTTTAGGCATCTTACCATTTTGTTTTGCGAGGTCATCTATCTCTTTGTATGGTCCACCAACTACCCATCCAAGTGCAGTCTTCATGGTGTGAGGTCCACCTCCTTGGCTAGGTATGATTCGTGACTGCTCGAAGATTTCTGGGTAGTTGATTCCTATTAAAAAATCAACTTCAGAGTCGATATGAGATAGACGTACCTCTTTAAGATATGCCCACTTATCGATATCTTCTTGAAGTGGAATACTTTCTCTGTTCACTGGAATGGAGACCTGTGTGAAGACCTTTGGCAAATCAATATATTCAACATCATTGAGACCACAGAATTGTAAATCTGATAAGACAGAACATTGGGTTAGCATTTTAGTATTATCATCGTAATTACTCATGGTTTTGAGGAATACTTGTGTTCTTCTCCCTTGAAAACTTAATTGTCTCTGGAGCCTATCAGTGCAAATTGTTACTGTACTGCCGAGGTCTATAAAGGCGTATGTTTCTACATACCTCTTACTTTTCTTAGATTTTACCTTAACAGGAACTACTTGTAGTGCACATTCTTCTTCAGCTCCAGTAAAGGTACAAGTTCCAATCTCAGTTTCCCTTTCAGTAGATGTTGCCACACTAGCCTTGGCTTTAGATGCTGCTCCACTGTCTTTTTTAATGTGCAGGATGTCTGGGTGCTGAAAAGAACAGGTCTGACATTTCATACTTTCTGTACAGTTCTTACCAAGATGCCCCTGTTTGAGACAGCGAAAACATAAACCTTTAGATTTTAAAAAGTCAATTCTTTATGTGGCAGTTCTTTAATTTTTCTACATTCAGCAAGGATATGCAGGCCACTGCAAAAAGCACAAGGCTTTTTAAATGCACAGGTATTGTTAACAGTCCTTTTGACAGAGGTTTTCTCTAGTCTGCTTTTCATCAGCATCAGAAATACTTGTGGTAAAAATACCTGCCAATCTCTGTCCATACTGAGGAGACCTGCCTTTGTCAGTCTTTTCCTTTTTCTCCGTGTTACCTTGTGTAACATCTCCATAAAAGGGATCCATCATCATCCTTACCTGACGATGATGTAAAAAGGTAATTAGTTAATCATTTCCTGCCCTTCTTGCTTCCTTTTCTTTAAATTTAAAGGCCCAGCTTCACCACTAGTCTTGGAAAGTATATGGGAGCCTAGAGATTATTATGAGAATATTTGGATTGTTACTGAATGCATCTCGACTTCCTGCACTTGTGATGGCGTCTATACAGCTATCAAGAAAGTATGCATATTCGCTCAGAGCTGCACTGTCATTTTGTTTTATTTGAGGCCACTTCAATGCCTTTTCTATGTATGCATCAGCTATGAATACTTCATCACCAAAGTAAGTTTCAAGTTGCTCTCTGGCCTTTTGATAACCTCGACTTGATGGCAGTCGCACACAGCCTTTAACTAAATCCTGAGCAGGACGTCTTCTGAATTGGATCAAATAATCAAATTTATCTTGAGGGTTTTCTAACACATCTCCAACAGCGCTATCAAAGGCCCTAATAAAGTCTGCATAAGCCAATGAGTCACCTGAGAAAAAAGGGACCTGTCTGTGAGGTACTTCACCACGCAGTGCAGGAGTTGCTGGAGTTGGTGTTATCTTTTGATCAGTTAGCGATTTAGCCAATTCATTGATTACTTTCTGACATTCGGATAGATTTTTTTGATATTCGGCTTGAATTTTTTGATTTTCGGCTTTATTCTGAAATAACATATCAATAAGACCGTGTCCGTACAACAATGGCCGTCCTGAGGCAGTTACTGACCGTGCCTGCCTTTCGGAATCAAGTTCATCTAACCTTTGTAGGATTCTATCAAGTGTCGATTGTTCAACTAACACTGCTGTAGAAGGTGATGATGTGGTAGCGGTTTTCTGGGCTAAAGAATCAAGTTTAATATCATGATCATGCTTTAGCTGAGGAGATGTCTTTTGTGTTTTTGACTTTGAACGATCCCATTCTTGTAATTGCATCTCTTTGAATTGAGTAACTAGCTGTTCATCAGATGTGTGTGTTAACAGGTTATTTGTGCCTTTCAGCCATAGCGTCAATAAATTCATTCCATTTCTTAGATCTTTCAGTGAATGTTGTTTTCTGTTTCTTGATCACTCCTTCCTTAATTAATGCAGATAGTAGCCTTTTATGCAACTCCTCTATCTCTCTGTGCGTCTCACAAAATTTTTCAAGTCTTTCTGCTACTACTAAATGATTTCCTGGAGTGTCTTTAAGACTTTCGATTACAGTGATAAGCACAGAAAGCTTATCTTTCCTCCGACTTATGTGTCCTTTAAGATCTCCGATTACCTTCTCTGACTACGAGTCTGTGTTCAAATCACTGCTGATCTCACTTGAGCTATGTTTAGACGTTGCCATGACAGCAGTTCGAATAAATGACAGGACGTTCGTTACCTGACAGAAATTTCACCTCAATCGGGACGTTCCAACAAAGGGTATTACTTCCTTGCAACAAGGCTTCAATGACTCGGGCAAAAGCACAACCGATCATGTACAATGTTTTCTATAATATCACAGTTTCTCAAATCTTCTCAAGGTAAGGCGACCTTGCTTTCATTTATGATCATGCAGAGATAGTAGATAAGAGCACAGTACCTCCGAATAGCTCACTTCTGTTTCTTTGTCGACAGGTTCTGAAGCAAAAGCGTCCTCTGTGCCCAGATGGTAGATTCCAGTTCAAGTTCCAGGCCTTCAGATGGCAAGTTTTCTGACGAAAATGTAGCTGCGTTTTCCCAAAATTACTAAAGTTCAGCAACTCAAAAAATAGGATTCAACAAAATCCTGACATGCAGAAATGATTCCACAGACAAAATATCTTCATTTTTATAAGTTTAGTTAAGTTTCAAAGTAAAACCGTTCACACAGAAAAGAAAACTAAAATAGCAAAAAAAAAAAAGGAAAAAATTAATGTTAAGAAAAGTTCAGTTCAAAGCTTAAATCTTGTTACATCTCAAATCGTTACTATTTACTTAACATTTCTGAACCACTTCAAAATGGTCAGAAAACTGTATGCTTATCCCATCTCTGAGTAGAAAATGGGTCTTTTAAGTCCCTCTTTACTGGGACCTGTTCCAAACACAACTAAATCTGTTATCACGCTGTTTCTCAGTTATCGCAAGAAGGTTCTATTTCTTACTAACTTATAGGAAGAAAAGACTATACCATAAGCTATGTCTATGAAAGAAATTATATTCTATTCAAATTAAGCAAACTTTAATATGAATTTAACTCAAAACTTTAACTTTCTAAGATTGGCTCTTACAGCTACAAAAAGCCATCTCGGAGGTTTAAACGGTCAGTTTCAACTGGAAGGAATGTAATCAGGAAATGGAAGGCCACAGGCACGGTTGCTGTTAAACCAACTCAGGTCTTGCAGGCCAAGAAAAATACAGAAGCGGCATATGAGCAGGATTGTGAGAATGTATACAGACAACACACAGATCACCTCCAAAGACCTGAAAGAACATCTCACTGCAGATGGTGTATCTGTACATCATTCTACAGTTCAGAACATCTGTATGGCAGGGTGATGAGAAAGAAGCCCTTTTTGCACTCACGCCACAAACAGAGTCACTTGTTGTATGCCAATGCTCATTTAGACAAGCCAGATTCATTTTGGAACACAGTGCTTTGGACCGATTAAACAAAAATTGAGTTATTTGGTCAGAACAAAAGTGCTTTGCATGGTGGAAGAAGAACACCTTATTCCAAGAAAAACACCTGCTACCTACTGTCAAATTTGTTGGAGGTTCCATCATGATGTGGGGCTGTTTGGCTAGTTCAGGGACTGGGGCCCTTGTTAAAGTCGAGGGTTGGATCAGTTCAACCCAAAATCAATAAATTCTTCAGTATAATGTTCAAGCATCAGTCACAAAGTTGAAGTTACACAGGGGTTGGATATTCCAACAAGACAATGACCCAAAACACAGTTCAAAATCTACAAAGGCATTCATGCAGAGGGAGAAGTACAATGTTCTGGAATGGCCGTCAAAGTCCCCTGACTTGAATATCATCAAAAATCTATGGGATGATTTGAAGCAGGCTGTCCATGCTCGGCAGCCATAAAATTTAACTGAACTGGAGAGATTTTGTATGGAAGAATTCTCAGAAATACCTCCATCCAGATTCCAGACACTCATGAAAGGCTATAGAAGGCATCTAGAGGCTGTTAGATTTGCAACATTAGGCTCAACTAAGTATTGATGTTATATCTCTGTTGGGGTGCCCAAATGTATGCACCTGTCTAATTTTGTTATGGTGCATATTGAATATTTTCTGTTAATCCAATAAACTTAATGCCACTGCTGAAATACTACTGTTTCCATGAGACATTAAATTAATTAATTAATAATTAAAAGGAAGTTGCCACTTTAAAAGCTCAGCCAATGATAAACAAAAATCCAAAGAATTAAGAGGAGTTCCTAAACTTTTTCATATGACTGTAAATTCATGGAAGCAATTATTAAGGAAAAGTTTGAACAGCAAAGTATAAAACAGGGGTGCTAGCAATTAGTCAGCAGGGGTTTAGATGGGGAAGTTCGTGTTCCACTAATATGCTAGAATTCTATGAAGAAACAGCAACAGATTAGAATCCAATGCATTTATGTTGATTTTCAGAAGGCTGTTGATAAGGTACCAAATAAAAGGTTAGAGATCAAAAATAGTGGAAACAGTTGTGCAGGTTGGTACAAAGTTGGCTCAAATACAGGAAGTAAAGGATTACAGGGAAGACAAAAATCAGAATTAGATGTTGTTAAAAATGGAGTCCCATAGGGGTTAGTGCTGGGACTGTTGCTCTTTTTAATATACATAAGTGATCTGACAAAAATAATAATCAATATAGTTTGCAGTTGATACTGAACTAGGTTGAAGTACAGGTAATGTAGAATACCTGTAGCTAAGAATTTGGACAGCTTAGCTATTAACTTAACAAATGGTCTCCTCTCATTTGTCAAATGTCTTATGTTCTCATGTTACAGAGGGATTTGGACAACATAAACACCTTGTCAAATTTTATGTAAATAAATGTGAAGTCATAGATGTAAGAAGTAAAAGGATTGGATATGAATACACAAAGGGAGGTTTCAAAGATGAAAGTACCCTTTATGGGAAGGATTTTGTCGTCATAGTGGAAGAAATTTGAAGATGTTAGGTTATATAGCGCCCTGATGTGTGGAGTAGGGAGTATTGTGTTCAATGTTTGCCTCCAACAAAAAAACTCAACATTATTAGATAAAGTCCAGAGAAGAGAGACATGGCTGATTCAAGACTAAGAGGTCTGAGCTATGAGGAGTTAAGCAAACAGAGACTGAGGAGACATAATTGAAATATTTAAAAATATGAAAGGAATTAATCCAATAGATCCCTGTTGTTACTTTAACATAAATTCTGAAACAAGAACAGGGGGACGCAGTTAGAAAAGGACAGATTTTGCATAAATGTTAAAAAGTTTTTCTTCTCACAAAGAACCATAGACACCTGGAATCAATTTACCAAGTAGTAGATGGATAGAGCTTCATTTGTCCCCAGTGGGAAATTTAGCTTGTTACAGAAACTCTTTAAATAAAAAAAATATATGCATAGATAGATAACTAAATATATATACACGGTGGAGGGGCGCACCAGCCACCCCAACCTCGATACAAACAGACAGAGACACGAGTTTTAGGACAGCTCACGTTTATTACAAGTGGTGAAGCGCTTTTCCCTCGCTCCCCACAGCAGCAAATACACAGTCCCTACTGTCTTGTTTTCCTCTCCTTTCCGTCTCCACTCCTCCTCCACTGGTAAGCTTCGTCCTTCTTACTTTCAACTCTGGCTCTCTGAATGGAGTGAGGTGGTTTCTTTTATGTTACACCTGGGCGTGCTCCAGGTGGCTCATCAGGATTAACTGAAACTACTACCAGGTGTGTTGGAAACCCAATGTAGGGCTCTACAGCTCCCCCTGGCAACCCCCATTGAACCCAATAGGGCTATGCCAATCTCCAACTCTTCCTGCAGGAAGCCATGGTGCCACATCTGCACAGGAGGGCTGCCCTCTAGTGTTACGGCAGAAGATAGTGCCTTGTGGATCCTCTCTCCCCCCAGTCATTCCATCTTACTGGTGTCCCGGCTGGGTATGGCCTCGGCCGCCCTTCACAACACACACAGAGAATATGGTCTGAATACACACACCAGAATGACTAAAAAGAAAAAAAAAGTTCTAACTTAACAGTCCCAGTCCCAGTCTAAGTGAGACGCTATGCAGGAGTATTGCCAATTATTTAAAGGCGCCCTAATCCAGTTTCCTGATACACTTCTGTTGAGTGGTTTGTTGGCTGAAAGCCCTCAGTGTTGCTGTGTCACAGAGATAGGATGTGCAGGGTTGTTCGTAATGCCGCTCAGTTTTGTTTTCATTCTCTCCTTTGATCCAACCTCCAGGG
Organism: Polypterus senegalus; assembly: GCF_016835505.1. Classification (NCBI taxonomy): domain Eukaryota; kingdom Metazoa; phylum Chordata; class Cladistia; order Polypteriformes; family Polypteridae; genus Polypterus; species Polypterus senegalus. The sequence goes on along the minus strand of NC_053164.1, from coordinate 3,212,453 downwards.
GGTCCAGAGTGCGTCCCATAACTGAGCTTGCCTTTTTAATTAGCTCATTAATTTCTGGCCTTTCTTGAAGTGATGTTACCAGCCCAGCACACTACCGACTGGCCATCACAGAGCAGTAGAAGATGTGAAGGATGTCACTTCCCATGTTAAGGGAGTGCAGTCTCCTAAGGATAAGGGTGGATGGAGTGTTGGCTCTGATGGTAGGGATCTGCACTGGCAATCGGAAGGTTGCTGGTTTAAATCCTATAAATACCAATAAGGACTCTGCTCTGTTGGGCCCTTGAGCAAGACCCTTAACCTGCAATTGCTAAATGCTTTGAATAGTGAGAAAAGTGCTACGATGTGTGGCAGAAAAGTAATGTGACTGGCAACACTGCAAGCAATCTAGCAACACTGCTAGACAACGCTGTTGTCCTTGATGGAGCACGTGTATCAGTACCCTCCCATAGCTCAGTGCGAGTTTCAACTCCTTCCGTTAACTACGTGATTTTTGTGACTGCTATTAGCGAAGTTGTGTTTTGGTTGTGCGTCACGCAAAATGGAACAGCGGAATTTGGAGCAACGTTGTGCCATTAAATTTTGTGTTAAGCTTGGAGAATTTTTATAAAGACGTCCTTGAAAGGCTCAGAAAAAGGGTCATTCGCGTGAGACAAGACATTGCAGACAAATGGATGCTCCATCCTGACAACACCCCATGTCACACTGCCCTCTCCATAACAGAATTTTTGACCTCAAAAGGCATTCCTGTGGTTCCTCAGCCCCCTTATTCACCTGACCTCAGTCCATGTGACTTTTTCCTTTTTCCTAAACTGAAAAATGTCCTCAAAGGACGTCATTTCAGGACTTTAGAAAACATCCAAAGAGTGTAACGGACATGCTGAAGACCATACCGGTTCAAGACTTCCAGCGCTGCTACCAACAGTGGGAACAACGTCTCCAATGTTATCCCCTTCAAAGTAGTACTTTGAAGGGGATAACATTGATGTTTGAAAAAAATAAAAACTTTGGTAAATAAAAAATCAGTCTCATTACTTTTCTGCCACACCTCGTATACAAATGCAAAGAATTAAGGAAGAACAGCCTGCTCTGGCCTTTCTTCTCTAGCCCCTCTGTGTTCTGAGATCAGCCCAGCTTTTCATCGATGTGGACCCCCAAGTACTTGTAGGGGTGGACCACCTCTACATCCACTCCTTGAAAAGTGACTGGTGATGTGCTATGCCTCGAGTAAGGAGAAATCACTGAAGTGCTCAAGAATATCGTCAAACTCGGCAAAAGGCATTGGGAACTAATTGAACTGGATTTGACTGGATTCTAATGGCGCAATCATATTTAAATTGTCTCAGAAGGTTAGGGAAATGTCTGCCAAATATGCTGGATCAGATATTGTGGCCAAAAAGGTGATCTGAGCAGTGCCAACCACTGCACCACCATGCCTCTTTGAGATCAAAGAAGAAAGAGACATGCAATCATATATTTTGTCAAAACAAAGCAGAAAACGGCGAAATCCTAGACAAAAGTCAGAAATAATATGTAGGTCTTTTAAAGGCTGAAAATTCAAAGTGCCCAAGTGTTAAGCACCACCATTTCAGGTAGCCATAATCCAAGAAATTCTGGGGGCCTCCGGATGCATAGCCTTGAGTTTTTGTCCCAGTTGATGAGGCAGAATGGTGTTGAATTCCCTAATAAAAATCAAAGAACATGATCATGATGGTGGTGTCGGCTTTGTCTAAGTGGGAGTAGGTCTGTGGAGTGTGCAGATGAGAGTATCCTCCACACTTATGTGGGCCTGATGGGTAAGCTTCAGAGGATCAAGATGTTCTGAAACCAGAGGATCAGAGCTGTTTCAGCACCACCCTCTCCAAGGAACATCCAGAGAATAGGACTCACAGTTACAAAAATATTTAATAACCAATTCTTTGAAGAAGAGTCCGGAAAATGTAAAAATGCTCCAACTTTCAAACAGGTTAAACAAGTCTCCTAACTCACCTGAATGCTCCGCCATGCCGACATTTTCCTGCCTGTTAAAGAATGTGTTTTAGGAGTGTGTGCTGGAGCTTTATTAAATCATCACTCATCAGCTAAGTGGCTGAGCCCGCACATATGGTGGATCTAAAACTGCTCATTTCATTTTGTTTGCTTCGTCATATTCGGTGCCTTCTGCAGTGACCACAGGGGGCCTCCGATAACAATATCCATAAACAGGGAGAGAGATTATTTGTCTGCCTTCAGTGTTTGTGAACTTCAGGTCTGATTTGCATCTTTGTATTAGTTTAAATGTCACATGCATACGGAAGCTGACAAATGCTATTTCTCTGCATTAATTTATGTAAAACAGAAGCAGTAATGGGAACGTACACTGTTAATAAATATTAATGTAAATCTTTGACAAGAAATGAAATGGGCAGACTCAAGATAGTGAAAGACATAATAAGTTGGGGTGGCTGCTCTCCCTGTTAGGTTGAACATTACTGAAATATACAGTCAGACAGAGCACCCCATGGGACTTGTGCTCGCATGTCTTTTTCTTTCAGCATCTCTCCGAGGCACAGTTTGGTCATGGCAACCATGCATATCTCAGCTAGTTGAAAATTAAAAGTGAAATACAAATTAAAGGACACCAAACACAAATCAAATGCCTTGTCACTTCATCCACTTAATTATGAGGCATGGGGCTGATTTTCATGGCCTGTGAATATTTCTTCTCATTGCTCTGAGTGGCTACTGGGAAGAGAAACACGCTCAGCATTTGCTCACCTGGAAGAAAGGCTCCACTGCCTTGTTCTGTTGGTCATGACAGAGATACACACAACAATGATTTGCCTTCAGCCTTCCTTCTAACATTGCATTCACTCATGACAGTAGACGTCTTTTTATGTGCATCCTGCAGACCTCATGTCGTTTGTAAATCAGATGCTAATTACGCATTTCTTGAAGATGAAATTCACTGAAGAACCATTACTTGATTACTTCATAGCATCTTTTGTGTTGAACAGTACATCATATTCCCACAATGCCATTAACAAATATACTTTAAGTTATTTATTCTATAAAAACATCCATCCATCTAGCCATCTTCTTATCCAGAGTAGGGTTTCAGGGCAGCTGGAGGGCATCCCAGTAATCATAGGGCACAAGGAAGAAGCAACACGTAGACAGGGTGTCCATTGCAGGGCAAGCATACACACACCTACACATGAAACAATTTAACAACACCAATTTACTTAACTTGCAAGCCTTTAAACTGTGGGTGAAAACTGGAGCACCCCAGAGGTAACACACGTGGACCTCATTTTGACTTAATCTATAAGTCACATATGTAAGAATGGGAATATTGGCCAACTAATTATTGTCCTTGGAAATAGCTTCTCTTTTAATGCCATGGTTCAGTATGAATTTTATAAAATGTTTGCCTCTGTACAGACTTGTCGATCAATCTCAGTACCTTCACCCTCACTAATGAACAGGGCCCCAAAAGACATTACGTTTTCATTTGGGGCAGCTTCTTTCTCACCCTTTACCTTGAGGGAACATAACATTCTTGTTCAGGACTTCACATTTGGAGTTTCTAATTCTCATCTCATCTGGGTCACACTCAGTTGTGATTCATTCTAGGGGATACCAATGATCACGATCAGATGAGATAAAGAAGAAATGATGATTTGGTAACAGCAGAAATGCAACTGTTAGGTTCAGACATTGGATACCCTCCATGTCTTGGCACACCTTAGCTGTGTCTTGATATCATTCATGAACTGTAGTGGAGACAACATCGTTAAGACACACATATTAAATATTATAATGCATTCATCTTCTTTGTTCATCGTTACAATCGATGATTGGTGTCATATAAAAAAGAAACAGAGGGTGAAGATAAAGGGTTTGGGAACAGCTGCTATCCCATTTAATGATGGCAAATTAAATTAAAGTCAAAATAAAGCCAAGTCCAAGTAATTTTGGAAATTTCGACAGATGTTCTCATCCTGGGATGCCACATCTTTCAGCCCAATAGTGAAGCTCCATGCTTTTTAAAATCCAGTCCAGCATTGAACAATGACTTCCAGTGGTTACGATTTTTAAGTAACCTGCAAGGTACAAGAGGCAAGACCTCCAGAACCGATCTGGAGGTGACATATGCACGTTTTGTAAAAGGAAAGAGGTTATTGGTGATCGTGCCTCCCAGACCTCAGGTCGTGGCTTCTTATTTTAGCGGTATCACCTAGACGCACCGGTTTTACCCAGGTTAGTCGGTTCCTTCACAAATCTTGTTTCTCTACTCTCCATGGTCCTGTGTGAGACTCATCCTTTCCATATCATCTAACACTACCACCAACCACTTCTTATTTGGCCCTTCTCTTAGTTGGTTTCATCTCTGCGACCTTGGTGCAATCTTGCCACATATTCATTGTAATTTAATATGATTCTCCTCAGCACAACACCTATCGCCTCCACAAAAAGTCTTTCTTTTAATTTTGCATTTGTTTTTTCTCACTCCATGAAACTTCACAGTACTAAGAGCTTGGCCCATGTGTCTTCTGACCTTAATTATTTTGGAGAACTAAAATGTGAATCCAAGATTGCTGTTTACATTTTTAACCAGCACACGGTAACACTGGAATAATGACAATTGGCTTTATTGTTACAAAGGTTGACATTTGGCTTTAGTTTGACTGGAAAAGTTACTTTCTTTTATAATTCCATCTTGATAGAGACATTCATTACTACACTGGTGTGCATTAGATGATGGCGACATGTAATGTTCTCTGTCCCTAAAGGCGAATGGAGCCATTAATGGATGCCACTCATACACTGCATAACTCTCATGTCTATGAGTTTTGAAGGGCTTCTCTCCGATGCAATAATAAATAAATAAATAGCGAGATGCAGGCAATTCTGAATGAGGCCATGCATCTAACAAGAATTTGAATTGTTTATTACACAGCGGATTCATAAAATAATCAGACCACTTCACTTTTGCTAATATCATTTAAATTTATTTTTCCTTCATCAAGCAATACTCAATACCTCAGAATGACAATACGGAAACAGGAATTTAAGACTTTTTGCAAATTCATTAAATATTAGCCATGTAAGCCCGTGCTGTAAAAAGCCTGGGCTCCTAGAAACTTTTGAAATCGTCAGAAAACAAATTGAAACGTAGAGTTAGTGGTGTCGTTTTTGCGGACGTACTCGCTTCTCCTTATCTATCAGAGGGTAAGAGAGTTTGTCTCCGACTTGTTAACTTGGAGCTGCCTTGCCAACTCTTTCAGTTTCATGCTGTAGCCTTGTACTTCCGGGCCAGACAAACAGACACACACACTTCCACACGTAGACATTTATATATAAGATAAGTAACATAAATATCACTTTAACACCAAGTAGTCAGACAATATCCTCAGTACTTATTAGGAGCCCCTTTGACAGAGATTAGGGTTTGGAGTCTTCTTGGGTCTGCCATTATAAGCTTTGCATACCAGGATTCTCTCAAGCGCTCTCAGGTAAAATGGAGACCGCCGGTGGACATCTATTTTCTGGTCTCTCCAGCGATATTCAAATGGGTTTAAGTCTGGGCACTGTCTGGACAGCTCAAGGACAGTCCCAGAGTTGTCCCTTAGCCACTCCTGTACTGTCTTTGTTTTGTGCTTAGGGTCATTGTGCAGTTGGAAGATGATCCTTCAGTCCAGTTTGAGGTCCAGAATACTATGAGGCAGCCTTTCATTGAAGATAACTATGTACTTTACTCCGTTCAACTTTCCCTCAACCCTGCCTAGTCTCCCAGTCCCTGCCGCTGAAGAACAACCCCACAGCATGAGGCTACCACCACCGTGCTTTACCTATGTAATGGTATTGCACAGAGGAGTAGTGCCTGGTTTCCTCCAGACTTGACACTAATATTGGTTTCATTAGACCAGAGAATCTTGTTTTAATGTTTAGGTGCAGTCCAAGTGGGCTTCTATATGTCTTTTTACTGAGGAGAAGATTCTGTCTGGCTGCTCTGTCATAAAGCTCAGCTTGTGAGGTTTTGCAGTAATGGTTGTCCTTGCTACCTTCTCCACACAAGTTCTCTGGAGATTAGCCAGGGCTCCCTGTTCTTGCCATGCCCCTTCTCCCACAATTACTCAGTTATCCCAGGCAATCCAGCTCTAGGAAGAGTCACGGTTGTTGCAAACTTCTTCCTTTTAAGAATAATGAACTGTACTCTTGAGAACCTTCAATGCTGCAGAATATTTTGTAGCCTTCCCAGATTTGTGCCATGGCACAATCCTGTCTTTAAGCTCTGTGAGCAATTTGTTAACCTCATGTCTTGGTTTTTACTAAACTGTAGGACCTTCTATAGACAGGTGTGTGTCTTACCTAATCATGACCAATCAATTGAACAGCCCACAGGTGAACTCCAACTAGGGTGTAGAAACATCTCAGGGAGAATTAACACATTCCTTTACTTCCATAGCGTTACATTTTTGTCAAAAAAACATGTAAAAAAGCTTTTCATATTTTGGCGTGAACAGTGACACTTTAATTAAATCAAATTTTTCTACTGTAAAACATGCAAAACACTAAAAGTACAAAGTCAGAAGTGTTGAAAGTATAATAATGATATAAATAATAATAATGAATAATAATATGAAAAGCACACTGCACTGCACATGAGAAAGTGACGCGAGTGTCACCTTCGGATTCACCAGAATCGCTTTCGGTTTCACTGACCATTTCAGTTTCACTGCCTGAAGACAGATTCACTTCGTCATCACTGTTAATGAGCGGCATTTCTTACAAGATGCCATTATGCGGATAGGAGAAGACGCATCTACAGTGTTGCCTGGGTAATTCTTACGCAAGACATGCCTATACCATTGCCTGAGTAATGCTCGCCACTAATACTGTTGGAACATTTACAGCTCGAGAATCCTTGGGTCCTACGTAAAATTTGCTTATACTGTTGCCCAAGTAACACTCTGAACTAAATCTTTTAGCTCTGTTTTACAGCCTGAGTGGCACTCGGGTCTAACACTAAGGAGTTTAAAAGCCATTTGGAATTCAAACAGGTTGGCCACACTACCATAAACACCTTGTTGATAGAGTACTGATGAGATGGTCGTCCTTCCAACAAGTTCTTCCATCTCAGCAGAAGACTTTTGAAGCAATGTTCAAGTGGCCATTGCATTTTTGGTCACATCTTTGATCAAAACCCTTCTTAACCGGTTAACTCAGTTTGGTCAGACAGTCAACTCTAGGAAGAGCCCTGGGGCCTCATGTATAAATGGTGCGTACGCACAGAAATGTTGCGTAAGAACTTTTCCACGTTCAAATCGCGATGTATAAAACCTACACTTGGCGTAAAGCCACGCACTTTTCCACGGTACCTCATGCCTTGTCGTACGCAAGTTCTCCGCTCGGTTTTGCAAACTGGCGGCACCCAGCGTCAAAGCAATGGTACTGTTATTGTGTTATTACTCATTATTTTCATGAAGCGGCTTTATAAATACACAGAAATTAACCGCATATTGTTTATTAGTGTAATGCATCTGATTGTAATTAACTCGTAACAATATAATGGTCGAGGGAACAGCCATAGTATTCCAAATACCATAACTGCTTTAGCGTTGTTACTCTCACTTCTTCTCCTTCTTCTTCTTCTTCTTCTTCTTCTTTCAGCTGCTCCCGTTAGGAGTTGCCACAGCGGATCATCTTTTTCCATATTACTCTCACTGCACGACTCGGAGTATTTATATCACTGTATCTGAGTGTGAATTACAGCAGCAGCTGATCGGAAAGAGAATTATCGGTATACAGCTTTAAGGACACGCTGTCTCAGCCACTGCAAAACGTTTTAAAGCCTTTCCTGTATGGACCTCGCGGTTCAGAAACAGTTTAATCCCAAGAACTTTAAATGCACTCAATCAATTGCTCCTTGTAGGACTGTCTGTACTTATGAGTAAAATCACCCCGCTGTAAACTTGCACTACAGTTATAATATCGCACAACCTGAGCCACTTTATAAAGTGCGTATTTACATATGATGACGATATCATTTTTAAGGTGAAATGCAGCAAAATATGTTTGTTAAATTATACACATAAAACTTTAACTTCATTTAAATAATCTATATTCTTCACTGGGAGTGTCTTTAAGGATAGAATAATTAAACATGTACTACGAAGATATTTCAATGTTCTTTAAACGTTTTGAAGAATCGGCACTAAGCTTACAGATGGCTTAACGTCTATTACAGAGCTGATTGTATGGCGACCAGTTACTTGTGAAAAGAAAAGCAAGGACTCTTGGGGCGGCCACGCCAATATATATTGAATATAAAACAGAAAGAGAAAATAACAACACAGCTAAAAACGCAGCGACAAATTTCGACAAAAGATAAATGCTTGTCATGAGCACAAGGCTGCTGTGCAGTGTCCTCAACGGACATGGCCATCCACCGTGATAAGCTACCTTACTGACATTGGCCGACGAAGGAGCCACCGATTCTTCCTCTGCCCAGTGCCACCACAAGCCTAGTGCCGCCCTGAGTACTGCTGCAATAAATTATTTCATCGAAGTGAAACACATGTTTAATAATGTGCTTTAACTCCTATCATCATGAAAATGACATCACGTATACATCTCAGTATTTTAGTTATTCAGAGAGCTGTAATATCACGAATGTAATGGACTCTGTGTCCAGTTGGAGGAAGAGAGCCAGTTTAAGAAGCAAGTAGTGATTCACACACATAGAGCACATAGAAGATCAAATACAAAACAAAGCATTTAACGTGCTACTTTAATTACGATGTGATTTGAGAAACTGGTTAATTAAACGATTTTAAGATGAAGTTTATAATGTTCTACTAAATGACAAAATAAACTACGTGATTAAAGTGGAAATGTCGAGATTGAAGTTGACATTTCGTGCTTTTTCCCCACCGTGTGCCTTTTTTCTCTGTACCTAATAAACTTTCATATGACACTCAGACAGTGGGCTTACAACTCTTCTTTTCACAGCAACTTTGATATGTGACTTCTTTTTTATTTCCGGCACTGTGCGATTTTGTGAATGTGAGCTTTCAAGTTTCTCCAACACGCTATGTCACTCGATCAACTTCCTTTTGTTGATTATACCACGGTTTATTTGAACAAATAGTATGTTTTTCCTTTGCCTCCACTTGGTATTCGCTGAAATTCTTATATTTTCCCCGTGCTTTTCCCATTGTCTTTTCACAGAAGGCTGCGCTTAAGGGCGATTTATATTGATTTGCATATTCAAATAGGTGTAATTCTGGGAGGATTTGGGGCGTTACATAATGTGCGTGCACGAGCGTTAGTTTTCACGCTGATCGGGATTTATGTAGCGGAAGAACGTGGAAGTTGGAGTACGCACAGATTCCTGCATCTGGATTTTTCTGTGCGTAAACACATTTCGGCTTTTGTGCTTACGCCATGTTATAGTGTGAGTTCTACGCACGGCGTTATACATGAGGCCCCTGGTGATTCCAATCTTCTTCTGTTTCACATTTATTGAGGCCACTGTGCTACTAGGAACACTCAAAGCTTTAGAAATGGTTTTATGCCATTTTTGTGACTTTTACTTCACCACAATTTGATCATGGAAGTGTACAGAAGGTTATACAAGACAATACAATTTATTTTTGTACAGCTCAAAATCACACAGGGAGTGCTGCAAGGAGCTTTAATGGGCCCTGTCTCTTAACAGCACCCCAGCCTTAACTCTCCAAGAAGACAAGAAAAACCCTAGTTAGGAAAAAATGGAAGAAACCTTGGGAAAGGCAGTTCAAAGAGAGACTCCTTTCCAGGTAGGTTAGGTGTGCAGTGGGTGTCAAAAAGAAGGGAGTCAATACAATACACAGATCACAAGACAAGTAATCCTCAATACAAATAAAAATATTACAAGTACAGAGCATAATTTAGCAGAAGATGAAATCATATAATAGATGTGGACGACGGCCCGGACACAGACAGGTAGATGTGTTTAATTCACCCACACGCGTTTATTTACACAACTAATATATACAATAGTGCACACACAACCCCAAAACTTCCCCAAAGTCCAGGCCTTTCCAAAATGCCTCTTTCTTTTCAGGCCACCTCCTTTCCTCTCCTCCAAGACCTTTTCTCATCCTCCCGACTCTAGCCATCGAATGGAGGAGGCGGCCCCTTTTATCTCCAGCTGGATGTGCTCCAGGTGCCTCCGATTAGCTTCTGCTGGCACTCCCCAGTGTGGTGGAAGTACCGGCTGTGCATCCAGAAGCTCTCCTGGTGTCCCTGGTCTTCTTCTCCCCAGCACTTTTGGGTGTGATGGAAGAGTGCTGAGGGCCAGGGCTCCAAAGGCATTGGGGCGCCCCCTGGTGGTCCCCAAAGCCACAAGGGCGGTAAGCCCTCCTCCGGGGTGTCCCAGCTGGGTACCACCCCCAGCCACCTGTGGCATAGGATTTGAAGGTTCCTTGGAGTTCATGGCTTGAGTTTTGTCATACCATGCAGTGTGAATTGTGGAACCTTCTATACACAGTGTAATAACACAAGGGAAAACAGAGAAAGATTTGGGGGATCCACCCCCTATATTGTGCACAACAAAGCAAGAATACATAATAGCTCCAGAACAGTATCTGGTTTAATGTCCAAATAGGGACTAAATAAGGAGGGAAGGTGCTTGGTTTTTATAGTGGTAGGGGAGGAAGCGGTGGATCCAAGGGTTCAAACCAGAAGTGAGGTCGGTGGGAGGCATGGCTAGGAAGGTAGTGCAGCAACTGGAGGAACATTATGCCAGTTTCTCTTCAGGTGATCTGCAGAAGAGGGAGAAGAAAGGTTAGTGCACTTTGTCAATCCCTGCTCTCATTTTCCGCTCTCGGTTAAGCCCTTAGCCTGCCTCCCAAGTGCACGTTTGTGACAGCAGGTACATGTAAGACTTTCTAATCAATTCAGTTTATAACAGGTGGACTCCAATCAAGTTCTCGACACATCTCAAGGAGAGCTGCAGCTAACAGGATGCACCTGACCACAATCTGGAGTGCCAAACAAAAGAGTCTGAATGCTTATATGAATGAAGAATAAATAAATATGCACACCTTTAAGAAAACATGCTTTCAGTTTGTCATTATGGGCTATTGAGTGAGAATCGAAGAGCAAAAATGGCAGATTTATCCATTGAAAATTAAATGTACAACACAATACAGTGTGAAGAAAGTGAAGAGGTCTACTTTTTGAATCCACTGTAGCTTGCAACTTGGAAAATGTTCCGATTTGTCTGGGGCTTAGCTCAATGATTTCTGAGTTTCTCTTGAGATATCACAATTATTTGCATTCTTTTCTTATCCTGTTACATTATTTTTTACAAAGAGTGGCATGGGTTAGGAGACATACCTGGCACAGCCTCTGACCTACATGTGCTACGTACAGTGAGAACAGGGTCCATTTGAAATGAACAGTTGTCCCAATAAACTTGAATTAAGCTGGCTGACTGACCTTTGATTCCACAGAATGCCATGTAACATACAAATTCAGTAAAAACTGCAAAAATTCTTCAAAGAGAGTCCAATCAAGCAAAATATAGGGCATCGACAAGGGTCCGCAGAGTGCCACACAATTTACAAGGTCAGACATCATCTTATCACTGAATCATAGACAGCGAGCTGGGGAATTTAAGTTGTCGCTCTCAATAGAACTGCTTACTTATCTCACTGTGCTCTCTGGAAGAGAAAGGGGGAAGAACAGGCCTGTCAATATCTCAGATCTCAAGGCTTCCATTCATGCGTGGCAAATACTCAGTGCCTGTGGCCACAATTACAAATGCGAGCAGATTAACTGAAAGTGAAGATGTGCTTTCAAAAAAGAGAAACAAAAAAAAAAGCAAGACAAGCTTTTAACTTTTCAGGCAGCCTCATTAGCTAATAGCTATAGTATATAAGCGGGTCACTTCTTGAATGGCATTTGTTTCATTGACGTGCCGTTGATGCTTTACAGTAGAGTGCCACCAGTCTCCATTTTCTCTTACATTATTCCATTTGAGCCGTGCTCTGGATGCCAAATTGCTAGTTGGATTTACCCCGGTTTTTACGTTCTCCTGTGGATTATTCCTTTGATTTTCTTTGTTTTTTGATTCATCTGTCTGCTTTGTTGTTTCCAGTTGGACTTATGGTGTTTTCATTTGATGTTTTAGATTCGTCCAGTGTCGTACTTTCCATTTGATTTAATTATAAATTGCATTAAGATCCGAATTAGATAACTTCCCTCAGGTGCTGTAATTAGGTCATTCAACTGAACCTGAGGGCTAGAAATAATATTTAACATATCTCTCCATTAATTCGAGAGACATTTAGTTCACTGCCTCAGAATTTAGTTATCCCCACCAGCCTGCTTTCACGCCATAATCTCGACTGTTGCAGCAGTCTTATATATAAACGTCTACGTGTGGAAGTGTGTGCATGTATCTGTCCGGCCCAGAAGTGCAAGGCTACAGCATGAAGCTCAAAGAGCCGGCAAGGTGGCCCCAAGTTAACAAGTTGGAAGAAGAAAGAAATATGAGGCTTGCTGAAGCTGAAAGAAAGCTACTGTGTCACCAAAGTGAAACCACCTATGAAAAACAAACTCGCTTAGCTGCTAATACACAAGCGAGGCGAGCACATCGGCAAAATGAAACCTCTGAGGAGAGAGAAACTCGATTAGCCGCTGAAAGACAAGGGGGTCGAGTGTGTCCGCAAAACAAAACCGCCGACAGTGCTTTTCAAATTTTTTTCTGACAATTTCAATAGTTTCTTGAAGCCTGGGCTTTTTATATCATGGGCTTACATGGCTAGTTATCAATAAATACCTAGACAGCTGCCTTGGAAGTCACTTCTATAACCCCATTGTTAAAAGCATCTGGTCTTGAGGTTGACAATCTGAACAATTTTCTGCTCTCACTGAACTTGTATTCTTCTTCTTCTTCATCTACATGTTTTTCCACTTCCAGGTGGGTTCAATGTGCTTGATCAACCTTCTCCAAACAGCTCGGTTCTGCAAGAAATTTTTCATTTTTATTCTGATGTATCATCGATTTTTCTAATTCAAAGCTTTGTGTTTCCTTTATTTATCTTTATGTAGTGTTTTATGCTGATATTGTTTCTATTGTCATGCGAGGGCACTTGGGATGCAACTTAGGGGCTCTGGTGATGGTAGTTAATTGAAAAACCAAAGGGTGGTGCTGTATTCTAATGCTTTCCTTCTGCAGAATGGAAGACTGATGGCAGTTCAACCGATGACATCTCTTCCCTTGTCCATTCTCCTGGACCTGTCCCTTCTTGCCTAGAAGTCTGACCATTTTAACACTAAAATCTTTGAAGTTTCTGTTTTAGTTATGTGTTCAACGTTTCTTGCCTCGCATTTCCCGTCATCCTACATTTACCCAGATCATTGTAGACATAGAACACAAATTAAATGTATGTATTCCAAATAACAATATATTATTTACCTAATACCACATGCACCTCACACCCAGATAAACAGACTTGAGCTGGGAGAACTTCAGCTGCATCGATGAATAATGTGATAGCAGGCTGCTTGTGCTGATCAACATATTTGCAAAACAAAAGACGCTGATGAAGAGGTGATTGGAAAAATCTCCTCCAACCCCTTGAGGAGGCACTTTCTTATTGATTGATTGGCTATATTATCTGTCGTGTCTGTATCCTTTGTCATAAAATAATAACCTTCTACAACGGAAAAGAGTTGGGGACCATCCCCGCATAATGTCCAATGGACAAAGAATGCAAAAAAGGCAAAAATGTGGGTCAAACACTTTTAACAGCATTTGACAGATGTGATTTGCAAAGATGACTTTTTATACTGGAACAAAATGGCAGATGGAAATGATGTGGCAGGAGATGACGTCGTAACTTGCAGACAGATGTGAAATCATCAGAAGGAACCAGAAGTGATGTAATGGTGGAAGTGACGTCATCTTCAGGAGAGTGGGCATGATGTCTTTGAGATTGAGCCAGAAGTGACGTCATCAATGGGACCCGGATGAGGAAGTGACGTTTGGTGGCCATCTTGGGAACCTGGAAGTATGGGAGGCATGTTAATTAATTATTCTTCTTTTTGTCTGACAAAAAAGAGAGAGAGGTGTTAGTACAGCATATCAACCCAATGTCTTGCGATATTTCAATCACCTCTGGGCTTGTTGACTGCCTTCTAAGTGCATGTCTGTTTTTAATATTTCTGTTACTGTATACATCAAAATGTTCTCATAGGAATAATAAAGGTGTATCTAATTTAATCTAATCTAAAAAGACATAATTTTTCCCTTTCTTAAAATGATCATTTTGCTTTCAATGTATTTCCATAATAAGGGGTCATGGACATGCCCAAAACCTGTGTTTACTTTTTTTCTTAAAGTATCCAGTGTTGTACATTCATTCTGTGTTTCTGTGAAGCACTTTGAGCATGGGAAAGGTGTTAAAAATTCATTATTGTTATTATTCATTTCAGGATGACCACCCTGTGTCATTTTGTTATGCTCGCTTTCCCTTTAGTGTACGATTTTCAGGTTTATCCACCTCAATGTCGTCTTCTTTGTGTGGCTGTCCCTGCTCAGTTTTATTTCCTCCACATGGCTATTTCTGTCTTGTTTACTCTTTTTTGTGGACTCCAAACAAGGTCTAGAAACATCTCAATGATGATCAATAAAATGGACTATAGTTGATCCATATTTTAAGTGTCTTTATAGTGGGGTTAGCTGTGGGGCATCTGCTGGTGAAGAAAGATTCACTGATCTTGACTTTGCTCACGATGCTGTGATCTTCCTCGTAAGACTGAGTGAGGAGTCTGAGTGCTGGGCTTGTGAGTGTCCTGAATAAAAAACAACATTCAGGCTTTTAATGACCTCGTAGGCACAGCCATCAGCAGTGTGTCTGTCTGAGGTGAGAGTGTCGACGTTGTTGAGAGGTTTACTTGCCTCAAGAAGTGACATTCATGTCTCTGGTAACTCTTCCTATGAAGTCAATAGATGATTTGGGAGAGCATGAGGCTACATGAGGTCGCTGGATAGGGGTGTGTAGCGCTCCTAATATCTATGTAAAAATATTTAGAGTCCTGGTGCTTCCTGTCTTGCTATATGGTTGCGAAACATGAATGCTATCCAGTGACCTGAGACGAAGACTGGACTCCTTCAGTACTGTGTCTCTTTGGTGAATCCTTTGGTACCGCTGGTTTGACTTTGTTTTGCTAATGGAGTCCTGAATGAGGCGCATTACCTGCATTGTAAAGGAGCGACAGTTACAGCACTGCGGCCATGTGACACGATTCCCCCAGGGTGATCCAGCTCTCAGGATCCTCATTGATGAGGATCCAAGTGGCTGGACCGGGCCAAGGGGACACCCACGTAACACCTGGCTGTGGCAGAAAGATGGTCATTTCTGGAGGGTGGGAGTGGACTGCACGTCTGCCCTGGGGGATTGCCAAAAAGGATCGTCGTGTGGTGGGTGTGGCAACGAGCTGTAACTGTGCACACTCCCCAAGCTGACCTGACCTTAGTAAATTCTTGCATTTTTGTTTTTCAGCTGTAATAAAATTTTCACTTTGTAATTCTGGGATATTGAGAGTTGTGTGATGAGGGAGAATTTTAGCATGAGGCATCAACATCTAAAAATGTGAAGAAAGTGAAGGGGTCTGAATACTTTCTGAACTGACTGCATTGAATATTGATTGAACTTCATTGCTGGCTACACCCTCAAAATGCTCTACTTGATCCAACTATACACACAAGGATGTCTGATTTGCCAGCATTATCCTCTAATATTGACAACATCCAGCCATATGAGTAAATCATTACCCATTTTTCACATCCAGTATGGAAAAGCTGTCTTCTTGCCTCAGTGATCTCAATACTAGGTTGTCAGCAAAACTCATCCAACTCAGATCAAACCAAACAAAATTACTTCTTGTAGGATTGATCAGACAATTATCCTGTGTCATATGTGACCAGCCTTGAAGTCACACTTGATGTGAGCCTGACTTTGAATCTCACAACAAGGCTACAAAACAAAATTCTTTTTATCATCTATTATAAAGTTTCTGTCTAACAATGCAAAAAAAAAAAAAAAATCATAGTTATAGGCACCAGCACTATTAGCTAAGTGAAAATGGTCTCTCTTTGGGATCACTGCACTCCATGAAATACGTCTGCACTTATAAGGAACTAAATAACTTATAACTTGTGAGGCGTGCTACAGCTCAGGAGGCACTATCCTTTCTGGTAGTTGTGTTGTTATGCATATTTGTATATACAGAAGTGAACAAATTTGTTGGCACCCCTCCGCAAAAAAAGAAGAACCCACAATTGTCTATGAAATAACTTGAAACTGACTAATTGGCTCCCAACATTATTATTATTTTTTTTTTTGTCGTATTTACCAAAAAATTAGACTTTGCTTTAGAGTTTTAATTCAATAAAATATTTCCTTTAATAACACAAATGAAAAATTTCATGGACCAAAAAGATGAGGGCCCTTAACCTAATATTTTGTTACACAACCTTTAGAGTTTGCAGTCACTGAACACAAACCATTCCTGGAGCTCTCCATGACACTTCTGCACCTGCCCACTCTTTCGGAGGAAACTGCTCCAGCTCTGTGAGGTATAAAGGGGGTCTTCTCCAGGCTTCTTCTTCTTCTTCTGTCGGCTGCTCCCATTAGGGGTTGCCACAGCGGATCATCTTTTTCTATCTCTTCCTGTCCTCGTCATCTTGCTCTGTCACCACCTGCATGTCCTCTCTCACCACATCCATTAACCTCCTCTTAGGCCTACCTCTTTTCCTCTTGCCTGGCAGCTCTATCCTTAGCTTCTCTCCTCTGCACTTCTCCAAACCAATACAATTTCGCCTCTCTGACTTTGTCTCCAAACCGTTCAACCTGAGCTGACCCTTTAATGTACTCATTTCCAATCCCATCCATTCTCGTCACACCCAATGCAAATCTTAACATCTTTAACTCTGCCACCTCCAGCTCTGTCTCCTATTTTTTGGTTAGTGCCACCATCTCAAACCCATATAACACAGCTGGTCTCACTATCGTCCTGTAGACCTTCCTGTATGTTTTAATTCTTTCCATAGATGTTTGATAGGATTCAAATTAGGGCTCTTCGAAGGCCACTTCAGAATAGGCCAATGTTTTGTTCTTAGCCATTTTTGGATTCGTTTAGCTGTGTGTTTTGGCTCGTTATCCTGTTGGAGGATCCATGACCTGCTTTCCAACACTGGGCAGTATGTTTCACTCCAAAACATCTGGACAGTCTTGAGATTTCATTGTTCCCTGCACAGATGTAAACACAGCAAAGCAGCCCCAAAACATAACCAACCCTACTTCATGTTTCACAAGTAGGCATGATGTTCTTTTCTTTGAAAGCTTCATTTTTATCATCTGTGGACATAGAGGCAATGTGACTTGCCAAAAAGCTCCAGTTGTGTCTCATCTGTCCAAAGAATATTCTCCCAGAAGCATTGTGGCTGGTCAATATGCATTTTAGCAAATTACAGTCCTCCTGGGTACTCCCAAAAAAGTGACTGATGATGCGATCAGACAGTGATGGACCTTGACCTTGGAGTTCAGCTTGTACCTCTTTGGAAGTTGTCCTTGGCTTTATGTCTACCATTCTCACTATACTTCTGCCCATTCCTGGGGTCGAATTTCTCTTTTGTGGCCCATCCAGGGAGGCTGGCTACAGTCCTATGGACCTTAAACTTCTTAATATTACTTTACCGTGCTTGTCTGTAATTTTCTTTCTGATCTCCTCGGACAACTCTCTCCTTTGCATTCTCTGGTCCATATTCTGTGTGGAACACATGATGTCACCAAACAGCAGAGTGATGACTGTTCTCCATTTAAATTGGCTGAATGATTGATTGCACGACTGGAGACATGTGTGATATGAATTCAAGAAAACAATGAGTATGAAAAATCACTTCAATCCAATTATTTAAGATCTTCTCTAAGGGCACCGAGAAATGTGTCCAGGTCATTTCAGAATATCTTTGTAGAATAAGCAACACTTTATGTTTAATAGGAAAAGAATTGACACATACAAAAGTAAAGAGTTCAGGAATTGCCCCGTATAATGTCCTGTGGACTTGATGAAAACTGTTGGAGAAATGGATCAAAAAACCAAAGTATTTGACGGACAACAGTAGTGAATTGGGGATAAATGGTGACAGGAAGTGATGTCATCCTAGAGGAGCCAGAAGTGACCTCATCAAAAGGAGTCAGAAATGATGTCATCAGAGGGGGACCAGAAGTAACGTCATCTTCTGGTGTCAGAAGCAGAAATGATGTTGGACAGCCATTTTGAGAACCCGGAAATGGTGGAGGTAAGTGAACAGGATTGTTACTTTTCTTCTTTAGGTCAGAATAAAGAGAGAGATAGGTGTTAGTACTTGGAATCAACCCTTCATCTCAAGATAAATCACTCACCTTAGGGCTTGTTGGCTGCCTCCTAAGCGTACATGTGTGACAATGTCTTGTCTCACTTGCTTTGCTTTCTTTGAAAAACATGCAGGTGTACAGGTTTTTATGAGACAGACAGCAATTTTTCAATGGAAGGGGACCAACAAAATTGCCCACCTCTGTAAGTGTAAATAGATGTGTATATATAATGTAAGGGACAGCTGCAGCCCAATGCAGCCGGGACGGCCAAAAGGTAGAAGTATGGGGAAGGTGGTTGCTTTATGGCACTGTCTCCCCCAAAACACTAGATGGCAGCTCCCCTGGTTTGCAGCGGTGCCCTGGATTCCCACAGAGCACCATGGGACTTAGAGTTTAATATCTTCTCCCTGTTGGGTACCGTTGGTGCTGCCAGGGGGGCTGTAGAAGAGACATGGGGCAAAACGTTTCTGCCCAGCCCGGGAGTGCTTGCAGAAGCACTTCCTGGTTGGCCAATACAAAAGGACTGGACTGACCTCACAGAAATGTCAGTTGTAAGGTAGACAAAGCTTATGAAAGGAGTGGAGGAAAAAAGACAGAGAAAGAAGATTAACTGTGTGTGCTATTATTATTTACTTATGGAAGTGGTGTTGGGAAACACTTTGTGAAGGGTTTCCTTAAAATAAAAAAGGCCTTAGTGCTTTTAACTTGTGTCTGGTGTCTGTTGTGGTGGGTTTGAGGAGCAACAGTGCCCTGTAATGTCCACAATAGTTGTATATGTTATGTACTGTATGTACCCGCACCAGAGGGTTACCTTCCATGTTTGTCTAAAATAAATAGTACCACCCTGTCATGAGAGGGGGTGCTGTTGCTAACAGTCTTGTGTCCATTTTCCATCACAGCCTCGAGAAACTGATCCTTGAGGGTAGTAATACAAAGAAAGCCCACCTCTTATGGTCCGCCCGAAATAAAAACAGAACATTCCCAGACAGCAGCATCTCATTTCGATGCTGACCTTGGTTCTGTACAGACCTAAGTCAGAAACTGTTGCTTAGTCATTGAAGAGAGGAAGACTATCTTCCAAAAGGCATACTAAGGGGCATATTTTTTGTCAATTTTTCTATCTTTTTGTTCCGATTAAAAGGGGTTTTGCCCGATTGGCACACTGGACATTTGACTTTGCCCTGCCTCTTTATTTGCCCCACTAATAATGATACAATTTTTTTATATAGCACCTTTCCCATGCTCAAGGCACTTACAGAATATAAGAAAGAACGACAGGGTATACAGTATATAGCATTGTACAAACCAAATAAATAAATAAAGAAGATTACAACAGTGAAATCAGAGAAAAAAAGCCTAACGGACAACATAATTGATGGTCTAGCACACACACACACACAGGTTACATGAGCATCTTGACAGAGAGGTAAACTGAGATAAGGGTAATAAAGTCAGGTAGAGCTAAAAGTCTGCCTGAACAGATAAGTTTTGAGTTGTTTTTTAAAAGAATTCATGGAGTCAGCTGACCTGATTAATTTTGGTAGGTCATTCCAGAGTCTGGGCACTCGCTATACAGCTGAAGGCTCTGCTGTCACCCATGGAGTGTAGATTAGTGTTGGGCACAACAAGATTACCAGAATCAGAGAACCTTAGTGAGCAGACAGGCACATCGTGATGGAGAAGGTCACTGGTGTAGTTTGGTGCGAGGTTATTTAAGGCTTTGTAGGTTAGTAGGATTTTATATTCGATTCACAGGGAGCCAGTGAAGACGGAGCAGGATGGGTGTGATGTGCTCGCTGTTGCTGGTTCGAGTCAGGACTCTTGCAGTCGAGTCTTGAATAAGCTGGAGCTGTGATATAAGATTAGAAGGGGCACCTGCCAGCAGCAAGTTACAATAATCTATGCGGGATGTGATAAAAGCAGGGATAAGTTTCTCAGCATTAGAAAAGGAGAGGAAGGAGCAAACATGGGATATGTTATGGAGGTGAAAGTAAGAAAGTTTCTTAATGTGATTTATGTGGGTGGAATAAGAGAGGGAGGAATCAAAAATGACACCAAGATTCTTTGCAGTAGAGGCAGGTCTGATGAGGTCACCGCCAAGATGAACTGGGAAGGAGCTCATTTTATTAAGTTGCATTTTAGTCCCAATTTGCAGGAGTTCAGTTTTGTTGCAATTTAATTTTAAAGAGTTCTGCTCCATCCAGGTTTTAATTTCACAAAGGCAGGTTGTGAGCTGAGAAAGCTCTGATGAAGTTCCACTAATAACATTGAAGTAGAATTGAGTATCATCTGCATAAAAATGATAACCCAGTCCATAGCTACAAATAATTTGGCCAAGGGAAGCATATAAATACAGAAGAGAAGAGGGCCGAGGACAGAGCCCTGAGGAACTCCTTGTGTGACTGGCGCCGAGCTGGATCTGCTGTTGCCAAGACTAACAAACTTGCCTATCAGTCAGATAGGACTTGAACCACTGGAGGGCAGTGCCAGAGATACCCAGCATGTTCT
The DNA here is from genome assembly GCF_016835505.1 of Polypterus senegalus. Lineage (NCBI taxonomy): Eukaryota > Metazoa > Chordata > Cladistia > Polypteriformes > Polypteridae > Polypterus > Polypterus senegalus. Next base: position 3,191,547 of record NC_053164.1, on the reverse strand, counting down.
CCATTCTAGACAGTAGAATGTCATGTCTGACCAGAGTGTCAAATGCTGCACTGAGGTCTAACAGAATTAATATGCTGGTTTGTCCAGAGTCTGCTGCCATAAGAAAATCATTGGTTACCCAAAGAAGAGCAGTTTCACAGCTGTGCTGCACCCTGAAACCAGACTGAAAGGGTTTCATTAAGTTGTTAGAAATTAAGTAATTGGTGAGCTGGGAGGCTACAACATGCTCAAGAACTTTTGACAGGAAAGGTAAATGGGAAATAGGCCGGAAATTGTTAAGATTGTCAGCATCAAGACCAGACTTTTTTAACATTGGGGTTACAGAAGCGATTTTAAAAGTGAGCGGCACAGAGCCAGAGTCGAGGGATGAGTTTATTATTGTTGTAACAGTTGGGATTATGGCATGGATTTGAAGAGTGTGCTAAGGATGGGGTCCAGTACATAAGTAGTCGGCCTCATCTTACAAAGCAGGTTATTAACAAACGCAGATGTGACTGGTGAGAACTTAGAGAAGGAGCTGGATGGAGTGGGAAAACAGGGAGAGATATAAACAGATGATATATTTATGTTAGTTGAATTATTTAGATCTTTAATTTTGTTACGGAAAAAGTGGAGGAAGTCCTCACAGACTTCAGTAGAAGAGTAAGTTATTGTGGTCACTTTCTATTATTCTGCCATAGTGGGTGTTCTTGGCAGCAGTTAGTGCTTCTCTGTAAGCTCTTTGGTGGTCAAAGAAAGCCTGGATGTGCACGTTGAGCCCAGTCTTACGTGACATTCTCTCAAGGTGTCGGCCAGCTGCCTTCATAGATCGCAATTCTGAATTATACCAAGGAGCTGAACGTTTAAAGGAAACCTCCTTATGTTTTAAAGGAGCTGTTTTATCTAATGCTGAATAAAGGAGGGAGTTATAGTGGTCAACAAGACTATCTAGTGTTGACAGAATAGGTGAAGACAGTAAAAGATCAGAAATGGATCCAGAAAGGATAGCGGGACAGATATTTTTAAGGTTTCTGTACGAAATTGGTCATTTACAGGTAAGAGGAGGGAAAGGCAGTGAGACATTGAAACGTACTGCTTTATGGTCAGAGAGTCCCAAGTCAGTGCTGTAGATGTTGGCAACAGATAGTCCAGAAGTGCAGATCAGATCCAGTATATGACCACCAGAGTGGGTGGGAAAATCAACATGTTGTGTCAAGTCAAAACGGTCCAGTAAGGATAGGAATTCATTTCTCAGTTTAGATGTAGTAGTGTCAATATGGATGTTGAAATCACCGAGAAGGATAATTCTCTGAGAATAAGAGTTTAGGTGGGTTAAAAGTTCAATCAGATCAGATAAGAAGGATGCATTGCATTTTGGGGGATGATAAAGAACAATGAGTGAGACAGGACCTGATTCTGTTATTAGTTTAAGAGCCAGGCACTCAAAAGACAGTGGACAGTCAATTGGGATTCGTTTGATGTTCAAGTCTGCTCTGATAATTACCGCTAGCCAACCTCCTTGTCTAGAGCTGTGAGGTTCTGTATGGAAAGTGAAACCAGTTGGAGTCACCTCTGTGAGAGACGTAAATTTGTTCGCTTTTTGCCAAGTCACAGTATATCAAGTTTGGTGTCAGTGATAGGTTCTGACAGCACCAATGCTTTGCCATCAAGAGATCTCAAGTTAAACAGTGCAATATTAGTTAATAAGTTCTTTTTGCACAGAGCCATGATCAGGGTTTATTTCCACATAATGTAAATTTGGCACACTGACACTTCTATTTCCAGGCCATGAGAAGGACGGCTTATTCCTGAGCAAATGCTGCCGGTTGTCTTTTCATTCGCAGCCTGGCGGTGGCGACCTGACCCGTGATGTACATATAGTGCATCTGGAAAGTATTCCCAGCGCATCACTTTTTCCACATTTTGTTATGTTACAGCCTTATTCCAAAATGGATTAAATTCATTTTTTCCCTCAGAATTCTACACACAACACCCCATAATGACAACGAGAAAAATAGTTTATTTTAGGTTTTTGCAAATTTATTGAAAATAAAAAAACTGAGAAATCACATGTACATAAGTATTCATAGCCTTTGCTCAATACTTTGTCGATGCACCTTTAGCAGCAATTACAGCCTGAAGTCTTTTTGAATATGATGCCACAGGCTTGGCACACCTGTCCTTGGCCAGTTTTGCCCATTCTTCTTTGCAGCACCTCTCAAGCTCCATCAGGTTTGATGGGAAGCGTCGGTGCACAGCCATTTTAAGATCTCTCCAGAGATGTTCAATCGGATTCAAGTCTGGGCTCTGGCTGGGCCACTCAAGGACATTCACAGAGTTGTCCTGAAGCCACTCCTTTGATATCTTGACTGTGTGCTTACGGTTGTTGTCCTGCTGAAAGATGAACTGTCGCCCCAGTCTGAGGTCAAGAGCGTTCTGGAGCAGGTTTTCATCCAGGATGTCTCTGTACATTGCTGCAGTCATCTTTCCCTTTATCCTGACTAGTCTTTCAGTTCCTGCTGCTGAAAAACATCCCCACAGCATGATGCTGCCACCACCAGGCTTCACTGTAGGCATGGTATTGGCCTGGCGATGAGCGGTGTCTGGTTTCCTCCAAACGTGACGCCTGGCATTCACACCAAAGAGTTCTATCTTTGTCTCATCAGACCAGAGAATTTTGTTTCTCATGTTCTGAGAGTCCTTCAGGTGCCTTTTGGCAAACTCCAGGTGGGCTGCCATGTGCCTTTTACTAAGAAGTGGCTTCCGTCTGGCCACTCTAGCATGCAGGCCTGATTGGTAGATTGCTGCAGAGATGGTTGTACTTCTGGAAGGTTCTCCTCTCTCCACATAGGAGCTCTGACAGAGTGACCATCGGGTTCTTGGTCACCTCCCTGACTAAAGCCCTTCTCCCCCGATTGCTCAGTTTAGATGGCCAGCCAGCTCTAGGAAGAGTCCTGGTGGTTTTGAACTTCTTCCACTTACAGATGATGGAGGCCACTGTGCTCATTGAGACCTTCAAAGCAGCAGACATTTTTCTGTAACCTTCCCCAGATTTGTGCCTTGAGACAATCCTGTCTCGGAGGTCTACAGACAATTCCTTTGACTTCATGCTTGTTTTGTGCTCTGACATGAGCTGTCAACTGTGGGACCTTCTATAGACAGGTGTGTGCCTTTCCAAATCATGTCCAGTCAACTGAATTTACCACATGTGGACTCCAATGAAGCTGCAGAAACATCTCAAGGATGATCAGGGAAACAGGATGCACCTGAGCTCAATTTGGAGCTTTATGGCAAAGGCTGTGAATACTTATGTACATGTGCTTTCTCTATTTTTTTATTTTTAATAAATTTGCAAAAATCCAGAGTAAACTTTTTTCATGTTGTCATTATGGGGTGTTGTGTGTAGAATTCTGAGGAAAAAAATGAATTTAATGTGACCATATGTGTCCTTCTTTTCCTTCTTAGTTCGGCAACAGGAAACTTAGCCCGAGCATAACAATAAAGCAACCAGCACACAATCAAAGATGACCTTTTTCTTATACTAAGGCGTGCTTTTTCTTTTTTGCTATAAAGTCACTTAAATGCCTTTTCCTAATAATTCTTACCTTTATCATATCGAACAGCAAAATAACACCTTCAGCCTTTACGCATCAGCTCAGAAGAATATGAGACCCAGCAACTCTGAAGCTGAGTTCCTTTTAACAGTGCAATGGCATCAGATGGACATTGGACCAGGGTTCAAATTCAACTCCTACAGCATACATGTGTAATCACGTTGGTATTTCTATTTATCTAAAATACCTTGTTTAGAATTATTGCAGTATTAACTGTTCATTTTTGTTTATTTCTCCATAAAATAGCTTGCTGAATGATCGTATTTAAGTCAACTGAGACATTTTTTGAGATGCGTTGGCCATCAAGATGCATATTGACATTTGTTTGCATTTCCATTGTAATACAGGGTGAGGCAGAAAGGACGGACGTCTTTGAAATGGCTAGAATTCACCACTAGGTGGAGTGACAGATGTGCGGTAGGTGGCGTTAGGTTCGCAAAGTCTTAGCATTTTTTTATATTCTTTTTAGTTGAAGCTATGAAGCCGTGGACAATAGAACACCGTGTTTTTGCATATGACTGATTTGCCAAGAACAACCAATCTATTACCACTGTTCAGTGTGAGTTTCGTTGCCATTTTAATATCCACAGAAATTAAGCTGTTCCTGCTCGTAACACTATCCTATGTTGGGTTAAAGAACTTCATACACAAGGTAAACTAATGAACAAAAGACCGCCAGGGGCTACACGAACGGCACGTACCCCTGAAAAAGTGGAAAGCATACAATTAGCCCTGCTGCGCAGTCCAAGTCAATCTGCTCGGAAGCATTCTTCTGAACTTGGCCACAGTAATCGTTTGGTAAGGCGTATTTTGCATTTAGACCTGCATTTCTATCCCTACAAACTGGCCGTTGTGCAACAGTTGAAGGCCTGGGATTACGCACAGCGACTGAACTTAGCACATGAAATGGAAGCAATTTTTCAGCAAAATGACAACCTCATTTTGTTCATGAGAGATGAAGCTCATTTTCATCTCAATGTCTTGGTAAATCAACAGAATTGCCGGTATTGGGCTTCTGAAAATCCAAAAAAATTACACGAAAGACAGCTGCACAGCCCGAATGTGACAGTTTGGTGCGCTATGGACAAAACTTGCATCATTGGTCCTTACTTTTTTGAAGACGATAATGGGAATGCTGTGACCGTGAACTCGGAGCACTATATCAAGATGATAAAAAACTTCCTTTTACCTGAATTACGATGGAAATGTATTCCCATCCGGCATGTTTGGTTTCAACAGGATGAGGGGACAGCCCACACAGCTAGAGTATCAATGGATATTATTTGCCCTCTCTTCCCTGGTCAACACATTTTCCTCGGTCGCCTGACTTATCTATGTGCGATTATTTCTTGTGGGGTCACCTCAAGGCACATGTATACGAGCACAAGCTCTGTACATTGGAGGATGAAGGAAGCCATTCGTATGGAAGTCGCCCAAATCGACAGATAGATGTTGAAAAGAGTGGAGGCCAACTTCCATGAACGCCTTCAGAAATGCATCAGTGATAACAGACATCACATGGGAGATGTTGTTTTCCACATTTGATTTTGTCAAATGCTATTTCAATATGAACTCAAATCTTAGAATCAATTTCTTTGTAAGAAAAAATTAACAATTTTGTGATTTTGTAAAAACATCTGTTCTTTTTGCCTCCCCCTGTACTTTTATTATGTGAGCAGTGAGACCCTTTATTTTGTTGTATTTGAGGTTGTAGTACTCCGTTGGTACCAAATGTGATTTACACATTACCTGCTCTGGCCTTTTTCTTAATTTGCTTTTGAATATTAATCTGACATTGTTTATGTTCCAACTACATTTTCTTAATAAACATTTAATGCACTTATTTCTAATACCTCTTTATATATGTATATATTTTTTAATTTTGTGGCTTAACTATCTCTTCTGAAAACTATTTGCTGTACTTGTTTATAATACTTTCTTATATCTTTTTGTTTAATACATTGTAGGGAGCACGGAGGATGAACTGAATGAACAAGCATGTTGGGAGTAGTTCAGTCCCCCAAACAATAGGTGGCAGTGTTGCTCAGGACTAAACCCAATTAAGACACCTACAGGGTTGCATGGGAGTTGAAGTTGGGAAATGCCACCCTGTTGGGGTCTTTGGATGCTGCCAGAGGGTGATGTCAGAATGGAACTGGCCTAATTTCTGCACAACTCGGAAATGCTCATTCATTCAGATCATCGATTATGGCTTCCTGGCTAGGCATGAATTCTTCCTTTAGCCCGGTCAGGATGCCTTTCTTTCCTTCCTGGCACCTACAACATTTTTGCATTCTTTTTATTCTTTGCGTTCTTTGTTATTTATTTAGCATTTTTAATGCATTCTTCTGTATAAAATTGTTGATTGTATGTAAATATAGTAATTAGTCATACATTTGTTTACAAAGGTCTCATTCCATGGCTATTGCTACTCACCTTAATGTTCTGGAGTTCAGTTTAGTGTCTCTTACTTAATTGTTTCCTTAACTGGTTCAAGATATCTTTATCATTGATTCATTGATGTTTTTTGGTAATAGTATCAATAATTCTAAGAATGTTCGGCCTCCTGTCCCAATTTTAAAATCAGTTTCTCTGCAGGAGGCCCTTGATTATATAAAGTGATTGCTTTTTTCTTAATAAGTTGAATTAAAAAGAAATTTTAGAAAATGAGACAAAACATTATCAGGTCAGTTTGGGGATCATGCATTTTTACAGAGCATTGCCGCACCCACCACATGACGAAGCAGCTTGGGATCCTGGTTGGCAACCCCCCAGGAAGACATGTGGTCCAGTCCCACCCTCCGGAAATGACTTTCTATCTGCCCCAGCCAGGTGTTATGTGGGCATCCATCGGCCTGGTCCAGCCACTCGGGTCCTCAACAATGAAGCTTCTGTGAGTTGGATCACCCATGGATCGGGGAATCGTGCCACATGGCCATAATGCTGTACCTGACACTCTCTGACAATGCAGATAATGTGCCTCATTCGGGAATCCGTGAGGAACACAAAGTCAAACCAATGATACCCAAGGACTCTCTAAAGAGACACAGTACCAAAGGAGTCCAGTCATCATCTCAGGTCACTGGATAGCGTCCATGTCTAAGAACCATATAGCAAAACAGGAAGCACCTGGACTCTAAAGACTTGAACCTTCGTCCTTTTGCATAGATATCGGGAGTGCCACACACGCCTTTCCAGCAACCTCATGACCCCCCCATACTCCACAAGTCAGTCTAATGACTTCATAGGAAGAGTCAACAGAGACATGAACGTCACTGCCGAGGTAAGTAAACCTCTCAACAAGGTCAACATTCACTCCGCAGGCAGACACACTGCTGATGGCTATGCCCAAGCGGTCATTAAAGGCCTGGATCTTGGTTTTTATCAGGACACTCAGCCCAAACACTCAGACTCCTCGCTCAGTCTCCGATCAGAGCCTCCATTGACTCACAGCATCATCAGCAAAGTCAACATCAGTAAATCTTTCATCACCAACAGATGCACCACAGAAGCTGGACCCCAGGACCTTGCCCATCACTCAGTCCATGCAAGCATTTAAGAGAGTAGGAGCAGAAACCACTGGGAAGTAAAATGGGAAAAACGCGGAGGTTCTGCCTCCACTCTGAACAGCACTCACAGTACCAGCATACAGGCCGGCCATGATATCCAGCAACCTCGGGGGGGATCCTGTGAAATCTACAGAATGTCCCACAAGGCAGCTTGATTAACTGAGTTGAACGCATTACAACATTATCATTACCAGAATATTATGTGGTATAGCACCTTTCACTGGAAGTAACTCTTGTCTTGTGCATGAAATGGACCAAAAAGTAATAGGTGTGTTTGGTGTGCACCCCACTAAGCATCACACCAACTCATTCACTGAAGTGTTCATCCAAAGGCAATGGGATGTATTTAAAGCGAAGTAAAATTAAAGGAACGAGGCAAAGCGAACTGAGACAATTGAATCAACACAAAGAGGCTAAAGTAGGTCAAGTTGAACAACAAGGTGACAGAACTGCGCTTTGGGCATCAATTGACTATCATGGTGAATAAGAGCCTCTTTGATCAGCTTAAGTGTGGGAGAAAAGTATGATACATGGAAGGAAAGAAACAAAAAAATACAAAAAACACTCAGCAAAGCAAAAGCAATTCAAGAAATAAGGCTGCCTGTGGATTGCCTCTCCTCCTGTACACCAACAAACACCCAATTAAAGAAAGCAAAATTCAAGAGGTAAAACATTGAATCAATTATATCAAATATTATTATGAATTACGTATGCAATATAGCTAATCAAAAATTTTTTTTTTCCTAATCATTATTTTTGTAGGGGCGGCACGGTGGCAGAGTGGGTATCGTTGCTGCCTTGCAGTTAGGAGACCCAGGTTCGCTTCCTGGTTCCTCCCTGCGTGGAGTTTGCATGTTCTCTCCGGGTACTCTGGTTTCCTCCCACAGTCCAAAGACATGCAGGTTGGATACATTGGCGAATTGAAATTGTCCCTGGTGTGTGCTTGGTGTGTGTGTGTGCCCTGTGGTGGGCTGGCGCCCTGCCCGGGGTTTGTTTCCTGCCTTGCGCCCTGTGTTGGCTGGGATTGGCTCCAGCAGAGCCCCCTGACCCTGTAGTTTGGATATGGCGGGATGGATGGATTATTTTTGTATTTTTAAACAAATACAAAATCTAAGCAATCATGCAAATTAACACAAAACATGTTGGTGCTTTGTAGATGAATAAACCTCACAGCCTGATGGGATTTTGCCAGTTGTGTTGAAAGAAATGAAAGAGGATATTTATAAACTTTTACTAAGCACATTCCAAGAGGCACTTCAGACAGGAGAGGTGCTTGATAACTGGAAAGTTCCCAATAGCACTCCAGTCTACAAAGGAGAAAAATAAAATGGATCCCCGTAATTCTACGTCATGAGAGGAAGATCTGCCAGAAACAAGTGCTACAACGGTTTGGAACAAGCAGCCAGACTAGTAAAAAGAAAACAAATCTTTGATATTACAGTATACCGAACTGAACATTTATTTTCATTAGCATTAGAGGTAACTTAAAATGCCCTCCATTATATTTCGGACAAAGATACTTTTTTTTTTTGCTTTACCCCATCACACACGCGCGATTAGGGGACAGTCAAATGGTTTGATGGTGCATGAAAGAACAAGAGAAGGAGAACTAATGGAACTAATGCTTTTCTCTTCTTTCAATTTTGTTAATTTTGTTATTAATTACCTAGTTTTTATTAATTAGTAATTTATTATTACCTACAATTAAACAATTGTCTGATAGAGATTTCACATTTTTACTTGGTCCTTCACTTTTGAAGCAGAGTGGCGGCTCTGAGGTTAGAGATCTGTGCGGGCATTCAGAAGGTTCCTGGTTCAAATCCTATAAATCCTAGAAGTGATTCCACTCCGTTGGGCTCTTGAGCAAGGCCCTTAACCTGCAATTGGTCCGTCCTGGATATGACGTTAATCTGCATCCAGCCCAGCAAGCAGGTCCTCCAACTTGAAGCGAAAACCTGGAGGTTGGTGGCAGGACTGGCACTCCAGCCACTATTAATAAACCTCACACTGTTCAAGTGTGGTGCTGAGGTGTCACTCGTTGCACGTCTGTGTTCAGAGCCTGATTTGGGATCCTGAGGTGATTTGTATGTGGTGGGAGCAGCAATGCGTTGTATCAGTGCAGGCTCCCAACCTCTTCACATTACAGTGGTGGCCAAAAGTTTTGAGAATGACACAAGTGTTGGTTTTGACAAAGCTTGCTGCTTCAATGTTGTTAGATCTTTTTGTCAGATGTTTCTATGGTATACTGGAGTAGAATTTCTAGCATTTCATAAGTTTCAAAGACAGTTAAATTAAGTTTATGCAAAGATTGAGTATTTGTAGTGTTGGCCCTTCTTTGTTTCTCAAGACCTCTGCATTTTGCCCTGGCAGGCTGGCAATCAAATCCTGACTGATGGCAGCCAATTCTTGCATCATCAATGCTTGGAGTTTGTCGGAATTTGTGGGTTTTTGTTTGTCTTGAGGATTGACCACAAGTTCTCAATTGGATTAAGGTCTCAGGGGTTTCCTGGCCATGGACCCAAAATATCGATGATTTTTGATTTTTTTATCGAAGATTTCGAGCCACTTAGTTATCACGTTTGTCTTATGGCCCAGTGCTCCATCATGCTGGAAAAGGCATTGTTGGTCACCAAACTGTTCTTGAGTGGTTGGGAGAATTTGCTCTCAGAGGATGTTTTGGTCCCAATCTTTATTCATGGCTGTGTTCTTAGGCAACATAGTGAGTGAGCCCACTGCCTTGGCTGAGAAGCAACCCCATGTGACATGAATGGTCTCAGGATGCTTTCCTGTTGGTATGACACAGGACTGATGGCAGCGCTTCTCACCTTTTCTTTTTTCCGTATGCCCCAAACAATCAGAAAGGGGATTCATCAGAGAAAATGACTTTAGTCCAGCAGTCCTCAGCAGTCCAATCCCTGTACCTTTTGCAGAATATCAGTCTGTCCCTGATGTTTTTGTCTTCTTTGCTGCCCTTCTTGACACCAGGCCATCCTCCAAAAGTCTTCACCTCCTTCACTGTGCGGGCAGATGCACTCACACCTGGCTGCTGCTATACCTGAGCAAACACTACCCTGGTGGTGCCCACTGCTGAATCAACATTAGGAGATGGTCCTGGCACTTGCTGGACTTCCTTGGGCACCCTGTAGCCTTCTTCACAACAACTGAACCTCTCCATTCTAACTCTATCAGCATGACAGAGTGATCTCCAGCCTTGTCCTCGTCGATAGTCTCACCTGTGTTAACGAGAGGATCACTGTAATGACGTCAGCAGGTCCTTTAGTGGCAGGGCTAAAATGCAGTGGAAATGGGTTTTTATGGGATTAAGTTCATTTTCATGGCAAAGTTCTGATCATTCTTCAGAACATTCTGGAGTGGATGCAAATGGCCATCACGAAAACTGAGGCGGCAAACTTTGTGAAAATTCATATTTGTGTCATTATCCAAAATTTTGGTGACAGCTATAAACCTGAGCTTTGTCCATCTCTAGATGCATAGAATTTAAACTCATTAAAGAGAAAATTTCATTGAAACAGTAAGTACAGTAAAGTCAGTGAAGGCATCCTTATTCAATGCCATGTAGAGTTGAAAGTCAGTGGCATAAAAAAAGAATCGTAAAAGTGAATTATGAATAATATTCCCCAGTGGAAGCTGTAATGATAGTTGATTAGTAAGATCTATTAATGACAAGTATTATTAGTAATGTTTTGTGTGCGTGGTGAGCTGAGGTCGATGTAAGAAAGATCAGCAGAGTTTTACTAAAAAAGCTTGTATTAAAGGTAATGCCTACAAACACTATTATAAAAAAAAATTATAGTCTCTTTCAATCCTGTGTAATAATTAAACTATAAACTTAATATCATCATAGAAGTATACATACAAGAAATAAAATGGGCCCACAATATGTTACCAGCGCAAAATAAGAATCAGAATATTTTATTAATATTGAAGGAAATGACTTAATCGATACTTAGAAGTGAATGCTTAACGTTTAGTCAAATAAATACATTTAGTTTCTTTTAAATTACATTTAATTATATGTTTAGCAGAAATTAGGTTGGCTTGTGAAAAAATAATTCAAATTTATACTTGTTCTAAAATATTTTTAAAGACTAACAGTGACAAAGCATTTTCTGTGATAGAGCAGCTCACCGTCAAGCTTTAGACTGGTTGATTCGGTAACAATTTTTAAGTCTTCTTTTTAGTATATTTAATCATTTTACCTGCTTATGTCATTTAGTTTTATTTCTACTTTTTTTCCTTTGCTAGTTTTTTTTCATTTGTTACAGACAGCATTATTATTTATTTTATTATTTATTTACTTTTTTTATATCTTGTCAAACATGTGTGTCAGTGGATCACGCTCTGAACTCATCTGAGGCATGCAGTAACACCAGTGCTAATCATGTCCTCTTCTATTCCCTCCAGAGTACAGAGAGAGAGGCATCACTCTCAGAGTACAGCACCCTGCAGGACGGAGCTCCTATCCTGCGACTTTGACAAAGAAAAAACACCCTAAGCACAAAATTGGCTCTTTATTTGGTTTCTTTTAATTTTCAATCCCACACCATAGCACGCTTGTTTGGATATTGTGTCGCTTTGATTAAACGGGCGATAGCCGAATGGGAACCCCAACATTTACAACTCAACCACAACTTATTTTATGTTTTCCATTTTCAATATGAAGTACTTTGTGCTGCCCAGCTTAAAAAGTGTTATACAAATAAAGTAATTATTTTTATAATTATTATATACATTTTTGTGTACAAAGTACATTATGTTACGTATCTATGCAGCCTGGGCTAATAAAGTCTCCAAATTTAATTTAATGCTTCATTATTCAGATATTATGTTGGGACAGATCTCATTACAATGGCAGATGTCAAAGGGTGGGATGTATTTGGCTGAGAGTGAACAGCCAGTTCTTCAAGGTGATGTGTTAGAAGCAGAAAAAATAGGCAAGCATAACGATCTGAGCAACCGTGAACAGGAAAAAATTGTGATGTCTAGGTGACTGGGTCAGAATATCTCCAAAATGACAGATCTTGTTATGTGTTCCCAGTATGCTGTCATTTAGAAAAGGGATTTAGAAAAGGAACGAGAAATGTAACCTTCCAGCTTACTAATAGTTGTCATTTATTTGCCTTAAAACCAGTAACAGCAAGTACAAAGCTTCTGTCAGCTAATAAGTTTAAAGTATCCCCTTGTACCACAGTGCTTCCTGCAAACAGAATTATGATTTACACTGTGGCCTGCAGGGGGCACATCAGCCACCCAAGCCCGACACAAACAGACACCAGGTACAAGTTTCAGCACACAACATGTTTATTTTCCAGGGGATTCCCAGGTACCAATAAACTCAAGTAAAAACAGTACTTTCTTTCTTCCTTCTTTCTCCTTTCTTCTCTCTCTCTTCTCTTTGCCTCCACTCCTCCTCCTCCGGTAAGCTTCATCTAACTCAGTGACAGCTGCACCTGGGATTGCTCCAGGTAGCTCGTTAGCACGGTCTGGAATCACTCCCAGGTGTGGTGAAATCCCAATGCAGTAGGGCTCTGCTGTCTCTGTAGCTCCCCTGGCAGCCCCCATGGAACCCAACAGGGCTACAGCGAACTCCAACCCCCAATGTGCCCTGCAGGAATCTGTGGTGCCACAGCACCCCAGGGGGCTGCCCTGAGCCCGCTCCCTTCTCCGATCCTTCCATCCAACTGGCATTCCAGCTGAGCAGAGCACCTTGCCATAAGTGACAACACTCATTGAATAAATTCTTATGACCACTAGAGCTATGGTGGGTAAGGCCTCCTGACTCTATGTGGGATGGATTCCACAAGATGTTGGAAACATTCCTTTGAGATTCTGGTCCAAGTTCACATTAGTGTATTGCCTAATTTCTGCCGATTTGCTGCACATTCGGGCTGTGAATTTCCTGTTCTACCATATCCCAAAGGCTTTCTATTGGATTATGAATGCAGCGGTTGTGAAACACTAAGATTCACACTGAACGAAAACTTTGATTTATTTTATTTTATTACGGGAAGCACACCCAGCCCTGACCTGGCACACACACACAACAGACAAAGACACACTATAAAGAGGCTCAAATGACTCAGTAATAAAGTAATTAAGATAAATAGTTTTATGATGCCAAGTTTTTTTATTGATGATGTCCGATTGTTGCTCTGTTGTTGCTCTGGGTTCAAGTACAAAGGTTCTTCACACTGTGACGGGCGGCCTTGGCCATTACCCAGCCAGTACACCAATGAAATGGAAAGACCGGGGTAGAAAGCATCGCAGGGGCAATACCAGCCCTGGGACACTAGAGGGCAGCCCTTCTGGGTGGCTGTGGTACCATGGATTCCCACAGGGCATGCTGGAATCTGGAGTTTAGTGCAGCCCTGTTGGGTTATATGCAGCTGAAGAGTTCTATACTTGAATTCCACCACACCTGGCAGTGATTCCAGGTAATCGTGATGAACCACCTGGGGCACTCCCAGGTGCTGAATAAGAGGAGTCGCCTCACTCCATTTGGGGAGCCAGAGTTGGGAGGAGGTGGACAAAGTTTTCCGGGAGAGGAGTGGAGGTGAAGGAAGAAAAAGGAAAGGGAAAGGACTGTACTATTTATTTGCTTTTTGGACTGTATTGTGCTGTGGGGAGCCAGAGAACGTGCCCCCTGTCTGTAAATGAGACATGTGTTGTGTGGAAAAGTTGTGTCTGCCTGTGTGTGGCGGGTTAGGATGGTTGCACACACACCGGTGGTCCACAACGTGTTGGAGTGCACTCTTTCTATTTACTGCATGATTCTTGTCAGTGCTGTGCTGCTGCTTTCTAAGCTAACGAAAAGTCGTTACTCACTATGGCCTAAGAATTTCGATGCTGAAGTTCCCATCTTGAAGTCATGGCTGCTGCTCGGCCTCATCAGAATACTGGCAACCAGCTTTGGTCTTGACAGGCTGGCTCACAGCTTCTGATCCACAATGATAATAGTTAGGATCTCCAAGGAAGAGCAGCTCTCATAGAGTTTAGTAGGAAAGAAGATTATAGAAGGTCATTTTGGAGAAGATGCACAGAGTGCCCCTGGAAAGAATCCCAGTTTCCTAGGATTCCCTAGAGAATGAGTGTTTTCAGTTCACAATTCTTCAACCTCCAACCTTTGCTTCTCTGCATTCTTTGCTTCTTCTCACATACTTTTAAAGATGGGGTGCATGTGGTTTTCAAGAAAGGTTGAACATTCTCCTAACTGGATTAAAGTCAAGGTACAAAATCAGAAACCACTAATACGTGAGTTCTTCTGTCCATCTTAGTTGTCATCCCTTGAATTATAGGTCATTGTCCTTGCTTGAGTCCATTTCGCACTTTCTGGTCCAAGAAGTCTGCAGAAGGGTCATTCTGATTTGCACCTTTGTTATCAGATGAAGTCTAAACAGATCTTGGTACAAGCTGGAGGTCAGTCACTTAGTTTCGAATGCAATTGGGGGTTTTATGCAGCTGGATGACCACATCCCTATAAAATATGTTTTCCTAACAGGCATGGTGTGCCACCAAAGCAAAATGGGCAATGCCCACTTTGTCCCGCACACATCAATAAGGTGTCTGCATCCTCAGAACTGCCATTAACTGGATGTGTTCTCTTTTTTTTTGTACCATTCTAGAGACAGTTGGGCGTGAAAATCCCAGCAGATCAGCAGTTGCAGAGCTGAAGCGCATGACCTGTGTTTGCTGGCACGTGATTGGCTGATGAGGAAATTGCATGGATAAGTAGGTATACGGGTGTTCCTAATAATTTGTCAAGAAAGTGTAAGTAAAGCAAAGTACAGCCATGTGATTGCTGACTCAGTGATCATTCTCCTCAAAGCAATAGAATCTGTGAGCTGGGCGGTTTTGCTTTTCTTCCACCATAACAGTGTCTTTAGCACAATTAGCATTTACCATTCATATGAATTTTCATTTTTTAATTTTGCCTTTTTCCCTAAATGATCGGGTTCTCCTTCAGTCAATTTTTCATAAAGTATTACTTTGGTTACATAATGAACATGTAAATTCTGCTGAAGAGTGCATTATTTAAATTACAATTCACTAAATTGTATGACTCCGGCAGCTTTTTGTCTGCTCTCGGTTGTGTCTTTTTGTGCAGTAAATGAACATCTGAGTTCAAAAAGAATTTAAACCAAATTTCAGAATTTCTTTCTCATTCATTCTTATGTCACATCAAAGTTTCAAATTGCATCTCAGAGGAGAACGTATTATGGGTAGTTTTTGTTAAATATTTCATGCAGAATGTATATATTCCCACATTTTAAAATGATTAACATTTTAATGTGAACAAAAGACATTTTCAAGGGAATAAAATCAGGTGGGAAAAAACTCACCTGATGTGTCAAAACTCCCACCGGAAAGAAAGCACGCTTTTTTTCTTTCACTTTAAACCTTCATTTAGGTGATTAGACATATAAAAATCATGAAACTGTATGCTTATTTATTAACTAATTGTACCAAAAATGACACAATATTTAAATATGTGTAATTTATACTGACAGAAAGATAACAAATATCATATACAAATGTTTCTTTAGCCGATGCTTTTATCCAAAGTGATTTACACATTGCAGTGCCTTGAAATATTAGCATCTGCAGGATGTCACACGCGTGCACTTAGGGAACACTTGTGAGGTAAGCAATTACATCTCGGGACAACAGAGGACACTGCAACTGACATCTTCTTCTTTTTCAACCACAAAGCCAAGAAGAGGAGCGACTTCACTTCCCATTTAGCACCAGAAGTGCTGCACCTTCCAGAATCGTTATATATAGTCGGACTTCCGTATATGCAGGGGTTTGGTTCCAGGATCCCCTGCAGATACCGAAATCCATGGATGATAAAGTCCCTTATATAAAATGATGTAGCATAAGGCACTATATGATAGATAGATAGATAGATGCTTTCGTAAGACAAGCAGCATCATAAAGGTCCACAGCCATCCAGCTCACTGTTCTCCTTGTTACCGTCTGGCAGACAATACAGGAGTCTGGCTGCTCGGACTACAAGATTTAAGAACAGTTTTTACCACCAGGCCATTCGACTCCTCAACAGCAACACCTAAACACTTACATACACTTACATTACACCTACATTGCATTACATCTACATTGCACTACTCACACACAAACTGTACCTGCATACACTCTGAATACTGACTGGAACATACATCTGCATTTTATGGAATATGCATCTGTACTTATAAAACATTATCTGTGCAATAACTGTCATTTGTACTTGCTGCTCATTCAACTCTTATTGCTCTATAACGTCTTTTAAAATGTAACACATTTTAATTTATATAGCTAGTCTATTTTTAACTTGTATTTTTTTTTATTAATTATTTTTAATTTTTTTTTAGCTTTATTGGATCTAGGCTGAGTGACTTGTTTTTCTCGTCATACACATTTCATTGTATGTTGACCCTGTGTTAACCTATATATGACAAATAAACCTAAACCTAGATAGATAGATATCTGAAAGACACTAAATAATAGATAGATAGATAGATAGATAGACAGATAGACAGATAGATAGTGTCATGATTTAAGCTGATTATTGATGCTTTGTAGCCTTTTCCTTTAAGAGAAGCCCTATTGTGTACTGTTGTCAGAGTCATGTCCCTTGTTTCTAGGGGTGGGGTCTCTGGGGTCGTGACCTTAACTAAATCAGCAACTGGCATATAATCTCAGCTTTTCAATGTGAACTTTATCTGATCTGTGGATAAAACACTTCATTTTATTTTAACTTATTGTGTGTTTACTCTTCTTGTATTGCCTGGTTGATCGAGCTGCCTTGTTGGACATTATAAGACTTCACAGAATCCCCTCAAAGTTTCTGGCTATAATGGCCAGCCTGTACACTGGTACAGTGAGTGCTGTGCAGAGTGGAGGCAGAGCCTCTGAGTTTTTCCCAGTTGATTCTGGAGTTTGTCAGCGGCATGTTCTTTTCTCCTACTCTGCTCAGTGCTTGTATGGACTGGATGTTGGGCAAGGTCATGGGGTCCAGCGGCTGTGGGGCATCCGTTGGAAAGATTCACTGATCTTAACTTTACCAATGATGCTGTGATCTTTGTGGAGTCAATGGAGGCTCTAATCGGGGCACTAGAGAGACTGAGTGAGGAGTCTGAGTGTCTGGGCTTGTGAGTGTACTGATAAAAACCAAGATCCAGGCCTTTAATGACCTCTTAGACCCAACCATCAGCAGTGTGTCTGTCTGCAGAGAGAGTGTCAACCTCGTCAAGAGTTTTACTTACTTCAGCAGTGACATTCATGTCTCTGGTGACTTTTCCTATGAAGTCAGTATTGGGAGAGCATAGGGGCTTTGCTGGAAAGGGATGTGTGGCACTCCTAATACCTATGCAAAAGGACGAAGGTCCAAGTCTTTAGAGTCCTATCGTGCTATATGGTTGCAAGACATGTACACTAACCACTGACCTAAGATTAAGAATGGAATCATTGGGTTACGGAACTATGGCCATGTGGTTCAATTCCCCGAGGGTAATCCGGCTATGCTGGATCCTCATTGTTGAGGACTCGAGTGGCTGGACTAGGCCAAGGGGACACCCATATAATACCTGGCTGCAGCAGATAGAGGGTCATTTCTGGAGGGTGGGACTGGACCGTGTGCTGTGGAAAACATCCTGCATTGTTCCTGTTATAGCTAATGACAAACCAGTGGCACTAACCTCTCACATCATGAAGACCTTTGAGAGGCTTGTCCTGGACTATGTAAGTCTTCTTGTGTCAGACCACCTGGACCCACTGCAGTTTGTCTATATGAAAAAGTTGGAGTGGAGAATGCAATTATAACACCTTTACAAAGCTG
The DNA here is from genome assembly GCF_016835505.1 of Polypterus senegalus. NCBI lineage: Eukaryota > Metazoa > Chordata > Cladistia > Polypteriformes > Polypteridae > Polypterus > Polypterus senegalus. The sequence goes on along the minus strand of NC_053164.1, from coordinate 3,173,530 downwards.
GCAGCACTGTGTGGATTCTGTTTTTTGATTTCTCCAGTGCCTTCAGTACCATTCAGCCATCCCTGTTATGCAGCAAACTCAGAGATACGCAGGTGGATGAGCCTATGGTGTCCTGGATAATGGACTATTGTTGGGCAGAGCACAGTTTGTGAGCTTCAAGGACTGTGTGAGCAACACCACAAGGAACAGGCCTGTCACATTCTCTCTTAACTCTGTACACCTTCGACTATAAATATACATAACAGCAGGTCAGGTCACTTGCAGAAAGTCTCAGATGATTCTGCACTCTGGGGTGTATTGATAAGGGAATGAGACAGAAGAGTGGAGACAGGGGGAAAGTTTCTTTCTTGGTGCAGAGAGAATTGTCTACAACTAAACATCAGAAAAGCTATGGAACTGCTTATTGACTTTTGCTGCACCAGAGATACTCTATTGAAGGAGTGGATGAATAAAGCAGTGGTGCACTTCGAAAAGTACTTGGGGGTCCACATTGACAACAGGCTGGACTCACATCTGCAAAGACATTTCCGCAATTATTACATGATTTTTTTTTTTTTTTTTGATTGTTTCACTTCAGTTATATGGGGTCACTAGGGTTGTGACCCCAAGTCCTTATTGTGATATTTCTGTGCTCTAATATTTATAAAATGACCTTCTATGATAAGTCCAATTTCCTCCTGGGGAGAAATAAAGTTCTCTCTATCCATTGACATTACATACTTGTTCTTCCATGGTTCACACAGAACATGATGATTTAAGTGAAGTACCCCCTGACAAGTCCACATCCTGTCAGTACTATAGTGAAAAATAGAAACAAACTGAAGAAAAATTTAACAGCATGTTAAACAGGATATTAAAAAAAATATACTAATGCATTCCTGACAGTGCTGCTGTTCCCTCTGAAGTTTTCTCTTTTATTAACCAGATGGAGATATAATTGGCATCGGTTTTTGTTTGTCTCATCAGCTGTAATGTGTACAGCTGAAATTATATGAGAAATCTCATTATATTGTGTGGAAGGATTATTTCTTTTTCATTTAACACCCACAATCTATTTAAAAGAGCTAAATGAAGAATGCAGTTAATGTCTGTGTGTTTACTACTGAGAAACAAAGGTTGTTTGTGGGGCCGCAGTTTGCATTATTGAAAACATAAACTTTGCAGAATTCTGGAGGCAGTGCCATTTTTATGCATTTTTGGACTGAAATTATACACCACAGAAAAGTGGCGTTTCATCTTATTCTTCACAAATATCTCAGCCATTGAAGGAAAAGTGCACTCATTTCTTTTCTTTACTTACTATGTGTGGTTTTTAATGATAGCCAAGAAGAAAAAATAATCTCATATTTTTGTGGAGAATGGACATAAAGTTTCTGACAGACCTGATGGGACTAATGCAAAACAGTACGTAATACAAAATATCCATGAAAAAATGTTGCTTAATCCACACATCAAGTTATTGAGCTCATAACTGGTAAAACTATGTATTACTAGGGGGCTTTGCTCACGAACCCTGACTGTAACCTGTTTGTGGTTCTGCCGCTTGCGTATGGGGATGCAGACGTACAATTTAAACAGATTTTTATTTTCATGGGAATTGTTACCTATGCATCAACACAACGTATAACTGCCCATGATTGAATTTCGTTTCTTTCTCTCTATTAAATAAAATGACTTTTTTGAATGTTTGGCTCTGAGATTTGTTAATTTGATGTGTAACCAATCTACATTTTTGACGTTGATTCGTTTGACTTCCTCGTTTCTCAGTGCTAGGATTGCCTGTGTACTCATTTTTTCTGTTGATAACCCTTCGTGATTAAATCTTCAATAAGATTTGGACATAATACGTCTTCTTTAATTGGGAACTTAAAGTGAGGAAAACTTTAAAATGTATAAGAGCTGTGAGCGCAGGAAGTGTGTCTGACACAAGCATTCACATGAATGAGAGTTGAGAGGATCGTGGGCATGGTTGAAAATGTTTGAGAGGAGGGCGTGGCTTGAAAAAATCTCAATGCAAAGGTCTCATCTCTAATAAGTCTCATCGCATTGAAAGATTTTTTTATATAATAGATTTGCTAAAATATCATTACTAGTACTACTACTGCTAATAATAATAATAATAATAATACATTTATTACATTTATATAGAGCTTTTCTCACTACTCAAAATGCTTCAGTGAGTGGGGAGCCACTTCAACCACCACTACCTCAATGATGTGATGACATCCATGTTTGCACCAGGATGCTCACCACACATTAGGTATTTGGCGATGAAGTGGTGAGAAAGATAGCCAATTAGAGAGGATAATAATGTGGCCAGAACAGATGAGTCCATGGTGGACACTGTACACAGGACATCAGGATACACCCTGCTCTTTTATGACCACAGAGAGTCAGGACTTCGGTTTTACTTCTCATCCAAGGGACGGCGCCATTTTTACAGCACAGTGTGGGCATTGGGATCCACTCACAGGCCACAGGGTAAGCACCTCCTGCTGGCCTCACCAACATGTCTTCCAGCAGGAACCCAAGCTTTTCCTAGATGGTCTCCCATTCAGCAACTGCACTTTCGAATTGAAGACAAAGCTCTTGAGCAGTGAATAAGGGGGGAAAACGGGTCTTCAGTTCAGAACTGCAATCCCATGTGGAGGGCCTTCTTGTTTGTGGAATATTTTAATTTTCGGGAGTTACTTATATGACTATGTTACATGTGCTTTTCCCTGTATGAGCATATGAGTCAATGACCTAACATGTGGATCATACAATCAAAATGAAAATATGAGATTAAAAATGTCTTCTCGGGCATCACTGCAAATTGCACGGAATAAGTAGCATCATAGCAAAATATTATTTCTGGGTTGAATATTCCTTTACTGCAGTGGGTTGGCACCCTGCCCAGGATCGGTTCCTGCCTTGTGCCCTGTGTTGGCTGGGATTGGCTCCTGCAGACCCCCGTGACCCTGTATTCGGATTCAGCGGGTTTGAAAATGGACGGATGGATATTCCTTTAATTGTGGCAATACTATGTGATGTCTCTTCTGATCACTGTACACACATTGAATTGAGCCACTACAGAATACTGAAAAGTTAAACACGAGGACGACATGAGTTATAAATGAAGTTCTCTCATTGTTTTCCTGGGCACCGTCCTTCCCTTTAGTCTTTATTATGTTTTTTGATTATTTATTTTTACTTTTTTTGAAATTGTTTTCTTATTTTTCTGAATGAGATTGAATGGACTAATTATTTTCTTATACTATATATTAATTATTTAGATGAGTATTATTTTTCATCATGTATCATTTTTTTATCATTAGTAATTTTTGAGCTTTTTAATTGTTTTATTTTATTTCACTGCCCAGGCCTTCAATGATGTAGATGTACAGCTAGCTGGGCTACTTCAGAGCTCCCCTTTAAGGGTCTTAAACCATTAGGAAATACCTTTATTCTCTCTGCTGTTGACCTCCCTTTGATCACCACTATAAAATTTGGATTGTTCCGACTAGGATTCATTTGATTTTCTTTGATTTTGAATATTGGCCTTTTTGTATCTCCATCTTTGCTTAGCCTAAACTGGTGACCTTATTGAAAATGTTGCATTTTTTTAATTTCTAAAACTTCTCCGTAGCACTTGTTCTCGGGCCAAATTTGTGATGCTGTCTATAGTCGGGTCCAGACAGAGTAAAGCCGAATCAGAAGGAGCCATTTACAGAAATCATGGCTGCTGGCAAACATGGACATAATAAAAGTTGACTGCTTAGCATTAAAGGGCAGTGGCTGTGATGGTCTTGGATTGCTTCTCACACTTTCATTGTGCAGCAGGTGTGCATAGTAATAGGTACATTCTGTGTTTGTGCTGAGTTGCGTTTTGTTTCATCGTCCTGTTTACTGTCCGTTATATGTGCATCACAAAAGGGGAAGGATGATGGAGGGAGACCACAGCCCCGAGACAGAAATCACCTGTTGAATCCACCAGTTACATCCGGGACATTCTGTACTTAAATGAAAGGAGCGAAAGGGAAAAGAGAGGTGAGGAGAGAGAGAGGGGAAGAAAAAGAATCATTTACTCATATTTCAGCTCATTTCCGATTATCTAACTTGCTTCTTCAGCATTATCACAACAGCCAGCATGGAGAAAACCCTGGGATTTGGACTTTTGCCAACCACTGCTGAGGACACTTACGGTAAGGTCGTTTGTTTTTTGTATTTTCGGGAGAAATTAACATTTCATACCAGCCAATATCCAACGTTTATTAGCTTTTGGACTCATCTATCATTTTCATTTCAACCGCCATTTATCATTTCATCTATGTTTATGTTTGTTCAGTTAGTGTTTAGGAGCAAGGGAGGGTTCTTTGTAAATTTTTGTATATTTGGGTTTTATATATTAATTAGTCACTGGTGTCATTGGGATAGTGGTGTGTGATGGATGGCCGGCTTCCTATTCCGGCCCTCACCTCCAGGCCACCAGGAGGAGCTCTCCTGACAGCATGGACGGGCCCCAAATTTCAGCAGCGCCTCATGGACTATGTAGTTTTTATGCACAGCCCTGCTGGATACCCTGGAGACCACTGGGAGTCGCTGTCGGGAAACCAATGGACACATTTATGCTCTATAAGAAGTGACGTGCTTCCGGGGTGAAGATAAGGACTATTTACCCTGACCCGGAAGGAATAAGGACTTGTGGATTGTTGGGCAGGATCACCTCTGGGTCAGGGGGTATAAAAGGACTATGGGAACTCCCAGACAATGAGATGAGCTAGGTGGAAGGGTGGCAACGTATCTGGGAGTTGGAGGATTGTATTATTGTAGTTATTATTGTTGATTTATGAGGGTACAAGGGGGCGAGAGTGCCCTAATCTGTCACAGGTGTTTTATGTGCACATATTTACATTATTGAATATTTCTTTGACTTTATCATTTACAATATATCCGTGTTTGATTTTACATTCCTGTATTCTGATTGCTTGTTATTTCATCGTGTGGGGAAAAAGTACAACTTGTAAGGAGTACGGCTTGTTACTAGATCAAGAACCCTCAGGTTATCCAAGGAATAGTCTTAGTAGTTTAGTGGCCGGTCAGCCATTACAATTGGAATAGCCTCAGGGCTGCTAAGACTCAAATTGAAATAAGAGGGTTTTAGAATGAGATGAGATGAGATGAGATACCTACCATAGCAGCTTTCATATCTGTTTACCTAGAACAACCCTACGTGCAAACCATCCTCAGACCTAAATTAATGTTGATAATGAAAACAAAGAGTCACATACATAGGTTTGGGCCACTAATGTGAGCCACTCAAACCCAAAACTGCCAATAATGTATCCACGGAAGAGCTGGGCAAATGAGGGTACGCACACACTGTCAGTAAGGGGTTTGTGCAGCTTTTTTCTACACTTAGCAGCCTTTAACAATGATTATAAGGTCTACATGGCAGTAATAAATAATCCTCAACCATGAGTTAGCTGGGTGCTGTAACATCCCTTCGCTCGCCTACCTCTGAGTTTGGATAACCAGATATACAATTTAAAGAGATTGTTATTTTCATGGGAATTGTTACATATTTTCACTTTTACTTTAAAATTTTAGTAAAAACAATATTTGGAATTAACTTCTTCTTCAAGATCGCATTGTATGTTGATTCCGTGTTTGGACAACGCAACATATAACTGCCTGTGAGTGAATATTGTTTCTTTCTCTCTAATAAATAAAACAACAACTTTTTCAATTGTTTGTCCATGCTCTTACTTCTTCGCTAAGGAGTTGATGTGTCACTTAGAATGTATAAAATTAATGTCCTGATAAAATTTATAAGAGCTGACAGCGCAGGAAGAGCACCTGTCAAAAGCATTCACACGACTGAGGTTAGATGACTGTGGTCTTGTTTGAAAATAGCTGTAAGTAGGGCGTGACTGAATATCATGTTAAAAGTCCCTGTTTCACGGGACTTCATATCGCGCCAACATTTTTGGAATCTTTTAATTCTCACTGGCAACACAAATCAGACGGTCTACAAGTCTCCGACTTAAAGTTTAAATCCGAACAATACATTCAATCTCTTTTCACTTTTCCATTATTTCACCGAGTAATAATTTTTGTTGTTTTGCTGCAGATGTTCTACCAGACGGTTGTGGCGAGCGCCCTCTTCTACGCGGTGGTCTGCTGGGGTGGCAGCATAAAGATGAAAGACGCCTCACGCCTGGACAAACTTGTTAAGAAGGCAGGCTCCATTGTAGGATTAAAGTTGGACAGTTTAACATCTGTGGCAGAGCGACGGGCACTAAGCAAACTCCTGTCAATCATGAAGAATCCACTGCATCCACTTAACAGGATCATCTCCAGGCAGAGGAGTAGCTTTAGTGACAGACATTTGTCACTGTCCTGCTCCACTGACAGACTGAGGAGATCGTTCCTCCCCCACACTATGCGACTCTTCAATTGCACCGGGGGAGTAAATGCGAACATTAATTTTATTTTAATTTTTTCATTTTATTACTATTTAATTTAATATTGTTTCTTTGTATCAGTATACTGCTGCTGGATTATGTGAATTTCCCCTTGGGATTAATAAAGTATCTATCTATCTATCTATCTATCTATCTAATGCGATCTTTCCTATACTTTTTTTGAGACTTTCGAATTTTCATACTTCCATTATCTCTAACCTGCTCTGCATTTGTACCGTGCCAACATTTTTTAATTCTTTATAATGTCCTACTTTGTCATCTACTCTTTGTCCTTTATTACTGGCCCCGGGCGTGGTTAAATCTCTTGGCACAGAGACTGGTCTCGTGGGACGTATAAGTGTCTCTCCAAGAAAATCTCATCTTGTCTCCTTCCAAGATTTTTTATTAAAATAGAGACATCCGTTGAACACTTAATATTACAACTATTACACGTAACACTACTCCTTTACTCCAGGAAACTGCTAGCTTTGGCGTAGTGGCAGTTGATGTCATGTTAGCTCACTTACTGGAAGTTACACAAATTTAGATTTCCAAACACAACTAATTGCATGTGTGGTACAAGCTGCTTCTGCAAAATTCTGTTTTTCTCTTTTCCGTGCTGGTGTTGACTTCACTCGGCTTGTTAATGGAAAATAATCACAATAAGTGACAGTCAATAACATTAATTTGGTGATTCATGAAATAGAGTCAAGCTGTGGACCTCCAGAGCTCCGCTCCGTTCTGGAGGTTGCTGCTTTCCATTATACTTCAGTGATATTACATGATACGTCTGGTTACATTATATGGCTAAGATTAGGGTTGTGGGAGTCAAGCAAACCAAGTGACAAAAACGTGCAGTCCAATTGGCTGTCCAGTTGAGATCCTGAATCTTGAAGGTCTGCAAATCCCCTCCATATCATTCCTTCGATAACAGGCCCCATGCACGGTGCATGATCTGTGTGCATATATGCATCCAGAACGTATTCACAGCGCATCACTTTTTCCACATTTTGTTATGTTACAGCCTTATTCCAAAATGGATAAAATAATTTTTTTTCCTCAGAATTCTATACACAACATCCCATAATGACAATGTGAAAAAAGTTTACTTGAGATTTTTGCAAATTTATTAAAAATAAAAAAATTGAGAAAGCACATGTACATAAGTATTCACAGCCTTTGCCATGAAGCTCCAAATTGAGCTCAGGTGCATCCTGTTTCCCCTGATCATCCTTGAGATGTTTCTGCAGCTTAATTGGAGTCCACCTGTGGTAAATTCAGTTGATTGGACATGATTTGGAAAGGCACACACCTGTCTATAGAAGGTCCCACAGTTGACAGTTCATGTCAGAGCACAAACCAAGCATGAAGTCAAAGGAATTGTCTGTAGACCTCCGAGGCAGGATTGTCTCAAGGCACAAATCTGGGGAAGGTTACTGAAAAATTTCTGCTGCTTTGAAGGTCCCAATGAGCACAGTGGCCTCCATCATCCGTAAGTGGAAGAAGTTTGAAACCACCGGGACTCTTCCTAGAGCTGGCTGGCCATCTAAACTGAGTGATCGGGGGAGAAGGGCCTTAGTCAGGGAGGTGACCAAGAAGCCGATGGTCACTCTGTCAGAGCTCCAGAGGTCCTCTGTGGAGAGAGGAAAACCTTCCAGAAGGACAACCATCTCTGCAGCAATCCACCAATCAGGCCTGTATGGTAGAGTGGCCAGATGGAAGCCACTCCTTAGTAAAAAGCACATGGCAGCCCACCTGGAGTTTGCCAAAAGGCACCTGAAGGACCCTCAGACCATGAGAAACAAAATTCTCTGGTCTGATGAGACAAAGATTGAACTCTTTGGTATTCACACTCCAGGCATCACATTTGGAGGAAACCAGGCACCGCTCATCACCAGGCCAATACCATCCCTACAGTGAAGTATGGTGGTGGCAGCATCATGGTGTGGGGGGCAGGAACTGGGAGACTAGTCAGGATAAAGGGAAAGATGACTGCAGCAATGTACAGAGACATCCTGGATGAAAACCTGCTCCAGAGCGCTCTTGACTCAGATTTGGGCGACGGTTCATCTTTCAGCAGGACAACGACCCTAAGCACACAGCCAAGATATCAAAGGAGTGGCTTCAGGACAACTCTGTGAATGTCCTTGAGTGGCCCAGCCAGAGCCCAGACTTGAATCTGATGGAACATCTCTGGAGAGATTTTAAAATGGCTGTGCACCGACGCTTCCCATCCAACCTGATGGAGCTTGAGAGGTGCTGCAAAGAGGAATGGGCGAAACTGGCCAAGGATAGGTGTGCCAAGCTTGTGGAATCATATTCAAAAAGACTTGAGGCTGTACTTACTGCCAAAGGTGCATCGACAAAGTATTGAGCAAAGGCTGTGAATACTTATGTACATGTGATTTCTCATTTTTTTTATTTTTAATAAATTTGCAAAACCTCAAGTAAACTTTTTTCATGTTGTCATTATGGGGTGTTGTGTGTAGAATTCTGAGGAAAAAAATTAATTTAACCCATTTTGGAATAAGGCTGTAACATAAGAAAATGTGGAAAAAGTGATGCGCTGTGAATACTTTCCAAATGCACTGTATCTCAGGGTGACTTTACATTACAGATGGCAACTACTGTCTTTTGTTACAGTATTATATAACGTTATAGGCCTTGAATCTCTTACCTACAAAAACTGTACAACGCAACTGCTATGAATAAATGTGGCAGAAGACCAACCTTTCTCAAACAGGTCCAGGCATTCTAATAAGTAGATAGATAGATAGATAGATACTTTATTAATCCCAAGGGGAAATTCACATAATCCAGCAGCAGTATATTGATACAAAGAAACAATATTAAATTAAATAGTAATAAAAATGAAAAACATTAAAATAAAATTAATGTTAGCATTTACTCCCCTGGGTGGAATTGAAGAGTCGCATAGTGTGGGGGAGGAACGATCTCCTCAGTCTGTCAGTAGGTGCCATCCTTCTAATTTCACTCAAAAGTATTACTGGCAGCTAATGAATAAGAAATACTATTTAACCAAATAATTATAAGATTTTATTTGATAAATGTCACTCTATATTTTAGTACTTTAATTTATCAGCTTTACATACTGTACGTTATATATGTCTCACTTCTCATTAGTTAAAATTCTATTATCTGTGGCTCATTTTCTTTCATATTATATTATGGATGGTATGCACAGTCAAATCCATTCTCAATCCTACTTTTTGTAAAAATTGATTGATTTGTATGGAATGATATCAATAAACTTAATAAAAAAAAAAATCCATAACCAACCTTAGGGGTTTTGCAAAGTCCCTCCACTTTGAGAGAGGCCAACCAAATCAACAAGCTAATTAAAAGGGTGGACTTGGTAATGGTATGACCTCTCAACTTCCTGAAGGTAATAGTGGAACAGAGAATGAAGACAAAACTATGCGCCATTACAAACAATTTTGAACATCTAGCACTGAGGACTTTTACCCAATGATTATTCAGTAGATGTGTGACAAGAAACGCTATGGGGGCTCCTTCATACCACTGGCAATAAATCATTATAGTGCCTGGGATTGAGACTGCTTTTTTATCTTTACCCAAGGAATTCTTGTAATTCTTCAACTACGGTTGTTGTTGTTTTTGTTTGCTATAATATTACTTGAGCTTCTGTTAAAAGCTAAATTCTCTCTTTGGACAAATACTAGTTATACTAGTCTATCTATCTATCTATCTATCTATCTATCTATGCTAGTCTGTTTTATATGAATGCTACAGTTTACATTATTCTCATAACTCAATATATATATATATATATATATATATATATATATATATATATATATATATATATATATATATATATATATATATATATATATATATATATATATATATATATATATAAATAAATCAGTAGGTTCAAATAGGATGAATCAACAAAATTAATATTCAGGCCCACTGTTATAAGTTATAAGTATCTGCAATTGTCTGCAACATTCCCAAAATCTAATACAACTTTAATTTCTTCCATTCTAAAGTGGTTATTACTCATCTAGTGTTTTAAATTATAGAAGCAATCAATTAGAGACACAGCATGAGAAACAGCATTTGGCTTGTTTGATAAATATAGTTGAGTGCCGTCCACATAAAAGTGAATATTATATTTTGAAGCACACTCCTACAGTTACTGTATAATGCAGGAAGCCCTAAGAGACTTTGCCTCTAACTTCAGCTCACTTTAATCTGTTTTTGTGTAGCACTCTTCACTGAGTATTATTATTATCTGCGTTTATGACCTCCAAGAACACAACTTATCCAGGGGCCTCATGTATAAAAAAGAAATGTTGCGTAAGAACTTTTCCACGTTCAAATCACAATGTATAAAATCTACACTTGGCATAAAGCCACGCAGTTTTCCACGGTATCTCATACCTTGTCGTACGCAAGTTCTCCACTCAGTTTTGCAGACTGGCGTCACCCCGTGTCAAAGCAGTGCTACTGTTCCTGTGTGGTTACTCCTTATTTTCCTGACGCGGCCTTATAAATACAGTACACTGAAACTAACTGCATATTGTTTATTAGTGTAATGCATCTGATTGTAATTAACTTGTAACAATATAATGGTCCAGGGAATAGCCATAGTATTCCAAATACCATAACTGCTTTAGCGTTGTTATTTTCTTTTTCTTCTTCTTCTTTCAGCTGCTCCCGTTAAGAGTTGCAACAGTGGATCATCTTTTCCATATTACTCTCACTGCACCACTCAGAGTATTTATATCACTGTATCTGAGTGTGAATCACAACAGCAGCTGATCGGAAAGAGAATTATCGGTATACAGCATCAGGCACATGCTACCTCAGCCATGGCAAAACGTTTTAAAGCCTTTCTTGTACAGACCTCGCGGTTCAGAAACAGTTTCATCCCAAGAACTTTAAATGCAGTCAATCAAGTGATCCTTGTAGAACTGTTAGTACTTATAAGTACAATCACCTCACTGTACACTTGCACTACAGTTATAATATCGCACAACCTGAGCCACTTTATAAAGCGCGTATTTACATATGATGACGATATTATTTTTAAGATGAAATGCAGCAAAATATGTTTATTATACTGTATTATACAGGTAAAACTTTAACTTCATTTAAATAATCTATATTCACTGGGACTGGTGTGAAGGATAGAATAATTGAACATGTACTACGAAGATATTTCAATGTTCCTTAAACTTTTTGAAAAATTGGCGCTCTAAGCTTACAGATGGCTTAACATCTATTACAGAGCTGATTGTGTGGCAATCGGTTACTTGGAGAAAGAAAAGCAAGAACTGCAGGGGCAGTCACGCCAATATATATTGAATATAAAACAGAAAGAGAAAATAACGACACAGCTAAAAACGCAGCAGCAAATTTCGACAAAAGTTAAATGCTTGTGTCATGAGTACGAGGCGGCTATGTAGTGTCCGCAATGGACGTGGCCATCTGCCGTGCATAAGATACCATATTGGGCGGGCGAAGGAGCCACCGATTCTTTCTCTGCCCAGGGCCACCACAAGCCTGGAACTCCCCCTGAGTACTGCTGCAATAAATAATTTCATCGAAGGTCGTGGACAATCACTGCGCCGTGAAACCCATGTTTGATAACGTGCTTTAACTCCTATCATCATGAAAATGATATCACGTATACATCTCAGTATTTTAGCTATTCAGAGAGCTGTAATATCAGGAATGTAATGGATTCTGTGTCCAGTCGGAGGAAGAGAGCCGGTTTAAGAAGCAAGTAGTGATTCACACACACAGAGCACATAGAAGATCAAATACAAAACAAAGCATTTAACGTGCTACTTTAATTACGATGTGATTTGAGAAACTGGTTAATTAAACGATTTTAAGATGAAGTTTATGATGTTCTACTTTAATGACAAAATAAACTACGTGATTAAAGTGGAAATTTCGAGATTGAAGTGAATGAATTTAATGTCTTCCTGTGACATTTCCTCTTTTTCTTCACAGTCGCTTTCTGGAAAGTCTATATTGTATTGCTTGAGTACCATTTGTTCTACTTCTTTTATTGTTACACAATTGACTGAACATGTTTGCAGTCTTTCTTTTTCTTTAGGGATGTTCTCCCTTCTCACTGTTACAGAGTTCAGTGTGTACACTTTTGGTGTATCAAAAAATGTATTTTCTTCTATCTCACAGACTTGTAACTCCGTTAAGATTGTACACTTTACTAATTTCTGACTATTTACTGTGTCTCTTTCTACAGTGCTGATGTAGATGTGAGACTTTCTTCCTGAAAGATTTAACTGCTTTTGCAGACTTTCAGTGCCAAATGTAGCTGAGCTGTCAGAGACTTTTAGATCATATGTTTCTACACATTTTTCATTCGTTTCGGACTTAACTTGAACTGGAGTCACAGCTAAGACACACTCTTTACCGGCCCCAGTATCAGAACAAGTCTCTAATGGCTCAACAGAAATATGGGCAAAAGAAACATTTTCCTCTTTAGGAAGTGTGACTTTATTGTCGGCGCCTTTTTCCTTATTCATATGCAGAATTACTGGATGTAACTGAGAGCATATTTGGCATTTAATCTTTTCTTCACAATCTTTACTAAAGTGTCCTTGTTTAAGGCACTTAAAGCATAAGTCTTTAGATTTCAAAAAGTCAATTTTACTTTCATAAGTTAGATTCTGAATTGCACTGCATTTGTTAAGATCGTAATTTTCATTGCAAAAAGGACAGTGCTTACCGCTTGTACATCCAGCTGTCTCCGCCATTTTGACTGAGGTGTCTGTATCCATTTTTTTGTCTGCTGCAGAAAAGTTTGTAACAAAGCTGCTTTCTCTCGGGACGCCTTTCAAAAGATACTTCTCTTGGTCAGTTTTGTCCTTTTCCTTCTTGAAGGTATGGCTTTGTGGAGCTGAGCTGTACGCGGGATCCAAAGCTGATGTTGGCTGTTCGTTAAGAAAGTTCACTGAATCGGCGAGAGGTGTTCGCCTGCTCTCCATACTTTCAATACTCTGTACTTTGCATTGCCACGGTGCTAGTAGGTCTTGAGGAGGTTTGGAGACTTTAGTAGGAGGGTTATCCTTAGTTTGAAATTGTTCTCCGCTTCGTAAGTTGGGCATAATATTTATACATTCACCAAGAAAGTTCACAGTATCGCTCTGACCTTCTCCATCATTTGGCTTTATTTGCGACCGCCCTTTCTCTTTTCTCATATAGGCATTGGCTTTCTGTAGCTGGTTTCCATAGAGACTTTCAAGTTTCTTTCTGTCCTTTTGATAACCTCCTAATGGTGACAAGTGTTTACAGTTTTTAACAATCTCGTGAGGTGAACCTTTAGTAAACTGTGCCAATAGGTCCAATTTATCTTGCGGATTCCTTGCCTCATCGATAGCTCGGTCAAATGTTCTTATAAAGTCCACATATTTCAAGGGATCACCGTCAAATATTGGGATCTTTTTGTGTGGCACATAAGGTGTTTGAGTCTTATACTGTCGTTCTTTCTGTTGATCGTAGCGCTTATCATAAAGCGATTGTTGAAGAGGTGCTTCGTTTTGTTGCTGATAAGGCGGTTGCTGGGGATTATTTTTACTTTCATTCGTATTTGTAAAGTTGTAACTGCTCGCAACTGGTTTCTGGCTCTGTCTATTTGGACTGCGATTGCGCCCTTTAAGTGCTTTTAATTTCGCTTCTGATTCTGCAATAGCTGCCTCCAAAGCCAATTGATCTCTTTTAGCTTTCAATCGAGCTTGCTCTATATCTAGAGCCTGTTGTTTTGTTTGGTTCTCTGCTTTAGCCAACAGCATGGCGTGTGCTGCCTCTTGAGATCTGATGGCACTCATGGAAGTAGTCAATGTGCTTGTGTGACTTTTAGTTTTTGCAGAGGTTTGGGAATCTTTAACTGCAGGGGAAATGTCATTTTTCTTTTTCTAATCCTTAAATTGGTAACTGGAAAAGTCAGGTTATTGATTGAAACTTATATTTTGACGTACTTCAAAAACCCATTCCATCGTATTTTCCGAAAATGTGCGAAAAATTTCCATTTTAGCATCAAAGTCCTTTTGAAGCATTTTCCATATATCTTCATTGCTCTGGAGGGATAAGAGTTTGTCACTTAACCTTTTATATTCAATTCTCTGGTTAAAGAACGAGTTCTTGATGATCAATTGTATAGTTTCACAGTTAAATTCATTTTTTAAAAATCCTTCACAGCTTTCATCAAACTAGATAATTGTTTGTATTTGTAGTCCATTTCAGATTGAAGTTTAGTTGTTAATGAATTGGATGGCTTTATGTTGTCTTGGAGATGGTCCTTTGTGACGTCATATTCAAAGCGATTTTCATTCACACCACGCCGACGTTCGTTCTGGCTTCCGGATTGAAGCACCATGACGATCCCACAAGGTACTGTACTTAAAATCCTTTGTAATTTATACAGTCTCGCGAAGAGCACTAACAATTTTCAAATATGTCCAACTCCGATCAAAGACAAAGATTAAAGATACCTGTTGAGTCCTTTTTAAGTCGTCGTTTTCTTTCGTCGCAGTTGATCTCAGGTATTGAAAATGCAGGCTTGCTTTCTTTTATGATCCAAGGCAATTTTAAACTTTCAGTCCTAGACAGGTTCAGATCTTAAGCAGGTTTCAAAACTTCAGGCAGTTTCTTAACTTTAGTGTAGCTGCCTTTGTATAAGGCAAAGTCAGGCACGGGTAAGACGCGTGTCAAAGAAATCTCTCAGTCCAAAAGTTCGTTTTTAAAAATATTTAGTGAAAGTTAAAGGCAAATAATCCATACAAGAATAAAAAGAAAAATAGTTACACACAAAGAATAAAGGCAAAAAGAAGGGAAAAATGTATCTTCTATAAACTTAGTTTTTCTTTTGAAGCCTTGGTTACTTCTGTACTTAAAGGTTATTTATTTCTTCTTCGGTATGCTTTAAACATACGGTTCAAAACTTAGATCTTATAATTTACAAGTTACTTCACACTCAAAAGACCCTTAGGCCGTTGCCACTTATATATGCGCCAGGCTCAGTACCGTGCATAAGCACGAACACGAGCATAAAAAGGAATTCGTTCAATGACACGGTTAAAAAACCGTATGCCTTTATACCTTACACAAGACAAGTCAAAACACTTACTAAAAAACATTGTTTACTCAAAAACTGTTAAGAAATGGCAGGAAAATACCAATTAAATTCTATTCACGGGGGTTTTAGGAACCTCCCATATTTTATGCATTATCATCTAGTAAATATTCATACTGTGGTGGATTGCCGGCATTTCACTCCGGCCCTCAACCCCAGGCCGCCAGGAGGAGCTCTCCCGACAGCATGATCATGCCCCGAGTTCCAGCAGGGCATCATGGACTATGTAGTGTTTGTACACAGCCCTGCTGGATACCTTGGGGGCCACCAGGCGTCGCTGTAGGGGGGCTCGTAGGCTCTTATGTGCCCTATGACCCGGGAGTGCGTCACGGTCACGTGACAGGAAGAAACAACGTGCTCCCGGGATGAAGAAAGGGACTATTTACCCTGACCCGGAAGGAATAAGGACTTGTGGACTGTTGGGCAGCAACACCTCCGGGTCAGGGAATATAAAAGGACTGTGGGAGCTCCCAGACAAAGAGCTGAGTTGGGAGGCAGGGTGGCTAAGCGTCTGGGAGTGGAGGATTGTGAATTATTGTTTATTGTTTATTGAAGAATAGTGGAGTGGTAGTGCTTTGTGCACAATTATTATTATAATAAATAATTATTGGATTTTTATCTGGTGTCTGACGTGTGGTCTGAGGGTACAAGGGTGCGAGAAAACCCTAATCTGTCACAATACATTTTATAGAACTAGGAAAATGGCTCTTACAGTTACTTTTCACGCTGACCAGGATTTATGTAGCAGAAGAACATAGAAGTTGGAGTACGCACAAATTCCTGCATCTGGATTTTTCTGTGCGTAAACACATTTCAGCTTTTGTGCTTATGCCATGTTATAGTGCGAATTCTACGCACAGCGTTATACATGAGGCCCCAGGACTGTAACATTTCTAGTTCTGAATGTTGTTTTCAATGGTACATCTGTTGACTTGGATTAATAACTGTGATTTCATGTGTAACATAATTTTTGGGAAAATGTTGGGAATGTGTTTGTTGTTTAGAAGATTTGTCTTGTAAAGTAATTGTGTTTTTTTGTGTCCAGAGTCATAGTATTATTTTCACCGAGTGCTAGTCTGGGTTTTTTGGTAAGTGGATTACCAAATTCAAAAATCCAGAAAATGAATGTTTAAAAATAAAGCAGAAAAAATACACCAGAGAACTCACCAACACCATTGCTTTCAATGAACCGCAAGGGTCTGTGGGTTTTCCTTTTCCTTTATAGGGCTAATGGAAGTGTCTTGAGTGATGGGCAAGTGGCAAATAAAACATTTTGGAGTCTGAGTGTTTGTGGTGTGGAGGGAGGTGTAACCATATAGAAAAAGTGTTGTCATTTCTGCATGCTCTGACTGAAATGAATTCATATCTGAATTTTTGATTTGTAATTTTAAACTGTGGGAGGGGTAAATCAAGGAAAATGTGTCTTTGTCCCAGACATTATGGAGGGCACTGTATATATTATACATCTGGCAACAGCAAGACTATTGAGCTCCAAACGTTTTTTAAAATTATTGTTTAATCTTCCTGTGAGTGAGATGGCCATTTGTAATCATGTTGTTATGATTCAGTACAAGGTAGGGTATCACAATTTCCCATAATCAGTCAATAGCTCAGTAGAAATGCATTGATATCAAAATATCCTGCTAAGTATTGTATACCTATAGTCTGGTCATTCAGTCTGCTGAGTGGTGGCATGCTCAGTTAATCGAGTTTGTATTTCTGCTGTTTATTTTACAGTTGTGCACAAGACTTCAGTGATTTATTTTTTCTCCAAACCACCATGGCAGATTTTTAAGAGAAAGCGGTAATTGTATTTACCAAAAGTGATGGACTTGTTCATGAGGAGTTTGTTCCCTTTGGACTGACTGTTAATTAGCAGCATTACATTGAACTGCTGAGGCATCTATGAGGAAGTATCAGGAAGAAAAGTCTGGAGAAGTGGCATACTCAAATGTGGATTTTGCACCATGAGGGTGCACCTGCAAAAGTGAAATAAGGTTTATTGGATTTACAGAAAGTGTGCAATAATTGTTCAAAGAAAATCAGGCAGGTGCATAAATTTGGGCACCACAAAAAAGAAATGAAATCAATATTTAGTAGATCCACCTTTTGCAGAAATTACAGCCTCTAAACGCTTCCTGTAGGTTCCAATGAGAGTCTGGAATGTGGTTGAAGGTATTTTGGACCATTCCTCTTTACAAAACATCTCTAGTTCATTCAGCTCACACCACAGATTTTCAGTTATATTCAGGTCTGGGGACTGAGATGGCCATTCCAGAACGTTGTACTTGTTCCTCTGCATGAATGTCTTAGTGGATTTTGAGCAGTGTTTCGGGTTGTTGTCTTGTTGAAAGGTCCAGCCCCGGCGCAGCTTCAACTTTGTCACTGATTCCTGGACATTGGTCTCCAGAATCTGCTGATACTGAGTGGAATCCATGCGTCCCTCAACTTTGACAAGATTCCCAGTCCCTGCACTGGCCACACAGCCCCACAGCATGATGGAACCACCACCATATTTTACTGTAGGTAGCAGGTGTTTTTCTTGGAATGCTGTGTTCTTTTTCCTCCATGCATAATGCCCCTTGTTATGCCCAAATAACTCCATTTTAGTTTCAGTCCACAGCACCTTATTCCAAAATGAAGCTGGCTTGTCCAAATGTGCTTGAGCAGACCTCAAGCGGCTCTGTTTGTGCTTCCTCTGCATCACTCTCGCATACAGCATCTCCTTGTGTAAAGTGTGCCGAATGGTTGAACGATGCACAGTGACTCCATCTGCTGCAAGATGATGTTGTAGGTCTTTGGTGCTGGTCTGTGGGTTGACTCTGACTGTTCTCACCATTCGTCGCTTCTGTCTGTCCGAAATCTTTCTTGGTCTGCCACTTGAGCCTTAACTTGAACTGAGCCTGTGGTCTTCCATTTCCTCAATATGTTCCTAACTGTGGAAACAGACAGTTTCAATCTCTGGGACAGCTTTCTGTATCCTTCCCCTAAACCATGATGGTGAACAATCTTTGTCTTCAGGTCATTTGAGAGTTGTTTTGTGACCCCCGTGTTGCTACTCTTCAGAGAAAATTAAAGGAGGAGGGAAACTTACAATTGACCCCCTTAAATACTCTTTCTCATTATAGGATTCATCTGTGTATGAAGGTCAGGGGTCACTGAGCTTACCAAGTCAATTTGAGTTCCAATAATTAGTACTAAAAGTTTTGGAATCAATAAAATGACAACAGTGCCCAAATTTATGCACCTGCCTGATTTTGTTTGAATAATTATTGCACACTTTCTGTAAATTCAATAAACTTCATTTTACTTCTCAAATATCACTGTGTGTGTCTCCTATATGAAATATTTAACTGACATTTTTTATCGTAACAACGAACGATTTATACAGGAAAATAATGACTATTAACAAGGTTGCCCAAACTTTTACATCCCACTGTAATTATCTAAGCCCTCTAATTCTGTAATCAGTAAAGAGCACTTTTCAAAGTGTCGTGCCTGAATCCTAACGTGGGCGTCAGCTATGGCTTTTTTCTCATTTCTGTATTTAAGATTCCTCAATATGTCAAGTACCTTCATTCCAGTTACTCATTGTAGCCAGCCCGTTTACCACCTATCCATCCGGTCAATATTAGTCCCTCCAATTTTTCTTTCGCAACACATGGCCAACAAACTGAATTTGTCTTTTCATGATCACTTCTACCAATTTCCAAGTCATTCCAGCTCTGTGCAATGCCTCTACATTTGTAATCTTTTTAGTCAATGATATTTTCATCATTCTTCTGAGAAACCACATTTCCATCGCTTGTAATTGTGCCTCAATTGCTTTGCTAATCGTCCAACTCTCATAACCATACAAAAGAGTTGAACAAATACAGGGTGAGCCAAAATGGAGTACCACATTTCTCAAGGACATTGTGCGACGTAGAGGCAGTGGGTCCTTTGATAAATGATCCCTTGTAGTTTTCAGTCAGCAACACCCCTTGATCCGGTGCGCACCATGCTTTCGCTGTTAAAGGGTTTTTCAAAATCAACAAATTCATCACTGCACATGCGCCTTCCGAACGCACTTTAGCATTCCTCCTAACTGAGACATCCCAAATCAGAAAACAATTCCTCAGTGGGTGGCTAAATTTAGACGGACGGGTACAACATTGAACAGAAAATCTCTTGGCTGTCCTCAGACTGTAGGAACGCCTGAAAATATTCAAGCATTAAGGGCATCAATACTGCAGTCTCCTAGACATCTTTGTGGAGAATTTTGCACGTGGACCTTAATTTCCATCCATACAAAATGATAATAGTGCAGGAGTTGTATACGAATATTTTGCAAACCGCTAATCAAGATGACATCAACATTTGTAATGATGAGAAACATTTTTTTTTCAATGGTTGTGTAAATAAGTAAAACTTTCACTATTGGGCTGAAACCAACCCACTTGAGCTTCATGAGACCCCTGCACAAGTGAGCGTGTTACAGTTTGGTGTGCCATTGCAGAATTTGGCATTTTAGGCCGTTACTTTTTGGAGGAGGGGGAAACAACAGCCACCATCACTTCAGAACATTAGATTAATATGTTAGACAACTTTTTGCGTCCCCACCTGGAATAAATGGATGTGATGAATGCCAGGTTTCAACAGGATGGAGCAATGGCTCATGCCTTGTGGAAATCCATGTCAGTTTTGTAGGAAGTGTTTCTGGTGGCCTTCACGTTCACTTGATCTCACTCCATGAGATTTCTTCTTGTGGGGCTATCTCACGTTGAAGGTATACACATTACACATACTGACATCAAAACCTTGAAGCCCTCAAGGATGATAATTGCCATGAAATCACTGCTATTCCCCTTGAAAAGGCCAAACGAGTCATACGAGCATTCAGAAATCATCTCGAAGAGTGTATCGCTAATGATGGCCACCACCTTGAAGACATCCTTTTTAAAACACAGTGAAAAAAATCTATTTTGTATACTCTTTCTTCAGTCGTAGTAAAATTTATTTTATCTTGTAGCGTTTTTGTAGAATAAATGTTTTAAATGTGGTACTTTTTTTGGCTCACCCAGTATAACATTTTAATATTCGCTGTTGTGTAGTTAGGGACACACTTTTTTATAACAAAACCAGTTACATCTTTTTGAAAGTACTCTTAGCTATGGCAATATGGCGTTTTATCTCCACGTCTGTTCTCACATCAGCCGTCAACATGCTTTCCAGATATATAAACTGATCCACCTGCTCCAGGGCTTTTCCTTTCACCAAAGCTTTAAAGGTAGGACTAATTGCTTTCTTCGAGAATATCAGCACATAAGCTTTTTTCTGTTGATTTCCTGACCCTTCTTATTACTTTCGTCTACTACCACATCCAAGAGCTTTTGCAGTTTTTGTTCTTTATTGGCTAACAGCACCGTATCAGCTGCGTACCGCAAATTGCTTAAATTCATGCCACCGACCTTTAAGCTCTCTGATATATAGCATGATCATTTCTGTAAATAATGAAAAAAGATCAGAAGACAAGACATAAGCTTGTCTTGTTCCCCTCTTCACTTCTGTATACTCACTAATAAGTCCATTTAATCTAAAAGCAACTTTCTGATCCAAATATAAATTCTTTAATAATTCCAAGTCTTGTCCATCCATATCAGTAGATTCAAGAATTTCGATTAATGGTGCATGCCTCACATGACCAAATATTTTCACATAAACAATAAACAATAAAGCTACACAAGAGCAGTACAATAATTGAATTGAATTTTATAGATTGTTTCCATGATTTTGTATTTTTAGTTCATGTGTTTATTGAAAAAAACAAATCAAAATGAATTCTCATGACAATTTAGATTTAGACTTGTTAGATTACATAACGTTTTAATAGTAATCAAGGAATGTTAACATTGAAGAAACATTCAGATGAGAGTCTGCTGGGGAGCTCAGCCAAATGTACTGGAGTACCCTAAACTGTTTGGCAGACTGGACTAACGGGAAGAAATGTCACATAGAAACCTCATAATGGTGGTCCAGAATGTAACGATTGTCTCCTGACGTGAATAGAGAGAGTTTGTCATGGTCTCTATAAAACAACTACAGTTGTGCTTGAAATTTTGTGAACCCTTTAGAATTTTCTATATTTCTGCATAAACATGACCTAAAACATCATCAGATTTTCTTTCAAGTCCTAAAAGTAGATAAAGAGAAACCAGTTAAACAAATGAGACAAAAATATTATACTCGGTCATTTATTTATTAAGGAAAATGATCGAATATTACATATTTGTGAGTGGCAAAAATACGTGAACCTTTGCTTTCAGTATCTGTTGTGACCCCCCCAATAACTGCAACTAAACATTTCCGGTAACTTTTGCTCATTCCTGCACACCAGCTTGGAGGAATTTTAGCCCATTCCTGTTGGTGGTTTTCCTCACATTAACTGCTCACTTCAGGTCCTTCCACAACATTTCAGTTGGATTAAGATCAGGACTTTGACTTGCCCATTCCAAAACATTAACTTTATTCTTCTTTAACCATTCTTTGGTAGAACGACTTGTGTGCTTAGGGTCGTTGTCTTGCTGCATGACCCACCTTCTCCTGAGATTCAGTTCATGGACAGATGTCCTGACATTTTACTTTAGAATTCTCTGATATAATTCAGAATTCATTGTTCCATCAATGAAGGCAAGCCATCCTGGCCCAGATGCAGCATAACAGGCCCAAACCACGATACTACCATCATCATGTTTCACAGATGAGATAAGGTTCTTATGCTCGAATGCAGTGTTTTCCTTTCTCCAAACATAACGCTTTTCATTTAAACCAAAAAGTTCTATTTTGGTCTCATCCATCCACAAAACATTCTTCAAATAGCCTTCTGGTTTGTCCACATGATCTTTAGCAAACTGCAGATGAGCAGCAATGTTTTTTTTTGGAGAGCAGTGGCTTTCTCCTTGCAACCCTGCCATACACGCCATTGTTATTCAGTGTTCTCCTGGTGGACTCATGAACATGAACATTAGCCAATGTGAGAGAGGCCTTCAATTGCTTAGAAGTTACCCTGGGGTACTTTGTGACCTTGCCGACTATTACACGCCTTGCTCTTGGAGTGATCTTTGTTGGTCGACCACTCCTGGGGAAGGTAACAATGGTCTTGAATTTCCTCCATTTATACACAATCTGTCTGACTGTGGATTGGTGGAGTCCAAACTCTTTAGAGATTGTTTTGTAACCTTTTCCAGCCTGATGAGCATCAACAACTCTTTTTCTGTGGTCCTCAGACATCTCCTTTGTTCGTGCTATGATACACTTCCACAGACATGTGTTGTGAAGAGCAGACTTTGATAGATCCTGTTCTTTAAATAACACAGGGTGTCCAGTCACACCTGATTGTCATCCCATTGATTGAAAACACCGGACTCGAATTTCACCTTCAAGCTAACTGCTAATCCGTGAGGTTCACATACTTTTGCCACTCACAAATATGTAATATTCAATCATTTTCCTTTATAAATAAATGACCAAGTATAATATTTTGTCTCATTTGTTTAACTGGTTTCTCTTTATCTACTTTTAGGACTTGAGTGAAAATCTGATGATGTTTTAGGTCATATTTATGCAGAAATATAGAAAATTCTAAAGGGTTCACAAACTTTCAAGCACATCTCTAATAGCCAATCGTTCCAAGGACTATTAGATGCTTCTGGTATCTGTGTGTCACCACATTACAATATGTTGTGTTTCTTTTAGAATAATTTCTTGTATTACTTTGAAATATATGTGGTTGATACACCCAACATTTCAAGTGCTACATGGGATGACCTTAAGCAGAGTCCTCTATTGAGAGATCAAAATGAACTTCACAGACACTTTTGGTGGTTGGAAAAAGAGAGACTGAAAGTTTAAAGAAGCATTGATAGTGATTCAAAGTGAGAGAAATTGAACAGTTACTATGATAAAATTGACAAACACAATGGGTTGGTGGTACTGAAAGACAAATTGTTATCATTCCCCGTGACCCTGTGTTAGGATTTAGCAGGTTTGACAATGACTGACTGTATAGGAAATGAGAGCAGAGTGCTCCATTATCTTAAAGGTGTTCCTTTGGTCTAACTGTAGGAAGATTCACTTAGAATCCTGGTGGTCTTTACAAAAATGCATCCAAGAGACTGAAAGTTTTTGTGTGATTTCACAATTTCTCATCTTGATAGTCATTAAAGAATTTCAACGGGGATAGGAAAGCACCATTGAAATACTTTAGAATACCACCAGTTTGAGATGTTTGATAAACCTGTAATTTAGTTGCTCTCAGTCTACACTCTAGTCTTATAATTAAGTGTGTGTATGTGCTATCATTAAACAATGAGGAGTTTCTTTGTTCTCTAAGTACTTTTGTTTTGAGAGCAGATTCTATATCCAAGACTAGTTTCAGAGACAAGCTATAATCAAATGCTTCTTGATCTTTACTCTTAGAATAATCCTACAGTTCTTCACAATATTTATAAATTTTGAACTTATATGGGAATGTAGATGTCTGGGTTTAAGCCTGCCTTGAATCTTTGAAGAAGAGCAGGAATTGATCAAAAGGAATTAGGGGGTGATTTAAAAAGGATTCATTTGGAGGAGTGATAATTACATTTTCAATATCAACATGACAAGCAATAATTAAAGCTGATGTATGATTATTAGAGTTCGCCTAACCTTTCACAATTTTTGTGAAACCCTACCAACGTGTCGAAGTGCTTTGGTAAAGGTGCCTGTTTCCACATCGCTGTACGTATTCAAATTATCCAACAAGATTACTGTATCAGAGTTTAATTGTAGGTCAGATGAAGGGCTCACCAATTCACTCATCGATAAGTAGTATGGCCCAGAAGGTCTGTAACTTATTTCTACAGTTGTACTTGCTTGTGTTTTAATATGTGATATGGGCGTCTCAAAGGATGTAATATCACTTAGCTGTTTTAAGAATTTTACAATGTATTATATTAAAAAAAAAAAAGATTCCATGTCTGTCTCCTCAAGTTATATTTTTCAATGTCATCGGCAAAAAGTTAATGTGGTCTGTGTTTCTAAGCAGTGATGTGACTTTGTACTTAATATAATTTCAAAAACAAGAAAAATATACTTTACATAGCAAAAAAAAAAAAAATACTGCTGAAAAATCAAGTGAACACTTTTTAATGTGAGTATAACATCAAGTCAATGAAACATCTGGGCTATTGATCTGGTCAGTTAAGTAGCAGAGGGATTCTGCTTTGGTGTTAATGATATTAACAACAGGCGCACTAGAGGGGCAACAATGAGATGACCCCCAAAACAGGAATGGTTTAACAGGTGGAGGCCACTGACATTTTTCCCTCCTCATCTTTTGTTTCACTAGATTTGAACTTGGCTATGGTCAGTGTCACTACTGGTAGCATGAGGCCATACCTGGACCTACAGAGGTTGGTTGCACAGCTAGTCCAACTTCTCCAGGATGGCACATCAATACTTGCCATTTCCAGAAGGTTTGCTGTGTCTCCCAGCACAGTCTCAAGGGCATGGAGGAGATTCCAGGAGACAGACAGGCAGTTACTCTAGGAGAGCTGGACAGGGCCCCTCGTAGAAGGTCCTTAACCCATCAGCAGGACCAACCGGTATCTGCTCATTTATGCAAGGAGGAACAGGATGAGCACTGCCAGAGCCTACAAAATGACCTCCAGCAGGCCAGTGATGTGAATGTCTCTGACCAAACAATCGTAAATAGACTTCATGAGGGTGGCCTGAGGGCCTGACATCCTTTAGAGGATGCCATAGAATACCAGAATTGGCAGGTCCACCACTGGCAGGCGCCCTGTGCTTTTCACAGATGAGAGCAGATTCACCCTGAGCACATGTGACTTGAAATGAATTAGGCACTACATGTGTAAAACTTGAAAGGGTCTGGGGAAGCCGTGGAGAACGTTATGCTGCCTGTAACATCGTTCAGCATGACCGGTTTGGTTTATATAAACTGCTCAAAAAAATTAAAAGAACACTTTGAAAACACATCAGATCTCAATGGGAATAAAAATCCTGCTGAATATCTCTACTGATATGGACTGGGTAATGTGTTAGGAACGAAAGGATGCCACCTTGTTTGATGGAAATGAAAATTATCAAACAGAAGATTACTTGCCCATGTATGGTAAATGCTGCGGTGGGCTGGCACCCTGCTTGGGGTTTGTTTCCTGCCTTGCACCCTGTGTTGGCTGGGATTGACTCCGGCAGGCCCTCGTGACCCTGTAGTTAGGATATAGCAGGTGGGATAATGGATGCATGTATAGTAAATGTAGATTTCTTCCATAACCAGGTTTCTGCTTTATCAGGTTCATTCACCTTACCCTACTTATGTGTGTGCAGTAAGTCCACTGAATGTCTTTTTTTTTGTATTTACCTGCTGAAAACAAACTTCCCTCTGGGATAATAAACTTTACGTTATCTAATCTAATTATTGGCTTACCCTTTTTTTATACGGTGGCATGCAAAAAGTATTCAATCCCCTTGAAAGTCATCATAATTACATCCATATTTATCCATTCAGTATTTTTAATACAAACTCTTATGCTATAACAATACATTTCCAAAGTCCAAATAAACCATTTTCTATAGATATTTAACTGAAGAAGAAAAAATGAATCACAAATGACACAAAGGCAAATTAAGCATAATGAGCTACTACCTGTGAATTCTTCAAATCTCACTGGATATAAAAAGTCCTCTCCATAAGGCCATAGTCTTTGTTGGACAATCACTGCAAAAATAAAGATAAAGGAGCATCACACTGATGAGAGAAACACAGTCATTGAAATGCACAAGGCAGGAAATGGCTACAAAAAATAAAATGTCCCATTAGGCACTGCTGAATCCATCATCAGAAAGTAGAAGGTTCTTCACAGCCTACTCTTTCTAAAATAGGCTGTCCTTCAAAACTAAACATCAGTGCAAGACATTGACTGGTCACTGGCTGAAATAAAATTAAAAAAATAAACAGATAAATATCAAGTAGAAGAGTAGTGTCCTTAAAAACGTTGTTGTGATGTAATTCTCTAAAGATGAATCCAGTGATAAGGTCAGATGGCCGGGAGAACAGAAAAAAACAAACAAAAGAAAAAAATCAAAATCTGCAGGGGTTCCATGGCCAAAAGATCAACCGGCCCTACTGGGCATTCTGCCTAACATAAATGTACTTA
The DNA here is from genome assembly GCF_016835505.1 of Polypterus senegalus. Classification (NCBI taxonomy): domain Eukaryota; kingdom Metazoa; phylum Chordata; class Cladistia; order Polypteriformes; family Polypteridae; genus Polypterus; species Polypterus senegalus. The sequence continues at coordinate 3,146,729 of NC_053164.1, read as the reverse complement.
ATTCATTCCTTTTTGTTTCCAGGCTTCATATGAGAGAATTTGATAAAGGTGGTCTCGTGAACATTATTACAGGGGGCAGCATGTTGCCTTGGTCCTGGGGTGGCACCACAGAAGAACCAGAAGAGACAGTTCTTTTTCCTGCAGTCGGTGATCTACAACACCAAGGTAGATTCCATCCTGATGATATTTTTATTCCTTACGGTCATTACCTTTTTGGCACCATCACAGAAACTGATATGATACTCAGGATCACTGCTTCGTTCTTCTTTATGTAGCGTACGGGGCTAATGCCATAGTGGCACGCTACTGCAGCATAACTTTTTAGTTCCAGGAGCAGACCCAGTAGTTCAACCTTCTCCTGGAGTGTTTTAAACTTCTTCTGCCACTTAGGGTTAGGGTTAGTGTTAGGGTTAGTGCCAGAAGCATTAGAAGGTGCAGGGCGTTTCAGTGACATCTTGTGCGTTTAAGAATAACAAAATGAATACAATAACAAAATGGAAAACACAAGGACACTCAGCTGGAGGTGCATCACAGGGCAGCAGTCAATCAGAAGCAAGAGAAATGATTAACACTCTTGGATTGGCTACTTTCACCATCCCAAATGGTGTTTCCCTAAGCAGTTGCTTCCTGTTCTTTCTACAGCGCAGTATTGCCACGAAAAAAGATATAAAAAATTGCAGAGGATATTTGCAGTTTCTGCTAACAATTAATAGTTAGGTTCTAAGGAAAAATCCGCAAACATCTGAGTCCGTGAACCCTGAACCCCTTCGCAGGGGTCTACTGTATATAATAAATCAGTTCCTTTCCAGTTTCTTGGTCATTTATAATGTTAATAAGTTACTGGAGTTAAATTAATATCATCACTTAGATTAATATACAATAAGTACTACAACAGCAACAACAACATTTATATAGCACCTTTTCATACAAGCAAAGTAGCTCAGAGTGCTTTGCAACAGGGGTCACCAACTCCAGTCCTGGAGGACCACCGTGGCTGCAGGTTTTCATTTGAACCCGATTTTTAATGAGTGCCCTGTTTGTGCTGCTAATTAACTGCTTGTGAATTCAGTTTTATTGACTTCTCTTTTAAGATTTGTTCCCTTGAATTTCTTCATTGTTCTTCTGAATTGCCTCATTCCTTTCCTTAAATGGCACTCAAACAGAAATGAAATGTGAAGTGAGGGAAGTCAACAGAAGACCAACTAAGTCAGGGCCTCAAACTCCAAACAATTTCACTCCAACCAGCTGCTTAATGAAGGTGCCGATTCATGTCGTTAATTAAATTTGTTCTTCAATTCTGTGGCTTGTTGCTGCTCTCGTGGTGCATTACCAGACATTTACGAAAATGTTGATTTTCTCTTTTCTAGCACAAATATCTAATTCAAATATCAAATAAATACTTTCATAAAAGGTACAAGTATAACAAAACAAGTGTGCTTTTATTAAAGAAATATAACCGAAGAAAAAGAAATCCGGTTAGGGTACAAAACTGACACGACCGCTTGGGTGGTGAAGTGGTAAGAACTGCTTATTCTTAAACAAGAGGTTGTGGATTCAAGTCCAGCAGCTTGCCAGAATTACCATTTTATTCTCTCAGGCACAATAGAGCCATCTTGTTTCCAGTTCTTTCCTGAACTCGTGCCTGGGAAGACATTTTGGTAATTACTCATGTTTTTTGTTTTTCAAACTCTCCTGTCATACAGAGCTGCCAAGGTTGGTGTCCCAACTGTTTTCACACCACATTAGACGATCTGCAGGAGGACCATCCCCGTATCCGATGTTCTTGTTGGCTATTATGGTAAAATGACCAGACCCGTAGTGTAAATGTGAGCACAGGCTTCACATCTTTTCCACTGGCAGGTCGATGGACCATTTTTTGTTGGTTCACTCAGTGAGCTCCAGACAATTAGTTGCTACAGGATGGTTGTTGCTTGTATGCCAGGAGGTGAGGATCTGGGGAAACATCTCTCAGCTTGTCATCCTTGTTTAGAATAAGCTAACATTCTTTTAGAATTTTGCAAAGATGGGGATAATGTGGAAAGTGATTTTAGGCCAGTATTGATCATTTTATATTAATTGTTAATTTATTTATTTATTTTTGGTAATTATTGGGTGCTACTCTGTTGGCTGTACTTTCAAAAATGTTATGTTTAAGAAAATTGAGTATCACTTAGCCACAGAGCCTCCACCTCACATCACTCGATGCCATTTTCACATCACATAAATTGAAATATGCTGTCTATAAAAACTATTTCAGGATTTTTTATTTGGAATTTGTACGGATGTACATAATAAACCTTACATTTTATACAATTCATCATTGTAAATTGCTTTTAAAAAGCAAGTGCCTACTGTAGTCTACTAACACATGCAATTGCATTCTATTATCACTGCTATTTTTGAATATGACTCAAAAATATTTAATAAACAAAAACGTGATAACTAACTCTTGGATGAAGTAACTAAGAAAAATGTGAAGTATCAGTGAACTGAGTCCTCGAATGCACTTGAATGTCACGCCATGTGTTCTTTTTTTCTAACTTGTTTAAAATTGGCTCCGTATAATTTTTAAACACCAATTTTCACCTGAAAGCCACACATGCTTCAGCAGTTCACAGTCAATCACTTCCAATAATTATTTGCTACTTGCTAAGTCATTACGTACCTGTACAAAATAATGAGGCTAATTGCTCATGTTTACTAGCAACAATAGTAATCAAATTTATTGTAAGATTATTAAATTAATGAAATAGTAAAAAGCTGCTATAGTGCTGTAAATTATAATTTAAGTTGGTTAATTAAAACACCTGTTTAGCAGTAAATATATTTTAATAGAAGCTAGAATTGAACTCAACATCTTGTTTTGTGGGTATGAGCGCCATGTGGTGTTGCAAAGTCATACAAAACAGTTTGTTGGACACATCAGGACACATCACAGAATATGATGGATCCTCCACTTCTCCTCCCCTGCCTCCAGCCTCAGTGCAGAGACAACACAAGGCACAGAAGGAAGGAGAAGCTTACCAGGTTTTAAGGAGAGTTCTTACTCAACAGTGTCAACAATTGAATGGAAACCCACTTAAACTGTACAAGGCTAATAGCGGGAACTCAACATCATCCATGTTCCTCAGTAGGAGGCCTTCTGTATTTTCAAGCATGGCAGTGGGATGACCATCTGTCACGAATGGATGGGCTATAAAGTGTACACACAGTGTGTCTGCCATTCTATAATCTTAAATTAGTCTTTGTTTCCCAATCAAGTCACACATTTCACAAGATGTTGCAGCTATTCTCAGTAATATTTGCACGTTGGCACCCCCCTCTCTCTCGCTCTTAAAGAGTTAACCAATGCCCTGCCCTCACATAACCTTTAATGGCTTTCTAAGTTAAAATCACTTCTGCTGTCCTGACAAAGATTACCAATCTTTATTAACTCATGTAATCTCTTGTATAAATGTCTAAGGTCTAGACTGCAGAAAAAATATGTTTAAAGCACGTCAGATAAACTCATGAATGTGGGTTCATGAAGATGGACTTAAAGGGCAAGTATGAGGGGGATATGGCTGATACCACAAGCACTACATAAATAGATAGATAGACAGATTGGTCTGAAAGACACTATATAATAGATAGATAGATCAATCTAAAAGGCAATATATAATACATAGATGGATATATCAATCTGATAGGCACTATATAATAAATAGATTTGAAAGGCACTATGTAATAGATAGATAGATAGATAGATAGATAGATAGATAGATAGATAGATAGATATGAAAGGCACTATGTAATAGATAGATAGATAAATAGATATGAAACGCAGTATGTGTGTGGAGACTGAAATCCAAATATCAAATAAAACTTTCACAAAAGGTACAACAAAACAAAAGTGAAGAGAGTTGGGTTTACTGTGCTTAGAACCTTTGTGGAAAGTATCTGTAAAAATAAACCACTTTTATTTGAACGGGACTTGTATTTGTAAGGTTGTGTCTGGGGTTAGGGTGCTGCAACATTCCCTGGTGGTTCACTATATATATACAGTCAGTCAGTCATTTCCAACCTGCTATATCCTAACTACAGGGTTACGGGTGTCTGCTGGAGCCAATCCCAGCCAGCACAGGGCGCAAGGCAGGAACAAAGCCCGGGCAGGGCACACACACACACCATACACACACTAGAGACAATTTAGGATAGCCAATGCACCTAACATGCATGTCTTTGGAGTGTGGGAGGAAACCGGAGCTATATACATAATTTTATATATATATATATACACTGTATATATGCTGCATCTGTTCAGAGGGGAGCAACCATGGGCAGTTCAATACCTCCCCTGGGAGACTTGGTGTAAGCCTCCCTGGCGGACGGTGATCCACCAGTCTGTCGCATGGCTCCACAGGAGATGGAGTCCTCCACAGCATGGTTGGGGGTTCGGATGGCCACTAGGGGGAGCTGCATGGAGACAAGAGCAAGGCTGGACGAATCTTCAGCCCCACCCGGAAGTGCAATTAGGACCAGGTGGCTGGAATGCTTCTGGGTGGGCTTTAAAAAGGGTCAGCCACCACCACTCAAGAGCCAGAGTCGGGAGGAGGAGGACTAAGCTTCAGGAGGAGTGGTGGTAGAGGAGAGAAATAGATTGTTTTGTTGTTGCAGGTGTGTTTTGGGACTGTGTATTGCTCGTGGGTTACGGGGAAAACGTGCGCCTATGGCTGAAGAAAAATGAAAGTTTGTTTATTTTTATACGTGCCTCCGTGTCCATCTGTGTCGGGTCAGGCGCCTATATAGCGTCTTTGTTACTATATATATATATACATACATACAAAGGGTGATTCAAAATTATGTTAACATTTGAATGGGGGAAACAATTTATTAACAAAACATACTTCATATGTGCAAGATGATTTACAGGCATGTCTCAACCTGATTGCCATCATATTCAACACATGTACCGTAAAAAAACAAAAAAAATGTTCCAAATTGTATCTCCAAGGTTGGATAAAGGAGTCTGCCAAATAATAATTGTGTAATTTTAAAAAGATACACTTGCTATCAAATCTAGTTGAGTGTTACCAAACAATCTGAAGGATAAGGAGTTGCTGCGCTCAGTTTATCACTAATATAACATTTTTGTTATTTTTGCACAGCACAGGTACCCTTCCATTTACACGGGTTTGTGGTCCATCTTCATTTGTTGTATGTGTTTCTCTTTATTGTTATTTATACTTGCTATGCTACTTACATCTTTCCAGTAAATAAAATTTGTTCCAACAGGAGGTTATTACCTGTGTGCATTTGTCACTTTGTACTTTTGTTGTGTCATCATGTCTTCCAGAAGTGCCTGAGCATCAGGAAATTGGGAGCAATTTGGATGGTAATGGAAAGCTCATTCTTAGAAACATCTGTAAACCCCAAATTCACAACAATATTTGAAATCTCTTGGAGGTGAAGATTCATCTTCATTTTTAGGTCTTATTTTCACATATCCAGTTCTTCTCAAAAAAATGACTGCATCGCCCCTTACTAAAAGAAAAATGAAATCCCAGGTCATGCATTGACTTATCAGGCAGTTGAGTGCTGAGAGGTTAGAGCTGCACTTCACTCCATCTTGTGCTATTTGTGATCAATTTTCTTTTCATGCTAAAACCATAATCACAGCTGAAATCCAGTATGGTGCATGTCATCTAAGTACAATTTTACTGTAGGCCAAAATTCCATAAAGCAAGCTTAATGTCGCAGGGTGAAGTGGATTTCACAGTCCATGCTACATTTGTCATGTCTGTGATTTGAGGCAGCAGCTTAGAAGAGCTGTTTATAATGGCTCAAAGCTTTTCTGAAGAGAAAAAAAATATGAAGAAAGAAATAGAGAAGATCAAAACTAATATCCCATTTGACAGTAATAGTAGAAGGTCAGCTGTCAGTCTATCTGTCAGTGAGGTGAAAAAAAGTAAAAATGAAACAAGCCTCAGAAGTGAAAGACTGGCTTCTGGATCAGAGGTTCATGAATTGTCTGACTCCAAATGTTTCTACAATCACAGCACAATCCTCTAGTTGAACAAATAACATACATACATTCATTCATAAAGTGATTTTTCTTTGCCATAATTTGCATTTATTTTGCAAAGTATGTTATTGCTATGTATCACAAAAGGCAAGACATGCAATAATTTGAGGTATGAGCTCACAGGACTGACCTCACCCCTTGCAGCCTGGCCCCAAACTCAAAGGGAGGCTAGTCAAAGAATGTTCACAAAATTGGAGAAGAGGGAAACGGTGAAAACTCTGCTCTAACACAAATCAAAACAAGATCCAGATAGATAGATAGATAGATAGATAGAGCTTTATTTGTCTTTTACAGAAGTTCTTTAACACTAGAATTCCTGAAGCCTATGAAAAAACTTGTAATCATAGCCCACCTTAAATCCCTTTGCAACTCTCCATCAGCGTCTTTTGTTTTGTAAATGTGTCAATCAGCACAAGTAGTATGCACCCAAACTTTACACAGACTGTTTCAGACTGAAATCAAAGAATTCTTCTTTGTGGGCGCATACACTGTCAGCACGGTGCTGTCAGATCTAAACACTAGCGTGGTGAATTGCTCGCGTACTGATGTGACTTTAGATGCAGGTGGAAGTCCCATTTTACTTTATGGTGCCAAGCAGAGTTGCGTTGGGGTTCAGATCAGTCTATTAGCCAGTGAAAGGTCTGTAACGAAGCTGTCTGTTGTTTTGGTTCTGCCTTTGTCCAGTCGTATCTTTGATTGCTGGTACAACAAACAGTTCTGAGCAGGCGTCGGCCAAAGCGCTGCTCTTGTGTAAAGAATGGAGATAAACACCATCAACTCACAGTGGGAGAGGCAAGTTCGTTGTACCACGTGAGCATCACAGAGACAATAAAACTAAATAATAAAAAAACAAGCGCTAACTTTTACAAGTAGCCAAAATTTACGGCAGGTGTTACAGATACAAATCAAATGTATACTTTTATTATATTGTAGAAATAATAATAATAATAATAGCAGCTCACTACTCAAAACACAGAGCTCCTGGTCTGGAACCTGGGGCCTTTGGGTTATAAGGCAGCAGTTCTTACCACTACACCATTCAAGAATAAAGTGGAACCTCAGTTCACGAACGTCTCGGTACACTTACAACTCGGTTTATGACCAAAAACTTCACCAAACTTTTGCCTCGGTTCACGACCACACACTCGGTATACGAACAAGCCAGTGTCCCTTTTGGTTTGTACATGTTCAGTCTCTCCCTGTGCAGCAAGCAAGAGAGAGAGAGAGAGCAAGAGGAAGAGCAAGAGAGCGTGACACACAGACATACACACACTCACAGGCAGCGCCAGAGAGGCACGTACGCACGAGAGGCGGGCGCGCACACACACACACAGAGGCAGTGCCAGAGAGAGCAGCGCGTGAGAGATTGCCACACACACACACAGAGGCAGCCCGAGATGCAGACACACAGGCAGCACGAGAGAGAGTTGGACGCATTAAGGTAGGAAGGCAGTTAAAGAATGCACTGGGCTTGATTTTGTTTTCACTTCTGTTTCCAGCAATCTGTTCGTAGCGTGCATTGTTGCAATGTTATTTTTTTTGGTGGTTTATTAAATTATGGATTTTTTCAAATTTTCATTTTTTTCCCTGTGCTTAAAACATACAATCCTATGGGGGAAGTTGCTTCGGTTCACAACCAAATTGGTTTTCGACCAGAGTTTTGGAACGAATTCCGGTCGTGAACCGAGGTCCTACTGTACATGTAAACTCCCTGTCGATTGACATTTGAGCCTAAGTTTTTAACCCATTGACAGTTATACGTAAACCAAATGCTTTTTTGTCCTTTTGTTATATTCTTGAATAAAAATGAACGTGTTTATTTGATATTTGGACTAAAGTCTTCACACATTATACACTTCACGTCATTATTAGTATAACATGGAACATGTTTCTGCTTTAGGTATGTTTTCAGCATGTCTTGCATTTCTCGCAATTCCTTTCATCCTACACTTACCCAGATCATTGTAGATACGGAACACACATGAAATGCATGTATTACAAATAACGATATACTGTATTATTTACCCTAAACAACTCTAGGCCCCCTCACCTCACAGATGAGGAGCCTTGGCTAGAGCTGGGAGAACATTTTGCTTGAGTTGAGCTCCGTCAGGGTGTGAGGGGAGAACAGGTTGCTTGTGCTGAGTGCTGCATTTTCAAAACAAAAGACTCTGATGGAGAGATGTGAAGGGATTTAAGGTGGGTCAGGATTACAAGTTTTTTCACAGGCTTCAGGAATTCTAGTGTTAAACAAATAAATAAATATGTAGATAATTAATTAAATAAATTAATTAATATACACACACACTTTGGTCTGAACATACACCAGAATGAAAGTCCTCAGTGTTAGTCTGTCAGAGAGAGGATGTGCACCATTTTTCATAATAGCAGTAAAATAGAGTTTCATTTTCATTCTCTCCTCCTCTACTATCTCCAGGGAGTCCAGATTATGTCCCATAACTGAGCCTACCATTCAAATTAGCTTACTGACTTGGTACGCCTCTCCTGAAGTGATGTTACCAGACCAGCACACCACACTGACCATCACAGAGTTGTAGAAGATGTGAAGTGTGTCACTTCCCACATTAAAGGTATACAGTCTCCTAAGCAATGAGAGTCTGCTCTGCCCTTTCTTCTGTAGTTCTTCTGTGCTGTGAGACCAGTCCAACATGCGCCCTCAACCCCTCCTGTTGACAAAAGTCGACATCTGCCCTAAAAGAGTTAAACAAAGAGCCCAAAATTAGAACAAGAAGAAAGAAAGACAGGAGAAAAAAGCAACTGAATCAGAATCAAAAGAAAAAATAAGATAAGATGAAATGCAGAAGTCAAAAGACAGATGTCCAAAAGAAATCAAACACAAATTCTTAAGGGACAAACAAATTGTCTGAGGATTATTGTAGGTGGCAAAAGACTGGGATATTGTAGTGGAAATAAGGCTTAGTCAACACCTGTTAGAGTTTCCAAATTTTAAAACAACAAAATATGGAATGCCACCTGTTAGATGAAGATGTATCTCTAAAAATATTTCAAGGGCCCCAGAAGTTGTTTCTCCTAAATAACTAGATAACAGTCATGGAAATCTAGTAATACAGTTTGCGTGTCCTCACGCAAATCCAAGAGAAGCACATTCCAGACTTAAGGGGTTGTCAACATCTATTTGCGTGACGTCACCAGATGAGGTGATATATACGAAAAGTAAGGGTCTCACACCCCATAAATACAGCAGTGTATACAAAGAGAGGTGTGCATTCCAGACACCACGGATGAACCCCTTGCAGGTTGTCAGAATTTCATATTGACCACCTGCTAGGAACACCAAGGGGTGCTGTCCCTACTCCCCACCTAGGGTTCCAAATGGTCTGCAACCAAAACTGAAGACACCCCATCGCCACTGAGCCTGGAATATGGTGGTATGAACAATGGTGAAGGGTCCACTTGGCAGGGAGGTGAAGTAGTCAGGGTTTATGGTGGTGAATTAGGAGAGTCGATTGGGTGCTTATGGACTATACATTTTTGAAGGTTCTTGTCATTTGTATTTGTACCACTTGTACCCTTCATAGTTGTTACTTTGTGCTAATAAATCCCTTTTCTTGACTTTCCTCTTTTACAGAGGTTCCCACATCACATTGAGTTTGACAATGTGGCTCAGACAATAAACCTTGGAAAGACATAATGGGAAAGGCACTACGTAAATAAAATGCATTATTATTACTATTAATGTGTTAATACTTAAACTTTAGGTTTATTATTTTAATGTAAGAAATATGAAAGGTGACTTAAAACCACCTAACAAATGACAACAAATGCCAGCTTGTCATCATGTCTTCCTGTCATTTATGTGTATTAGCACAAGTTGACTTTAATTAAATTTATCCATGAAATAAACCTCATTCCAGGGGCCAAGAATAATTACATTTATCCATGAAATGAAGCTCATTCCAAGGGCCCAAGAATCTAAGTAATTTCTTTTGATTGATGGCAGTTCCGCAAGGGGGATTTATTATATGTTTATAAATTAACTTGTCATTAGCTAGTGAGCCCAGAGTAATTTATGCAATATGTATGTATCAGCAATGGGGCTAAGACAATGTATCAACGGGACAGACAAGACTGTGTGGCGTGACTCGAAATAGACCTGAGCAGCAATCTTTTAAGGAGGTTTTCTTACTTTATGTGCCTTTACTACTATCATAAGGAACACAAAGGATGTAGTTAACGATGGAATGGATTACAGAGAATGCTTAATAATCCTCTGATCCAAGGATAGCTGGTTCTTCGGGCGATGCAACTATCGATGGAGGTACAGAGAAAGAGAGTAAACTGAAGATGTATGGCCAGGCCTCAGCTCGCTTTAACATTGGAAGTGTCTTGATTTTGGGTCCAGTACCACAATATTTCACTTCCTGTTTTTTTCTCTAGTTTCTGTTAGCCATTTCATTTGTGTAGTAAATTTTACTGCTATGTTGTTAAAGTCTAATTTGACAGGTAGACAATTCTTTGTCAGTTTTGGTAATTGTAGTTCGGAGCACATGATATTGTGTACTGTGTGCCACAAGGATCTGTTCTGGGTCTGCTATTATTTTCAATTTCCATGCTCCCATTAGGCGGGATTATACTGAAATACAAGGTGATCTACTATATTAATGCAGATGACATGCAACTTTACTTATCTACCTGGTTTACTTACATAAGCTTTACTTATCACATGATAACCGTGACACTCTGGGCTCTCTGATCCAATGTCTTATTTGTATTTCTGAATGGCTGAGTAGTATTTTCCTCAAGTTAAATGAAGAGAAAACAGAACCCTTTGACAAAGAATGGAAATAGTGAGGCTCTTTATCCCTTAGCATTAAAATTTAAAGCGGAAGTAAAGAATTTAGTTGTAATTATGGACTCCAACCTAAACTTTAAAATGCACTTTAACCAAGATTACTAGGATTTCATTTTTTCATTGATGCAATATTGCAAAAGTTAATATTACAAGAAATTAATTTACGCTTTTGTTTACAGTCAATGAGATTACTGTAGGGCACTCCTAAAAGATCTACCTAAGAAAAACATCAATTGGCTGCAATTAGCTCGGAAGAAAGCATCTTAACCAGGAAAAGAGAATTTGAGCACATCTCACCAACTCTAAGGGTTATTACATTGGTTATCTGTGTCTTTTAGAATTGTTTTTAAACTACCAATGATTATATAATGCTCTGAACAATCCTGCTCCTTCCTATTGTGGTGAACGGTTGGGTCTCACGCCCAGTCGGGACGTCTGGAGGATGGAAGGACCGGGAGAGGCGCAGTACCTCCCCTGGAACATGAGAAGTCAGCCACCGTGGTGGGTGTTGGGGCCACGGGAACAGAGCTTGGAAGCTCAACCTTGTTGGGTCCCATGGCCACTGCCAGGGGGCACCTGGATGGTTCAGAAGGCATGGTATGCAGTATTTCCTCCATTACAGGAAGTGCTGCCAGACCAGGAAGCAGGCCCATCCAAAGTGCTTCTGGGTGCCCATGCAGCACTTCCGCCACACCAGGAAGTGCCGCAGGAAGGTCATCAGGGAGCACTGGACGCATTATTAAAGGGGCCGCCTCACTCTATTCAGGGAGCCGGAGTCGGGTGGAAGAGGAGAGAGCTTGCAGGAGAGGAGTGGAGGCGGCAGAAGAAAGGACAGAAAGTCAAAGGAAAGTAAAGGAGTGAGCATTGTGAGTTGTTTATGGTGCATTGTGCTGTGTGAACTGTAAAATAGAAGTGTGTGCTTTGATCAGAGTGCCTCTGGCATCTGTCTGTGTCGGGTTAAGCTCTTGTATAGCGGCATCTACTGTCACACTATATTTTGGAGTGCCAGTCTCCTTACGTTTCCAGATGTAACCTTAGATCTTCTAATGGTGGTCTGCTTATCATTCCAAGGACTAAGAAGAAGTGCTGTTTGCACTAAACATTTGTAATATTTTAGCAAGAGAAATATGCCAGGATAACACTGCTAAACTTTAAAATAAAACTCCTAAAAACTCATTTTTTTAGTTTTTTTACTTCTAAGAGGTTGTATATTGTGACCAGTACTTCTGCACATTCCTGCCATTCATCACCAACAGTCGCACGCACCTGCAGATGGAAACTCTGTTAAAACGTATTTCAATGAGAAACAAACACACTTCTAAAGAAGCCCTGTGCAGAATCAGCAGCAGCCATGCCGCTTAACATGTTAGTTGCATGATGTTTAGAAGATTTAAAGCTGAGCATGTATGCTTTTGCTCTCTCCCTCCCTGCTGATGCTTCCCAGCTGCTGAACCTGCTTGTCAAAGAGGGCTTTGTGTTCTTTTGACACTTAAACTGCCAGAACCGGCTATAGTCGGTTCCCAATGCAATTTGCCAGCACACCGGAGCCGAGTATATTTGGCAAAGTACATTCGTTGAACGCTGCAACCGACTAAAGTCAGTTTCCAGTGCTATTTGAAAGCATTCTGGAGCCGAGTATATTCAGCAATGTAAATTCACTGAATGCTGCAACTGGCTATAGTTGTGTCAATTTGCCAGCACGCAGGGGCAGAGTATATTTGGCGACGTATATTCATAGTCGCTTCCCAGGGCAATTTACCAGCACGCCGGAGCTGATCAGTCAGTGCCGTATATTCATTGAGCAGCCAGCTCATAACCACTGCAGGCCCCGGCAGAACTGAAGTATCACTGTCCCTGGGATTCAGCCGATGCACTAGACTAGCCTGCCAGCATCGACGTTGGCCTCCGTGTATTCTGTGTGCAGGTAGTTCAAGCGCAGTCGGCTCGGTGATTTACTGATTTTCATCAATGGCATCAGTTGCACCTTGTACATATAATGATAGGTTGTTGCAGTAGCTTTTTTAATAGTTTTTACTGTTCATTGGCAGTGTGTAAAATGATCATTTGTTGCAGTAATTGTGATGCTCTTTGCATGAAAAAAAATATGTGTTCCATTAAAATTTCACATTTTCTTTGTGAACTGTGACGTTTACTTAAAAAGTGCAGCAAAAAAGTATTTGGCGTCCAGGGGTGCATTAACCCCCAAATATATGGCAGTTTAAGGGTTATCCTGAAGAAGTGAGCTAAAGCAGGACGATCGCCACAACGCTTCACATGTGCTGAAGAAAAACTCATATTTTGAATAAGCCTTGGGACTGCTGCTGTCTTTTCAACAATAAAGTTATTTCACTGGACTCGCTTTCCTGTCTCTGGTGTAACTCTGTGACCCAAGCTTGATAATATGCATAGGAATACCATATATTTCATGGATCTGCAATTATTAGTTCATCTCCTAATCCAAAATATTGGTAAAAACCTTAACAGTAAGGTACAAAGTAAGTTTGAACAGAACATTGAGCTTAACTCAATGGTTAACAGAGCAGATAAAAGACAAAGACCAATAATAAAAATCTCATTTTAAAATAAATGCTCATTGACTCCTGAGAAGAAGCGTGTGGTGAAGAAATTCCATTGAAACCAAAAATGGCCAATAAGGTGGTTGACTGATTAATTAACAAAAAAAAAAAAAATAGCTTACACATGCTTAATTTAAATATTTAAATATTTAATTATTTAAAAAGAAATACTGAGACAGTGGGAAGCACCTGCAAATGGGATGGCTTCAAATCAGCTGTGAAGTACAGTGGATGTCTGTCAGAGTTAATTTAGTGTAAGAGTTGACAGGCAGCACCGCAGTGTCAGCATCAGCACAAAAGACTCAGTTTTAATAGAATTAACAGTAATAACAGTGGAGACATTGCACTCATTTTGAAAGATATGACAGATTTAGCCACACGAGCAGATGAAGAGTTCCAAATCCCATGCTGGGATTCCGTAGAGATCAAGGAGAGTGGACCTACGCTACAGCAGAGCATCAGAGAATCTCAGGTGCTTTATATACTTGTGCAAAAACAGAGACAGAGAAAGAGGGGGCAGTTCACATTTGAGAATTGTTTTTTAATCGCATTTAAAAAACGCATATAACATTCCATACAATCAAGTCACACTTAACAAAACTAAAATCAAATCAACCCCCACCGATGAGAAAGAGAGGAAGACCAACAGCCAGAGCAAAACTGTTAAGAGTATTAAAGATAGGCAGGAATCTTTTCCCCCAATATAAATGTTTATTCTACAATATTATTGATTAGATCCTGACACATTTTAAAAAAGTTTTCTACAGATCCTCTAAGTGAGGTTTAGATTTTTTCCAATTTCAAATAGTATATAACATCAGTTACCCACTGACTTAAAAGAGGTGGGCTAGGATTCTTCCAAGTTGAGTAAGATAAGTGTACGTGCTAATAGTGAAGTAAAGGCAATTACAGTTTATTTGTCTTTCTCCACTTTAAGCCCACCTGGGAGTCCACAAAGCACAGATGTTAATGGATTAGGAGTGATTGTCACACCAAGGCTGATAGGCATTTCAAAATTTTCGTCCAGAGTTTTGACATCATTACTATGAACACAGAGAGAAGGCTAAGGCGAGGTTTATACTTCATTTGACGCGACTTACACTCCAGCGAACGCTACTGCTATGCAAGCATTGTACTGTTTATACTTGCACGCGTACCTTATGTAAATCTGGAAGATTCCACCAGGTGGCAGTGCAAGATATCATCATGGTGAGAAAACGTTCGGCTTCGCTGTGTTGTGAATTGCCTGAAACATCCATTAAATTCCGAGGACACCTTGCCGCAATATCTCTGAAAAGAATGTTTAATGATTACATCCATCAATCCAGGGATGTACCTATTCCAGCTAGCATTAGGCACGAGGCACAAACAATCCCTGAATGGGGAATCAGCGCATTGTAGAGTGAATTCAAGCTCTCATATACACACTGGAGTCATTTTAGCGTCACCAAATCCCCAAATCTGCATGTGTTTAGATGGAAACCGGAGCACACTGTGGAAACCCACCAGGTAAACATACAAACTCCAGGCAGGGAACACCAGCGACGTGACTCCCTGCGAGACAGCAGTGCTACTGCTCCGCCACTGTGTCACCCCAATGTGTGTAATTATTCATTATTTAAACAAAATTAACGATTTATCTGTAAAATGTAACATACATACTTTAATGCATTTCATCAAGAAAGTGATATCAAATATAAATCTAAGGATTCTAAATGTGCAGAGAGTTGGAATATACATTTAATGTCTTCTGTGTAGCAATCTATTGTTGCTTGCCACTGCTGTCAGGTCAGGAGGAAGCCCCAGAAGCACATAGCAATTGACAACTGGCTTTACGATGGCCTACTTTAATGATAAACTATGAGGTTATAGTTGACACTGAGATTTAAGCCAAAATTTCCACTTTAATCACAAAATACACTTTTTCACTATGTCCTTAATTTTTTTATCTGTGGCTCAAATACAGCACTGTACATTATGTTGCTGTTGTGAAGGTGCAAAAAAAAAAAGACGGCACAGAAGATGGTATGTGAGACTTTTAAAATATATTGTGTCATTATGATAGGTAATATGCGACACTTGAATATCCTGTCACATGTAGATAACAAAGAGAGACTTTGACATCACATTCCGACTTTTATCACATTGCGCCCCCGAGTTTTTGCTGGGACTGCAACTTGTGCACGCATCATGTTAATTTCTGAGGAGCTGCTCAGAGGATGCATCAAATGAATGCTGGGAACGCGAGGCAGCCATGATGTGCCCGCGTACACGTTCTGAGCGTGAAGTATAAACAAGCCCTAACATCACCAACACAGATGGAATCATTATCCATGAAAATATAATGCACACATTTAGAGACTACTATAAGTCTTTATATTCTACTCAGTTTAAATAACACAACACACTATTTAATGCACTTTTTGATACATTTTGGATACCACAGCTAGATACTCTAAGTGCAGAGGAATTGGATAAACCTCTGACATTATAAGAATTACTAGATGCTGTAAACTCACTTCAGAGTGGGAAAGCAGCAGGTCCTGATGGCTGCCCTTCTGAATTTTATAAAAAAATGTTCAGTTAAGTTAGCTCCACTCTTAATAGCAACATTTATAGAAGTCTGAGACAAAAAAATTCTACCTCAAACTTTTTGCCAAGCATTAATTACCATTTTTTCCATAAAGACTTATAGATAGATAGATAGATAGATAGATAGATAGATAGATAGATAGATAGATAGATAGATACTTTATTAATCCCAAGGGGAATTTACAATTACAATGTGCATCATTCAAGCACTTTTATGGGCTGTTTGTTCAGGTTTTGTATTTCTCAAATATTTTTTGAGTTCATTTAGTTTATTGTAGCGATGATGATGTCAACACAGCGTCATTTTAGAATATTTTTTAACACCATTTCCAGACGTTTTCTGATAGCAGAAGCCAAGTTGTTGATGGCCGCTCATTGTTGGTCACATGACGTGGAAATCAAATGGTGTGCCGTCTCATCACATGCTGCCTTTTAAAAATGGCAAAGCCCAGCAGTTAGGAATCCATGCACTGAATCAAAGAAAATTCTTAGTTAGGAAAAGGAATATTTAGTTAGTTTAAGAATGTTTGCTTTCTTTGAATTATTTTATTTATTTTCAAAATGAAGAACATTAAAACAATCAAAACAAGTAATACGAAAATAATAGATAAAACAATATACCACAAAATCAATCCAGAGAAAAGAATGAGACATAAAAATGAAACAAAAACTTCTACTTCTTCATGGCCCTGTAAAAACATCTAACTTTTTACAGGGCCACGCAAAAGTATTCATCTCTTTGAAAGTCATACTAATTTTCTGTACAACAAAAGATTTTTACACATATTTATCCTTTCAGTATTTTTTGTTAGTATTATGTCCACTGCAGTGTTGAGAAAGTGTTGGAAGAAAATGAACAAATCTCATATATAAACGTCTATACTTGGAAGTGTGTGTGTCTGTCCGGCCCGCAAGTGAGAAGTGGAGTTGGGGTAAGGGCTCCACCTCCGAGGATACACAACCAATGCCAGCACATCAGCAAAATGAAACATCAAAGAGTCACTTGATTATCTGCTATTACAGAAGTATCCCTTTTACTTTTCCCACGCGCCGGTAATAAACAAGCGAGATGAGCACGTTGGCAAAACAAAACCTCTGAAGAAAGGCAGTCGCTTTAGACACTAATGCACAAGTGAAGCAAGCACAGCAGCAAAACAAATCCTCCTAGGAGAGAGATGCCCAGAGTGGTTCCTTTCAATTACCTGATATCTCTACATTTCATTTGTATAGTTTCAATAGTTTCTAGGACCCTGTGCTTTTTACAGCATGGGCTTACACAGCTAGTAAAGTATAAAAAAAATAATGCTTGCCTTTTGTGTCTGTTTAGAAAGTGCAGAGGGACTTCCACGCTGACAAATATGAACAGAATCTGGAGAGCATTGTGGCAGGTTTTGTGCGAGAGTGGAAAAATGGTTCTGCCATTGTCTGGCTGGTGTGGTGTTGTCCATCTCCATAATGTGCACGTGCCTCCCATGACCTCATAGCATTGGAAGAGCAAGAGACAGTGCGAAGAGCCTTATTTTTGGTCTGCCGCAGCATATATAGGGATTCCTTATCGGCAGTTGTCTGGGCAGTAGCTCAGAGGTAGAAAGAGGACTTACTTTCAGTTTTCGGAGAAGTGCAGCTTGAGTCTCAAACGCCAGCATAGCTATGTGCACGCAAGCTGGCCACCTGCATTTTGATAGAAATTTTACTGGACAGGAGACATGTACACGTAGAAGGATGAAGTTCAACAGCTTAATTGGTCAGTGCAATGGTGCCAAATACAAAAGAAAATTTTCTGCCTCTAGAGTTGGTGTGTCTTCTGGTTAGACCACACTGACAGAGATACTTGGTAAAGCATTGTCTTGAGTTTGCCAAGCATTATGGCTTGTGCCTTGATTTTTGTAAATATTTTTTCTTCCTATATATATTTTGGTAGATATCTCTTGATTAGCTTTGGTGGAGGTATTTATAGGGCTGGGGTTAATGGTGCACTGTCTATTTTTGTATATACACATTTTTCTTTTTCCCCTACTGTATTTTGAATATTTTGTGGGTAGACCCTATACTGCACATTGTTTGGTGGAGCAGCTTCCTGATTTGGATTACTGTGGAGAAAGGCAGCTGTATTTTTGTCTATAGATGCATTTCACTAATATTTGTGCATTTTTCTTGGGTCTTTCAGTCAGCACTTTAAATAGTGTATATATTCATTATTTTTGGGCTCAGTCTCATAACTGTTTGTGTGTATTTAGATTTAAATACACAATATTCATTTATTCTTCCTTGTGTACACCTCTAAATAAAACCTCACTTTGTTTTTCCAAAACCCAACCCTTTTGGTGTCCGTGTCTCCCTGTCTTACACCTCACCACCATCCTGGTCACAGTTGTTCCCATATACTAGACACCTAGAGTGTAAACTAGCGCCCCCATTTCACACTCCACGGGGTGTCACACAAAGTCCATGTACACCATTTTCTGTACATATTTAACTGAAGAAGAAAAACTCCAAAGTTAGCGTTTGCTTAAATATTCAAGCTCTACACATTCTTACTTTGCTGAGAACCCTTTTTCTGCAATAACAGCCTTCATTCTTTTGGCTCAGTAAGTATATCCCAGTTTTGCATGTTGTACAGGAGGGTTTGCCCCCTGTTCTTCTTGGCAGAATTGATTGACATCCTCGAGGTTGTTGGAATGGCACCTCTGGACAGAACTTTTCAAACAGAGTCACAGATTCTCAATTCGATTAAGATCAGGGCTTTTACTTGGCCACTCCAAAACATTCACCTTTCTGTTTTTCAGCCATTCCAGTGTCACTTTGGCCTTATGCTTAGGGTCAATGTCATGTTGAAAGATGAATCTTCTCCTGAGCCACAGTAGGTTCATAGCAGACTGGAACAAATTGTAATATTGTGAGGTATTTGTGTCCATCCAAGTCCCACGACATGAAAAAGCATTCCCATAGCATGATGTTGCCACCACAATATTTCACCATAGGTATGGCATTTCTTGTGGCATGGGGAGTGTTAGTTTTACCACATACATACCTCTTTGAAGACTGGACAAACAGTTCTATTTTAGTCTCATTTAACTATAAAACCTTCTACTACATCTTAACTGTGTCTTTCTCAAGGAATGGCTTCTTTCTTGATACCCTCCTGTAGAGGCCTGTTTTATGGAGAGTTTTTGAAATTATATATAGTTGTGCTTGAAAGTTTGTGGACCCTTTAGAAGTTTCTATATTTCTGCATAAATATGGTCTAAAACATCATCAGATTTTCACTAAAAGCAGATAAAGAGAAACCAGTTAAACAAATGAGGCAAAAATATTATACTTGGTCATTTATTTATTGAGGAATATGATTGAATATTACATATTTGTGAGTAGCAAAAGTATGTGAACCTCTAGGATTAGCAGTTAGTTTGAAGGTGAAATTCGAGTCAGGTGTTTTCAATCAATGGGATGACAATAAGGTGTGAGTGGACACCCTGTGTTATTTAAAGAACAGGATCTATCAAAGTCTGCTCTTCACAACACATGTTTGTGGAAGTGTATCACGGCATGAACAAAGGAGATTTCTGAGGACCTCCTAAAAAGAGTTGTTGATACTCATCAGGCTGGAAAAGGTTACAAAACCATCTCTAAAGAGTTTGGACTCCACCAATCCACAGTAAGACAGACTGTCTACAACTGGAGGAAATTCAAAACCATTGTTACCATCCCCAGGAATGGTCGACCAACAAAGATCACTCCAAGAGCAAGGCGTGTAATAGTCGGTGAGGTCACAAAGGACCCCAGGGTAACTTCTAAGCAACTGAAAGCCTCTCTCACATTGGCTAATGTTCATGTTCATGAGTCCACCATCAGGAGAAGACTGAACAACAATGGTGTTCATGGTAGAGTTGCAAGGAGAAAGCCACTGCTCTCCAAAAAAAAACATTGCTGCTCGTCTGCAGTTTGCTAAAGATCACGTGGACAAACCAGAAGGCTATTGGAAGAATGTTTTTTGGACGTATGAGACCAAAATAGAACTTTTTGGTTTAAATGAAAAGCGTTATGTTTGGAGAAAGGAAAACACTGCATTCCAGCATAAGAACCTTATGCCATCTGTGAAACATGGTGGTGGTAGTATCATGGTTTGGGCCTATTTTGCTGCATCTGGGCCAGGAAGGCTTGCCTTCATTGATGGAACAATGAATTCTGAATTATATCAGAAAATTCTAAAGGAAAATGTCAGGACATCTGTCCATGAACTGAGTCTCAAGAGAAGGTGGGCCATGCAGTAAGACAATGGAGGAATGGAATAAAATTCCTTCAAGTCGGTGTGCAGGAATGAGCAAAAGCTACCGGAAACGTTTATTTGCAGTTATTGCTGCAAAGGGGGGACACACCAGATACTGAAAGCAAAGGTTCACATACTTTTGCCACTCACAAATATGTAATATTTGATTATTTTCCTTAATAAATAAATGACCAAGTATAATATTTTTGTCTAATTTGTTTAACTGGTTTTTCTTTATCTACTTTTAGGACTGATGATGTTTTAGGTCATATTTATGCAGAAATCACAAACTTTTAACTTTCAATCAACTGTAGATTTGATTTTTTCTTTTTTACTTATTCTTGAATATTCTTGCCAAATTTTTTTTCTTTTTCTTTTTTTTTTTTGTAACGTTCTCTTTGACATCTTGTAAAGTACTTTGAGCTGTTTGTATGAAAATGTGCTATAGAAATAAATGTGTTTTTTGTTGTTATACTCAGCCTGCACTTTACATGGTGCTGCCCTTCAAGGACTCTCATTCAAATGCAGGCTTTTAGTTCTGTTCTTGGTGAAAATAAAGTAATTAACTGTTAACATTCTTGACAGTGTTGCTTTACAGTTTTATGAATTTTGACACAGTTTATCATTTATCATATACTGTATGCATAGACCGATGCTGCTGCATCCTAGTAATTAATGATCCAGCAGTCTATGTGTTAAGAAAATGGAGATTACCCCTTAAACTGCCACATACTGCCAAAAAAGTATTTGGTGTCCAGGGGCACTTTAACCCCCCACATACTTGGGGGTTAATGCACCCCTGGAGGCCAAATACTTTTTTGCTGCACTTTTTCAGGAAACATCACAATTCACCAAGACATGTGAAATTTTAATGGATCACCTATTTTTTTCATGGAAAGAGCATCACAATTACAGCAGCACTAATCATTTTACACACTGCCAATGAACTGTAAAAACTATTAAAAAAAACATCTGCAACAATCAATTATGATATGTAGAAGGTGCAACTGATGCCATTGATGAGATTCAGTAAATCACCGAGCCAACTGTGCTTGAACTAGCTACACGCAAGCACACAGAGGCCAACGCTGACACTTACAGGCTCGTCTAGTGCAGCGGCTGAATCTCAGGGACAGTGATGCTGATTCGCTAGGGGTGCGGCAGTGGTCATGAGCTGGCTGCTCAACAAATGCACAGCACTGACTATTCAGCATGCTGGTAAATTACATTGGGAACTGACTACAGCCGGTTGCAGTGTTCAACAAATGTACGTCACTGAAGATATCGGCTCTGACGTGCTGACAAATTGCACTGGGAGCTGACTATAGCTGGTTCCAGCGGTTTAAGGGTTAAGAGGGGACAGGACCAAGGTGTTTAAAATTATGAAGTGAATCAATCGAGTGGATCCCAGTTGTTACTTTAAAATGAGTCCATCAAGAACATGGGGATACATTTGGAAACTTCTCCAGGACAAATTTGACACTAACGTTAGAAACGTTTTCTTTGTACAAAGAACCACAAACACATGCAACAAATGACCTAGTAGTGTGGTGGAGCGTGGGACTTTAATGGACCTTCAAATCTCAGCTTGATGTTACTTTAGAAAAATCGAGGTGAACAGGATGGAGCAGTGCTGAATGCTCTGCTCTAGTCACAATTGTTCTAGAGTTCTGCCATATATTATATAATCTGGTTTGTTGTGGGAAGCAGTTAGCACCAGCTTTGAACCCAGGGTCCGGGGCTTGAATCCCATGACTAGTTGTTGCCCATGATGAACTGACTTATTGTCATCTGGGTTGTTTTTTTTCCCCATATTCCTAAAAATATTCATGTTAATTGGCTTTATGTATGGGTCTGTATTTTGGTGTGTTTGTTTGCTTTATTGTTTTTGTTATTTTTTTCAATTATTTTTTCATATATATTTATGTAGTTTCTGTTCTGCTTTTGTAATTATGCCCTTTTCCTTTAAATGCACCTCAGAGCAGTGAAGGCTCAGGAGTAGGGAAGCATTGTGTTTGTGGAGGATTCTTGCTGTTTTAGATTTTTTTTTTCTGGGTTTTCTTGGACTTATGTTGCATCTGTCAATTTGAATGATCAATCAAAAAACAAGGTGCAAAGAAAAACAGATTAAAACAGTTTAATTTCTTTCCACTCTTTACTCTCCCAAAAGATCCCAAAACTGTTCTGGGCAAAGAGACGTCACTGTATACTATGAAAAGACAATGACTAGTTCACCACAGCAAATCACAATTCTGCCTCCACTTCACGGGTAGTTTGGTGGATATCATTGGCAGGCACTACACTGCCTTCTCACCCAATACGCCACATGCAGAGCTGGCAGAAGGTTATTAGTAGATAGCAGTCGAGTCAAACTCGTCCAGCACCTGCCATGCTATTCCAGCTTCAGATTCTGTCTCCACTTCAATTAACAGATCAGAGGACTCAGCCGTAGGCTCAGAATGCCGATCTTTGACCGACATAATCGACTCCGCAGAACAGAAGATAACAACTCCACCTCATGCAAATGCATTGGCGCTATAAACTCCTGCCGGTTTTCTGCAGCCAGTCCTCACTGAGCAAGTCTCTTCTTGCCACCTAGAGGCTCACATAGCACTATGCTTGCGACTCTTCATGCATCAATTCCTTTAATTCCCATCTGGAGTACTGTGTGCAGTTTTGGTCTCTAGGCTACAAAAATCACTAGAAAAGGCCCAGAGAAGAGCGACTAGGCTGATTCAGGGCTACAGGGGTTGAATTATGAGGAAAGATTAAAAGTTTAATAGTTTAAGTTTTACAGTTTAAGAAAAAGATGATTAAGAGGTGACATGATTGAAGTGTTTCAAATTATGAAGGGAATTAGTGCAGTGGATCGGGACTGTGACTTTAAAATGAGTTCATCAAGAACACGAGTGACACAGTTGGAAACTTGTTAAGAGTAAATTTCACACAAACATTAGGAAGTTTTTCTTTACACAAAGAACGATGGACACTTGGAATAAGCTACCAAGTAGTGTTGTAGACAGTAAGACTTTAGAGACTTTCAAAACTTGACTTGATGTTTATTTTGGAAGAAATTAGTGGACATGGCTGAATGGCCTGTTCTCGTCTAGAGTGTTCTAATGTTCTAATGTGGATCTTCAAACTTGCCTGGATGCCCATATGCCAACTGATTACCTGTTCAGGGACCTCTCCTGAACTCTCTTTTTCCCGCCAGGCCCTTTCACTCTCTTGAATGGCTCTTCCCTAGTTGGCACTTTATGTCTGCAGATGCCGTAGTAATGCCAGGATGTTGGCACTTACTCACTCCTGTTTAGAGAAACATTTCAAGCCCGCGCACTCGTCCACGACCTCCACCCATGATGTACTTCCATTCAGCTGTTCAGCCACCATCATTGTCACCCCACACTGAACCACTTAACATATTTGTGGGCAATGCCACAACTCCTCTTTCCATTGAGGTAAGTACCTAAACTACTCATAAAAATAATAAAAAGGGGCCTACAGGTGGTAGTTCTGAGGAAGCTGGACTGGGTGAGGCTCTTCTAGGCTGGTCAGTGAAGCTCCTGGCCTGCTTCTTGGTCCTTTTAGGAGGCTTCTGACTCCGGCACGCAATGAATGATAATTACAAACTGGTTCTGTGTAAGTGTGAGAGTGGGCGTGTGTAAATAGGTGGGCTCAGCAATGTTCTGATCCCCTCTCCAGGGCAGTTTCCAGCCTGGCACCAGATGCTGACAGGGTTGGCTCCTACTCCAGTGACCCTGAATTGGACTAAGCGGATTTGACAAAGCTTTTTCTTTTGTGTTGTACATTCTCTAGTGTTCAGTAGTGATGTAAGCCTTCCTTTGGCAGATTATATTTTTAGACTAATCATAAATAAAAATTCCAATGCTCTTACACGTGTCAAATAAAATATTAAAAGTGACCCTGAAAATGTAAAAGCTTGTAAAGACTTTGGTGAGGTGTTGTAAGAAGGGGACGTGCCTGGCCACCCTGCCACCCCTCTGTCACTTTGCTGGATTAATTGGCTTGGTTTGCCGTTCCTCTCTTTGTGGCTGTTAGGCAATTTCTAGGATGGGAAAAAAAGAAAAAAAAAGTTAAATTAAAGACATAATGCTTTCAGGGAGAAAACTGTTTCCACAGAATTAAAGATGTTTCCATTATTAATTTGCATATATTCTGAGGATAAAACGTGAAGAAAATGAAAATGAGGAGAAGAGGGATAGTTAAGGCTCAACAGATCTTTTTTTATTATTTATAATTTCATTTCACAAATTGTAGTGCAAATTACACCCTGGAGAAAAACGTGATAAACAGAAACTGACAAAATATTTATTTAGA
The DNA here is from genome assembly GCF_016835505.1 of Polypterus senegalus. Lineage (NCBI taxonomy): Eukaryota > Metazoa > Chordata > Cladistia > Polypteriformes > Polypteridae > Polypterus > Polypterus senegalus. The sequence continues at coordinate 3,122,058 of NC_053164.1, read as the reverse complement.
AGGTGTTGATTATAATAAATCCTAATTCCATTTCACGCTGTGAGAAATCGTCTTTATAAATACATGTATCATTCAAGCACATATTAAAGTGTAATTCTCTTTTGTTCTGCTCCCTGGCATTGTCATTCTTACTCTCAATTACTGATTCAAAAGAATTGCTCGTTATGATCCGCTAACCGATCAGCTGGTTTATTGCACCGGGCAACAGTTTAATGCGTAGATCGCGCTTAAGTAAGAACAGGAAAAAGAGCTGCAGTTGTGATTCAATGTGCTTACCGGACAATCTGATGGAACTGTAACCCCTGCAGCCCCCCTTAGCTGTATGAGGGCAGGGCCCCGGGGTCCTTTACTATGGGGTCTCCACCTCTAGCATTCTCATTCACTTTCCCATCCTCACATATGTTATGGCCTTTGACGTTTGGCTACTAATACAATAACAATTTACAATTGTAAAAATAATGATTAAAAAAATGATAACAATTCTAAAAATAACATTAACAATTTACTTCAATTTTAAGATCAAAAATAGTTTTATCTTTTCTTAACCCTCTAATGTTTTTTTGAATTCTGCCTGTTTATTGCGTAAAATTGGAATTTTAACCAAGGTGTTATTTATCATTTGTTTCAGCAGAAGTTGTACCTATCAAAAGCAACTAGTAAAGGTAATACAGTTTAGATAAAAAAGAGGTATAAATGACCACAAGTTAATCAAACACCTTTCAAATTTTCAGTTCTTCATTAGAAAAAAAAATACAAAATATTGACAGATTCAACAGTTTTTGGCAAAATAAAAATGCAAAGACATGTCTTCAATGTGCATTAATCAATACTTTTCACTCAAACACACAAAACTCAAAATTGTGCACATGTATTGCTTATATCAGAAAATTAGGAAATAATTTTCATGGCCATTGTTCAAAACAGCTCCTGTCCAGAATGAGACAAAGTGGCACCTTAAATTTGTTGCATTGCCAACAATTTTCCTGCCTAAAGTTCACTTGTTTCAATATCCCAGATGTCTCCCTTATACTAGAGCCACTGATGGATGAAACTGCAAGAAACACAAGAGCAGAGTGTGCCTGAGTTGGAGGAATCTGCAGACACACAACACATCATGGAGCTGCTGACACAGTTCTTCAGTGTTTCATTGACTCATTGAGTCCTCTGCTTTAGATAGATAGATAGATAGATAGATAGATAGATAGATAGATAGATAGATAGATAGATAGATAGATAGATAGATAGATAGATAGATAGATAGATAGATAGATAGATAGATAGATTCACACTGTTCATTTTGACAGCTAATGATAATTTCTGTTATGGATGATAATTAATACTGGATTGTTTTTGTTTATTCACTATGGGGACGATTTCAGTAATGCCTTTGGTGGCCCCTATTTAATTAATGTTCAAGAACAAGACATAAATAAGAAGGTTATGATAGATAGATAGATAGATAGATAGATAGATAGATAGATAGATAGATAGATAGATAGATAGATAGATAGATCATTAGAAAAATCTAGATGAGAACAGGCCCTTCATCCCAACAAAGCCACCGTTAAGTGCCTGGAAGCAGCTGGAGCCCATCCGGCTTCCCATAAAAGGGGCCGCCTCCCTTCAGTCAGGGTTGGAAGTCGGGAGGCAGTACGACGGAGCTTGAGAGAGGACAGGTGGCGGCCAGGAAGCAAGGCACAGAAACTGTGGGCCCTGGACTTTGGGGGATTCAGTGCCAGCAGCACTGGGGTTCGTGAGTGCACGTGACTTTTGTGAAATTGTATATAGTGTAAATAAACGGTGTGTGGGTGCAAAACATGTTGTCCGTCTGTCAGTGCTGGGGCCAGCGTTCACACTATCTATCTATCTATCTATCTATCTATCTATCTATCTATCTATCTATCTATCTATTTCCTTCCTATTTTGCTATCGTTGTGCATGCTGGTTGATTGTCTCGAGTGTGAGCGAGTGGAACTGGTGGTGGACGCTGTGAGGTTAGTGTGGTGATTCTTGTTCTTCTGATTTTCTACTTTCTCTTTTCTATCTTTCTAGATTCTATCTTGATTTGATGTAAAATGCTAAACTTGTTTTGAACTGAGTGGCTTAGGCCACGGCAGCTGAAATGGCTGCAAATCTTGAGCGTCTAAACCACAGCCATGTGTTTAAACATATCGGAGGAGTTTGTCCCGTTGAGGCAGGGGTGCTGGCGGTCGGTGAGTTGGTTAGATGTGAGAATATGAAGTTGGCTTCATGAATGAGTGGGTCGATTGTTGTTTTCCTGAGCTCTGTTGATTTAGTTCCCATAGTGGTTGAGAAGGGGGTCGTTATTAATGGCTCTTTTGTACAGGTTTCCCCTTTAGCTGTCCCGTCCCGTAGAGTGACAATTTCGACTGCGCCCCCCTTTCTGAAGAATAATACTATAACAAAAGAGTTGGAGCGGCATGGATGATTGGTTTTGAAAATTTGTTATATTCCATTAGGTTGTAAATCGGTGGATTTAAAACATGCCTTGTCATTTAGGAGACAAGTTTATATAGTTTTAAATAGAATGGACGATTAATTAAATGTGGCAATGAAGTTTAGAGTAGACGGGTTCGATTACATGATTTTCACCACTTCTAATGAAATGAAATGTTTTGGGTGAGGGAGTGAAGCGCATTTAATCAAACACTGTCCTGAGAGACAACACGGGAACAAGAAAACTGGGCATACAGATACTGAAAAAGAGGGGCAGGAAGTGGAAGATCTTCCATTAGTGACTGATGGCGCAGAGGCGCTTGTAGAGGCAAGGGGTGATAAAATAGAAATGCCACTAGATCTGAAGGGCAGGAGAATCAAGTGCCTCCCAGAGATGAGCCAAATGAAAGCCATAGTGAGATGGTAGGTCAGATGGCGGCAGCAGCACAGAGTGTGTGAGGAGACATTAACATAGAGGGAGGCAGCAACGAGCCTGAGGAGAAGAGTGAATTTAAATGCCCTACTCAAAAGAGGCGAGGAGAAAGAGAAGGTCGAGCACGAAAGAAAATTGGTTTAAGTCAGGACTTGGAGGGTGAATGGAGAGGATCACGCCTATGGTCCTTGTCAGGAGGATTTTACGACGGCCAATTATGGTTCAACCACGGGGTGTGTCGGGGAAGAGAACGATGACGGTAATATCTCCGATGGGTCTGCTGCCTCAGAGCCTCGGAGTTAAAATCCTGGGGGGTTACAGTGCTCAGAGGGTAAAGGAGTTTTTGGTGAACACCGCCGGTAAAAAGGAGGTGAACGTGGCTGAATTTTTCCCAGACATTGACCTCTTAATATCGTCTGTCCGCAGGTTGCAGTGAGACAAAGCAGCCTCTGCGATGTTTGATGTTAAAGAGCTCATGAGACTCAAGAATTTAACTAGTAAACTGAGGAAACAGTCCAATTTAAACACCACTTAATGGATGAGACCCCTGTAAAATCCACTCTACAGTCATTGTGGTGGTCCATGTGTTTCATTATGAGTTCATATATATATATTCAGATACCATGACAAGTGTACACATAGTAACCATAAATATTAACGGGGGGAGAAGTCCGGACAAGAGGGTCGCACTTTTTGATTTTATCAGACAAAAAGATCTGAATGTCACTTTTATACAAGAAACCCACATTGATGAGCAAAATCGGTGGGAGTGGAGCAGGGAAGGAGGAAATTTTTTTAGTAATGGGATGAATGTTAGTGCTGGAGTGGCCATTTTATTTCTTGGAGGGCTTGAAGTAGAAGTCTGCAGTACTGATGAGTTGGTGAAAGGAAGACTCCTAAAAGTGACAGTGAAACTTCAAGGCAGTGTTGTCACTTTTATTAACGTGAATGAGTGTGAGGAGAGGCTCCACTTAGGAGATCTTCTATCTAAGTGTGACCCTGTGGAAGGGGTGATGTTGGGGGGGGGGGGATTTTAATTTTACACTTCACACCAGAATGGACAGAAACAATGGACTGGAACTGCACCCTCACTCAGCTCAAGCTTTGGGTAAAGTAAATAAAGGAATTTGGGCTGGAAGATGTGTTTAGGGCTAAAAAAATGGGCCTGTCGGCAATATACGTGGCGGTGGACAAGTGGAAACACAATTTCAATGGCGAGACTCAATCATTTTTACAGTTTCAAACACCTGTTAGGTTTATTTAAGGTGTGCTCCATCGTACCATCAGGCTTCTCCGATCACAGTCTGGTGTGTTGTTCACTTCTTTTTAACAAGCATAGACCCCGTAGTCTGTACTGGCATTTTAACTCACTCCTTCTCAAAGATCAGAACTTCAAAGAGTGATTTGTTCGTTACTGGGGAGGCTGGAAGGCTATGAAGAAGTAGTTCACCAGCTTACAACAGTGGTGGGAGGTTGGGAAGAGTCACATCCGGGCCTTGTGTCAGCAGTATACCAGAAATGTCACCCAAGTATTGCAGTCAGAAATGGCAGCTTTGGAAAACCAAATAACTGAATTTCAACAACTACTAGAGAAGGGTCCAAATGAGCAGTTTCACGTGAGCCTGACAACTGCTAAACTGGGGTTGGCCCACCTGCTTGAGACGAGAGCTCAGGGTGCGTTAGTGAGAGCCCGCTTTCAGCGGTTAACTGAGATGGATGCACCAACACAATAAATTTTGGGGTTAGAGAAAAAAACTCACAGAGTAAAATGTTGCATTATATTAGAACACGATGGCAGAGAGACACTAGAGCCCAGTGAAATAAGGCAGGTGGTCCGTGAATTCTATGAACTTCTCTTTCCTGCAGATGGAGATGGTGGCAGTGAAGACTAACAATCCTTTTTGCAGGACTTACCACAGCTTCCCAATGCAGATGTGGCAGATCTGAATAGTGAGATGAAATTCGCAGAACTCACCACAGCACTGGGACAGCTGAAAACAAGGAAGGTCCCAGGAATCGATGGCATTCCAGTGGAGTTTTATAAAGAGTTCTGGGAGGTCATTGGCCTGGACTTGTTGGAAGTGTTCCAGTGGAGTTTTAAAACTGGCATGTTACCTCAAAGCTGCTGTAGAACCGTGATCACGCTGCTGCCAAAGAAGGGTGACTTGTGTCTCATTAAGAACTGGTGGCCAGTGTCTCTCTTATGTGCAGATTATAAAGTTCTCTCCAAAGCCTTAGCCAACAGGATGGTTCTAGTTTTAGGGAGACTGATGCATCCTGATCAAAATTACTGTGTGGCTGGCAGGTCAACTTTTAATAATATGTTTTAAATCATCACAGGCCAGAAGGATTTGGCCAAACTAACAGAATGTTAAGAATTACAGTAAAGCGTCTTCGGCAAAAATTAATTGGAATAAAAGCAGTGCAGTGCTGGTTGGGAATTGGACAGGATGTAGTCCTCCTCGACTGGAAGGGGGTCTGCAGTAGACTATTGGGGGCTTCCTGTACTTGGGAGTCCATCTCGGAGATGACTCGGAGATCCTTAGTCTCAGAGCCACCACTCCGACCAATGTAATTATCGGGCAAGCAAAATTATCAATATGGAAGACCCGTAAAAACAGGATTACTGGGAGTGGGATTTAAGATGTTGATGTTTTTTTTAGAAAGGTGTGTGAAAGTAGGATATTAGTGGATTTTAATTTTTATAAGTCTACGAATAATTTAGGACAGTTTAAGGAATTGTGGTGCATGAATAATGTACTTTGTAAATGTGAGGATGATAATTTGCAATCTGTGCTCTGAGTGTGGAGTTTTACTTATTTATAAATTGGGATAATAAATAATATTAAGCAAAAGTGGGATTGAAGGGTGGAATCAATGGGAGGGCTTATATATAAATATATATTTTTATTCCAAGAAAAATATGAATATGTAATGGTTTGAAACAGGATATTCATCATTAGGAATGTGTGTACATGTGTTGTGTAGACTTAAGATTGAGATTGATTTACTGTTGTGATTTATTTCTGTGTTTATTCAATAAAGTTTGGTTTAAAAATTTTATCTATCTATTTTATAGTGCCTCTCCTATCTATCTATCTATCTATCTATCTTTCTTATGGTGCCTTTCACACCTATCTATCTATGTATGTATTAGCACTTTTTACATCAATCTTATTTATGTCTTTTTCTTGAACATTAGTTAAATAGGGGCCACCTAAGGCATTACTGAAACCGTCCCCATAGTGTATAAACAAAAACAACCTAGTATTAATTATCATCCATTACAGAAATTATCATTAGCTGTCAAACTGAACTTCAGTGTGATTCTATGATTCACTGTTGATGTCTTCTGAAGCAAAAATCCCTCCATAGCCCTCAGGCTGGCTGTATTTAAAAATGGCTTCGAAGGGCGGCTGCTGTGCACATGAAACCGGCCCTGAAAATGTAGAATGAGCGGGGCTTGATGACTCATAAGAATAAAAATAATGGAAGCCAAAGATGTGGGAGGAAAGATGAGGAGTGACATTCTTATGTTTTGTTTCTGCTGCTTGGATTTGGAGCCCTCAGTAATGTAATATTAGCTCTGCTTGTGATGAATTTATTACAAGAAAGTAAACAGAGCGTATTATACTGCCTTACCTTGAATGATTACATTTATGAATGTAAGAAATGGAAAAGGGGCAAAGTCCTTTTCTCAGTAATGACCTTGCTATTGTCACTGTGGATGCTGCCTATGTAAGAGAGAAGCACCCAATACAAAAACAGACGTTGCCAATGGCAACAGAAGCCAAGGCTGATATGCAGATTGCATTCCACCTGGTTGTGACACACACGGCTGACTATTCATTTTTGCTACCTTTACTGGCAGGAGTGTCCCTGCTGGTGCACATGAATGATGCTTCCTCTAACGATGGTGCTTTAGGACCAAATCGTAGTGACGCTTGCATCCCGGACGCCTCTCTCTTTTGTTGGTTGTGTAAGTTAGTTGTTATCCTCACATTCTATTCTGTCCTGCTGGCTTCTGATGCCTCTGCTGCCTCGAAGCTTGCATTGCTGCCACATTCTCTTGTTCTGAGGTGCTTGTGGGCCACTTAGCACTCTGCATACCCCAGGAATGCATTGCTGGAGCACCCACAATGCACTGCCGCTCCATCCAAGAAAAGTAACTGTGTGAAAACTTTTTAAAATAATAATAAAATAGACTAGTAAAGTCTGTAACTATTTGTCACACTCTGGGCCTGCTAGTGGAGTTTTTTGGAGGCCTCGCACTGTCACCATGTATGTGACCCCTTGACGGCCACACCTTCAAAGAATTAAGATAAGCTGCATGTGCTTTGCTGCGCCTCAAAGATGGCTTCTATCAAGCAGCAGGGAACTCTCTCTGTGGGTGGTGAGCAAACCGACTCTCCTCTAAAACTGGCAGATTGTAGAGGGCACAATAAAAAAGTAAAGTCTGAGGTAGAAGCTGCAGTCGGTAGCTAGGAATGAATTCAGTTTAGAATTCTTTTATGCCTGTAAGACAGTAGAGTAGAGGTCAGAAACATGGCAGGTGACAAAGAATACCAGGAAGTAAAGGAGAAACCATGAAAAATGGAACACCAAGCTCAAACTTGACCAATTCATCTGTCAGTGTTTTAGGGCATGGCACCATGAAGAGGTGTAGAAAGCAAAAAAGAGTAAAATCAAAAGTAAAAGATTTTTCAAGACTCAGCAAATTACAACGAGGAGTAACGTAAACAACAATTCATCATTTATGGAAGGATGTTAATGAAATGGCAGGAATAATGGGCACAAAAAAAAATGTGCTCCGTCTCCTTCATCACTTTACATCTGCATGGCAAAAGCTCCTGAGTCACACAACTCTGTGAACTTGTTTTAAATTGTTTGTAAGTAGGGTGTGACGTGCAAAAGTCACTGTCTCACGGGTCTTGCTGCCTAAGGTTGTAATGTCTAGTCACGCGTGACATCAAAGTGTCTATTGTGGAGGACTGCCGGCTTCTCATGCTAGTCCTCACCCCCAGGCCGGATAGTGCCCCGAGGTCCAGCATGGCCTCATGGACTTTGTAGTATTTATACACAGCCCTGCTGGATACCTTGGGGGCCACCAGGAGTCGCTGTGGGGGGGCTTATGGGCTCTTTTGTGCCTTATGACCCGGGGGTACGTCACGGTCACGTGACGGGAAGGAACGACGTGCTCCCTGGTTAAAGTAAAAGACTGATTGCCCTGACCCAGAAGGAATAAGGAACTGTTGACTGCTGGGACAGGAACACCTCCGGGTCAGGGGCTATAAAAGGACTGTGGCTCAGTCCAGACACTGAGCTGTGCTGGGAGGTGGAGGAGCAAAGTGTCTGGGCGAGGAGGAGAGTTAATTAGTAGTTAATTGTGTAAAAAAGAGTTTGGTGAATGAGTAGTGTGGAGGGTGCTTGGTGCACTGTGGAAAACAAAAATAAAAAGTATTGGACTTTTACCTGGTGTCTGAAATTGTACCTCAGGGTTCAAGGGAGCACTAGCGCCCCTTACTGCCACACTGTCCAAGATGATCATGTCTCAACACAAGATTTATTTTATTTATTTATATATATATATAAATTAGTTATTTATATTTTATATATTGTGATAACTGAAGATCAAAACAACTTTAAAGAGTTGGGGAATTGCCCTGTATAATGATTGTCATTCAGAAATTGGTCAAAATGCGATATGAAACTCATACATCAGACAAACAATAGAGCTGCGATGGTCATTTTTATACAGAGGGAAAATGGCTGAAGGAAATGAGCTGACAGGAAGTGACATCATCAGTGTGGGGACTGAAGTGACATCATCAGAAAGGGACCAGAAGTGACATCTGCGGGAGTCGGAAGTGATGTTGGTTCGTAGGACGATACTGTTGTGGACCCATTTTCTGATATAGGAATTTATTGAATGTGAATTATTTTTCTTCCTTGGTTCTGAAAAAGTAGAAAGAGAGATATCAGTGTCATAATTCAACAACTTGTCTTATAATAAATTACTCGCCTCTGGGCTTGTTGACTGCCTCCTAAGCACACGTGTTAAACTATATATATATATATATATATATATATATATATATAGTTATTTATATTTATTTATATATTTATATATTTTTTATAGTTGAATAAAAGTTAGTCCATATGACAGACTGCCAGGAAACTGAAGATTTCATAAAAAAGGAGTCTTGAGAGAAAAGGGCAATTTGTATTGAAACAGCTTAGAAAAAAAAGGAAAGTCCAGATACATAACAGCATATGAAGATAAGAACATCAAAGTTTAAAATGTGGGGAAACAAGTGCCTTGCAGGTCCTCAGTTGGCTTCTTCTTTTAATACACCCCATATGCCAACACAGAAAAGATGATTCAAGATTACTGTATGTTGTCATGTATTTATTATGTACAGTAGTTAGTAAAGTTTGTAATTGCATTTTACCTGAGTTGTCACAGCACTCTGTGCCTGGACTCAGTGAGGAGACCTACGCACCTTAATAAAAAGATAAATATCTGTTTCTCCATGTATCTTTGTGTACATTGGGATGCTATGTCTCTGTCATTACAACAGATGGCGCATCACAAACATTAACACTGTTTTTACAAATCTTATCTTATCCCAATTGGCATATAACAAAGGTATATGCATCATATTTTTCATTCCAACAGATGGTGCATCACAGACACTTGTAGTAATGAATTTTATTAGTAGAAATGTTTGTGATGCACACTTTGCTAGAATGACAAATAATATGTATTTTATTACTGCTTGTGTTACAAAATGTATTTCAATAGATGGATGCACTACAAACATTAACATTGCGGTCTATGTTGATTAGTTAGAGTTCAACCCATCCTAGATAAATAACACAGTTAGTACAAAAGTAAACTGAATTTAATTGAAATTCATTTATCTGTTATATAGTGCTTTTCATGTCTATCTATCTATCTGTTGTTACACATGTACGAATAGGAGGAAGCTGGGTGGAACGGAAGAAGGTAATTCCACGCCAGGCTAGGGGGTGGCGGGGTGCAGTAAACTTTCCTCTGTTATCTCTGCAGACCCAATACAGGAAAACCTGCCTGATTTTTCTTCAATGACATCACTTCCAGTTATGGTGCGCCAAAGACGTCACTTCTGGTTTCTGGTGACCCTAAAAGAATTCACTTCTGGTTCTGGTGCCCAAAAAGATATCACTTCCAGTTCCAGCACCCAGACAGATGTCACTTCCCATTCCAGCGCCATCTTGAAACATCACTTCCAGTCCCAGCATCCAAGATGACATCATTTCCGAGAACTAGTCTATAAAGATGCCATTTTGTCTTAAAAATCAGTTCAACTTGAGAACTCGACCTGAGCACTTCAGTGCTAATTTAAACCTTTGCATCCAGGTATAATATATGGGTGGCTGCCCCAAACCTTTTTGTGTGTCTGAGGCTGAATTTATTCACACTATCTATCTATCTGTTATATAGTGCCTTTCCTATCTATCTATCTATCTATCTGTCCATCCTTTCTGTCTGTGGAATCTCTGTCAGTTGACTGCTCTGATCTGGGTGGGTGTGGTTGTGGGTTGCTGGCCGGCTTCGTTCATGGAGGGTCTCTGTGAGAATTTGTATTTTTCTATCTTATTTTTCTTCTTTTCTCTTAGTTATATTACTGTTGTAAAGTTAGTTTGTTGTTAGTTAAGACATGGCCATGGCGTGTTTTTGGCCATGGCCATGTCCAAAGAGTCAGTGCTGGGTTTATTGCCAAAGTTTTATGAGTATCTCTCCTGCCACAATGGCGCTAAGATCTTGACGGATCTGATGGTCTCTGTTGAGACATGTGTGGAGGCAGTTGGGAGAGTAGTTGGATATAAATATCGGCATCAAGAATGAATAAATCGGTGGTGGTTTTTGTAAATGAGGAATCCCTGGTGAATCAGTTAGTAGAGGGAGGGTTAGTTATAAGTAGAGTGTTTGTCCCTGTTTTGCCTTTATCAGCACCAGCAAAAAAAGTAATAGTCTCAACTGTTCCTCCATTTTTAAAGAACGATGTTCTGGTAAATGAACTGAAGCGTTATGGCCAGATCGTTTCGGAATGAATCCCTCTTGGATACAAATGACATGAATTAAAACATGTTTCGTTTTGTAGACCAGTATATATGCTACTAAACAACATGAATGACGATATCAATTTAAAGTGGATGGCAGTGACTATGTTGTTTTTGTCACGTCCGAATTCATGAAATGTTTCACTTGCGGTAGAGCAGGACACAAGGCCTCACAGTGTAAAATTGGATCAGTGTTATTTGCAGGTTCTCCTACTCACCCTGAGGAGAATTTAGATGAAGAGAACACGATGAAGACAGTGAGCATGAGAGTGGTGAAGAGGTTGAAAGTATGGATGAGTGTGAGACTGATATGAAGGAGTTGATGGCTGCAGCGGGTGTTGTTTGTGATCAGCCTCTTAGTACTTTGGTGAGGATGGCTCCTGAGAAGAGTCTGCTTCAAAGTGTTACAGATATGTCAGCCAAGGCCGGAGGTTCAGCTGATTCACCTATAAGTCAGTCCTGAGCTCCGTGAGCCGGCAGGGAGCACATCGACTAAAGCTGATGTATCGCCTGAGATCAACAGCACTAGGGTGGTGGCAGCGACCGTTCACTCGTGAGAAGCTGTGCCACTGGTCCCAGCTGTAAATGAGCCTCAGATCACAGATACGATTGTAGAAGTGAATGCTTCTGATTACAGTCTTTAGCTGGAGAGCTCATTGAAGGGGGCTGCTGAGGGGCAGAGATGTAAGAGACCCGAAACTGACGGCGGAGTGGCCGCTGTGGTGAGTGGCAGTGCAGTGCTGTGTAAAGGAGTGCAAGCAGCGAGCCCGTTAAATTTTCCACTCGAAAAAGGAAGGAGCAATCAACAGATAGAGGACAGGCAAAGAAAAGCCTTGTGTCAAATCAGTCATCTAAAGAACATAGCGAGTGTGTGACAAACCAAAGCAACATCGCAAACGATTTAAGGAAAAATGTGGCGGGTGGGAATGACATTGACACCTCTCAGTATCTGCTAAGAGGCAGTTGATAGGACTTTATTTATTAGGAGTTTATTGATGGCAAGAAAGGAGTGAAGGTTGGAGATCATTTTCCAGATTTTCAGTTATTTCTCGTGTCTGCACAAAGAGTTATGCTTGAGGTAGTTCAGTTAAGTATGGAGCAAAAAGAAGCAACCAGATTAAAGTATTTTATCAGCAAAGTCCGCAAGTCACTCAATCCAAAATAATGGAGTGTCTCTTTAGTCAGCTCATTTGTCTGGTGTGGTGTTTTTTACTGAGGACTCTCATTGGCTTTTTTTCCATGCTGTCACTTCACATAAGGAGTTTGAATATTAATGGCTGTAGAGGAGGGACAAAGAGGGCTGTGGTTTTAAAATTCTTAGAACAGAAAGCTTTGCATGTCAGCCTGCTCCAGGAGACCCCTTCTGACCTTCAGAATCAACCAGACTGGCCACGAGAATGGGGGGGATCAGGTTTTTCTTAGCCATGGTGCTAGTCTTAGTGCTGGGGTGGCTATATTGTTCACAAAATCTATGGAATTCCAGGTCACTGCCATCAGTGAGGTGGTGGCTGGATGATTGCTAGTGGTTCAGGTCAAAGACAGGGATCAGGATGTGGTGTTCATTAATGTCAATGCCCCTACCAACAGGAGGGAAAGGATTTGTTTTTCTGAATCTTTACGAAAGGTGGTCTATTCTTTTGTAAATGGCGAGTTAGTGCTGGTGGGTGGTGATTTATTTGCACAGTTAATTACATGTTGGATCGCAATGGCGTTGAACCTCATCCTGGCTCTGCTCAAGTTCTAGCAGCCCTTTTAAAACGGGCCGATCTCGTGGATGTCCCTTGAATTCCCATCAGACAGACAGTACACCTGGGTGAAGGGATGGGATGGAAATATTTCTATGGCTCGATTAGATCGCTTTTACTGTCCCAGTCACAATCTGAACACTGTCACTTCTGCCTCTATCTCTCCTGTTGGCTTTTCTGACCATTCTTTGGTGGGGTTGAAAGTTGTCGTCCCTAAAAAGAAACCTTTTTTCAAAACTTTCTGGTATTTCAACGTTTCACTACTAGAAGATGCATTCAAAAATTTTGAATTTTTTTGGTAGCAGTAGACTGTTACCAAATCTAGATTTGATTCACTCAAGCAGTGGTGGGACATTTCGAAAGTTCAGATTAAGGCTTTTTGTCAACAATACACACAGGAAGTCACTCAAAAGTGCCTGCTGAACATGAAAGCCTTAGAGGAAGACATTTTGAGACTGCAGGATGCTTTACAAAAGGGATTTGATGAGGAGATTTTTTATGCTCCAACATCTAAAAAGCGTTCCCTTGCTGATATTTTGGATTTACGTGCACAAGGAGCCCCGGTGAGGTCACGTTTTCAAAATATTAATCATTTGGATGCACCTACAAAATTTTTCTTTGGGTTGGAGAAAAAAGAAGCCAAAAGTAAACTGATTCACATGCTGCATGACGCAGAGGGGAGAGAATTGTGCACCACTGAAGACATCTAAGACTTTAAAGAACGATTCTATTGATAATTTGGCATTGGCTAATTTTCTTAATGGACTTCCTAGGATCCCAAATGATTTTCAGCTAAAACTGGACTCTGAAATAACTTTTCAGAAAATGTCTTATTCACTCTACAATCTAAACACAGGAAAGTCTCCAGGAACTGATGGCCTTCCCATTGAGTTCTACAGACAGTTCTGGCCTTTACTCGGGGCTGACATGCATGCAGTGTCATGGAAAGCTTAAAAGATGAGGAGTTACCTCTGAGCTGCAGAAGAGCGGTGATCACTCTGCTTCTGAAAAAGGGAGATCTATACCAAATAAAGAACTGATGCCCCGTGAGTCTGCTCTGTACAGACTATAACATTTTCTCCAGGGCTTTGGCAAATCGTCTGAGGGCTGTAATGAATTTGGTGGTTAATTCCTGTCAAGCTTACTGTGTACCTGACCGCTCAATTTTTGAAAACATTTTCTTCATGCGGGATGTGATTGCAGTGTCCAAAATGTATGGCGTCTATCTGGGAAATGTATATATTGATCAGGAGAAGGCGTTTGATAGAATTGATCACAGATATTTGTTTAACACCTTCTAATGCTTTGGGTTTGGGGAAAATTTTATCAAAATAATCAAACTCTTGTATACTAAGGTTTTTGGTATTTTAAAGATTAATGGCACATTGAGTGCCTCTTTCCTGGTCAAGAGGGGATTTGACAGGGGTGCGCCTTATCAGGGATATTGTACTCTTTGTTGATTGAGCCATTCCTTTATCAGATTATTCAGAGACTGCATGGTGTGGATCTCCATTCTCGCCCAATGGTCACTGCCAAATGTTTGGCCTATGCAGATGACTCGTCCATATTTGTCAAATCTGACAATGATGACAATGTGGTAGTTTCGTGCCAAACAACGTTTGACAGCATCTCCTCAGCTAAAGTCAACTAGGCTAAGAGCAATGCTCTCCTACTCAGCTATTGGGTTGAACGTCCACCGCCAAAGCTTCCTGCAAATCTGACCTGGAACAGGAAGTGTTTTCATTACCTTAGGGTGATGTTAGGAGGTGAAGGACTGGATGAGAGTAATTGGGAGGGCATTTTGGATCAAGTCAGTGCTTGGCTGAACAAATGGAGATGGATTGTGGCCAAACTCTCTTTTAGAGGGCGAGTAATTGTGGTGAACAACTTAGTTGCATGCAATGCTTTGGCATAAAATTATGTGTGGAGATCATCCTCCAGGGATGATACATAAGATCCAAAAATTGTTGGTTGATTTTTTTGGGGGGATGGTCTGCATTGGCTGCAACAGAGTTTACTGTTTCTACCAGTGGAACAGAGAGGTCCGGGACTCATTGATGTACCATCAAAGGTCGCAGGCTTTTGACTCCTGGTAATTCAGAAGCTTTTGTTTGGTTCTCACCATCTGATTTGACGGGATTTGGCACTACATTTCTTTTTTAGAGTTGGGGATTATGGATGTCACAAGCAGCTTTTGGTAATGGAAATAAATGAAATGGACCTTTCAGTATTACCCAAATTTTATAGGGGTGCTTTATTGACATGGCATCTTGTTTCAAAAAGACATTTTAGGTTGGTTGCACGATGAGCCTTTGATTTTTAACTCACTATTCTCATGCTCTCAACTAAGGAGTAAAAGTTTTACTGATTTATTTATTATGGGATTTTAAAAATCAGCCACATATATGATAAGGAGCAACATACATTTGTGGAGCCTTCAGTTTTGGCTTCAATTTTAGGTGTGAAGTCAGTGCGGATAATCGAGGGCTTTCTCTCCTCTAATGCCAAAGAACATCACAGACTTCAAGACTCTATCAGCACCACCAGCACAGATCTACAGGTCTGTCCTGCTGTCGACCTCAACTCCATCCCTGAAAACTTGATTATCACATTTGAGGAAGGAAATGTGGTGTCATTTACGTCTCTGTCCAAAAAAGAACTTTATTACTATTGTGTGAAAGTGATTCATTTTCTTTTCGTGAAGACAATTTTCAGGTTACAATGGAGGGAATAATTAGGTGTAGTAGGTGAGAGGGTACCGGCCTAGAGGAAGCAGTACAAGCCTCAGAGCAACAAAAGGACAGCCAACTTGCAATGGAGGATTGGGCATGGCATCATAACCACAAACTCATTCGTAAAAAGAATCAAACTTACAGAGGATGACAGATGTGATTTTTGTGGGCAAAGGGAAACCATTTTTCATCTGTTTGTATCATGCATAAGACTGGGAGTTTTTAACTGCTTTGTGTACAAAACTAAGATCAGATTTTAATACCGGGATGTTTATTTATGGAGCCACATTTAATAAGAACAACAGGCACAGGACACGGTTGATGAACTTCCTGCTTGGTGAAGCAAAACTAGCTGTTTTAAAAAGCAGGAAAAATAAACAGTGTGAGAAAGGACCTGTGGACATCCAGTTACTGTTTATGCTGAATATTCATTCGAGAATCAAACTGGAATTTACTTATTATAACTAATGCACAAAATGGACATTTTTGTAGATGTGTGGTGTACGAAAGGGGCACTGTGTGCTATAGAGAAGGAGAACTGAAAATCAATTTATAATTCATTGTTGAAAAAATATGAAAATGTAAGTTATTTGTAGCAAGTGATACTCTGTGAACAACATTGGGAATCGGGGCTGATTGGGCCCCAATAAATAAATAGTTTTATTTATTATGAACATAAATGAGGAGGGCTCTTGGGAGGAGATGAGAAAATATAAAATATTTATATGATAACTGTGTCTGGGGTTACATGTGGTTAATAGGGATTGAATATTTGGAATTTTTTTCTACTATTCATTTCTTTATATAGTTTAGTTATAACAATTTTTGTTGTATGTGTACTTTTAATATATTTAAGTTTGTTCTTATATTTTTTGGTTCAATAAAGTACTTTTTAAAATAAAAATATCTATCTATCATCTTGTTTTTGTGTTAGACCAGAGTTTTCACAGTTTCCCTCTTCAGCAATTTTGTGAACATTCTTTGACTTGCCAGAAGGCCTCCCTTTTGAGTTTGGGGCCAGGCTGCAAGGGGTGAGGTCAGTCCTCTAAGCTCAGACCTCAAATTACTTCATGTCTTGCCTTTTGTGTTTTGTACCAATAACATACTTTGCAAAATAAATGCAAATTATTGCAAAGAAAAATCCATCTATTGTGGACAGGTTAAAAGACAAACAAGGACTTCAAAGGAGTATTGGGGTGCCAGCTGAGTTGCCCCTTTTATTCATAGTTTGATTATCATTAAAGAAAACAGATGCTGAATGGTGCAAAAATGAGTGCACACAACAGAAATAAACATCAGCCTTCAGGGCTTTGTGAACTAACAGCTCAGTAGTGTGGGTCTCCACTCAGAGCTCTGTGCAGTAGAAATTCAGATTGAGATATCTCTATCTGGGGCTTCTGAGTTCCTATAGGGATCTGACTGCGGGTTCAGTTGCCCTCACAGGGTGACTTCTCACCACTAAAGCTGAAAGAAGAGATGACATTAATACAACAGCAGGTCCTTTTGCTCCAGGGTTGTGTTGCTTACCTCAGTTGATCTTCTTGAAGTGCATGCGTGACACTACCTATCTATCTTAATAATCAGATCTACAGACACATATGATCTATGATATAGATAAACGATTTGGACAAGAATATAATCAATAAACTGGTTAAGTTTGCAGATGATACCAAACTAGGCAGAAGGTCAGATAATTGAATGTTAGGTTTTATTACAAAATGTTAGGTTATATGGCACGATGTGTAGAGTCCAAGAAGTTTATGCTCAAGCTTTATAATGCACAGGTGAGCAGTTTTGTACCAGGCTACAAAAAGGACAAAACAGTACTAGAAAAAGTCCAGAGAAGAGCGACTAGGCTAATTTCAGGGCTACAGGGGATGAGTTATGAGGAAAGATTAAAATAGCCTTTACAGTTCAAGCAAATGAAGGTTAAGAGGAGACCTGAGTGAAGTGTTTAAAATTATGAAGGGAATTAGACCAGTGTATCGAGACGGTGAGTTTAAAATGAGTTCATCAAGAACACGTGGACACAGTTGGAAACTTGTTATGGGTAAATTTCACACAAACTTTAAAAAGTTTTACTTCACACAAAGAACCACAAGTGAACAAGTATGTGGTAGACAGGAGGACTTTAGGGACTTTGAAAACTCAACGATGTTTTTTAAGAAGAATTAAGTGGGTAGGACTGGAAAAGTTTGTTGTGCTGAATGGCCTGTTCTCGTCTCAATTGTTCTAATGGAGAATCAGATAAACTGTTACAGTAAATCATTAGCATCATACAGGTTTTGGGCAGATTTATGGCAGATGAAAGAAATAAATGTGAAGTACAAGATGTAGGAAATTAAAATGTGAGATCTGAAAAGAAAATGGAAGATCTGACACTTGAAAGTACCCGTATCTCGGAGTCAAGGTGGACTGGTCAATACCTGCATCAAGACACTGTACAGAAGAAGGCCGATAGGTTGTTAAGTTATATAGCACCCTGAAGTGTAGAGAACAAGTCAAAGTCGACTATTCATAAATTACACAAAACACTGTAGTGAGACCTCATCTGGAGGACTGTAAATAGTTTTGGTTTCCATATTTGAATAAAGACATAGCAGTGTTAGAAATAAAACAGAGGAGAACAACTAGGCTGATTCCAGGACTAAGAGATATGAGCTAGGAGGAGAGACTAAAGGACTAAGCCTTTTCAGCTTGAACAAATGGAGATTAAGTAATAACGTGATTGAAGTGTGTAACATTATGAAGGAAATTAGTCCAGTGGATCAAGACTGTGACTTTAAAAGGAGCTCATCAAGAACATGGGGACACAGTTGGAAACTTTATAAGGGAAGATTTCATACAAGTGGCAGAAAGGTCTTCCTCACAAAGAACCGTAGACCCCAGAAATAAGTGATCAAGTTGTGTGGTAGAGAGCAGGACTTTAGAGTCCTTTAAATCTCAACTTGATGTTTTTTTGCACGAGGTCATTGGGCTGAACGGCCTATTCTTGTCACAAGTCTTTTAATGTGCCTGTCACTCTCCTGAGTTCATGTCAGTGCAACCTTAGTGTTAGTATAGCGCCTTTTACAGCAAAGCCTTTTTTGGATAATACAAAATGTATGCCTCATAAGTAGATGGAGCCTTTGGAAGGATTTTGCTGTGTAGATGTTATACATTTTATTTTATTAATTACATGTGATTTTGACTTTTTTTTTGGTTTTGAATAGAAAAATGTTATTCTTCTGGCCTGCACAATTTAGCGTAAAACTGCAAAGTTACTTTTTTCAAATTCAGACAAATTCTAACCCTTCGTTTTTGTTCTTGATCTCTTGTTGTATAACTGAATGGCAGGTGTACCGTATGTGGGCACCGTTAAGGAGTCTCTGCTGGCATTGTCTGCTTTCAGCCAGCAATTTATTGCCTGAGCTTGTCTGTGTAAATGGCTGCATCACAGGAAAGCTAGACACCTTTGGCAGCACTCATCATTTCTGTCAAGCTCATCCCAGCTTTTTGAGACCCACCAGCTCCCCCGTCATATGCAGACCGTAGCCAGCCGAGTAACAGCGTGATGCGGTTGGGAAGAAGAGCAGAGTGAATTGACAGCAATCTTAAAAATGATCAGGGGATTCCATGGAGGCCTGATGGCAGTGAAGAGTGTGAACTTAGAAATTACACATCTAGTGATGGATAATCAGTGCCAAACCCACCCTCCTGCTCGCCACCACCACCACAGTGCTTGTGATGGCACCAAGAGAATTGTTTAAAATAAAGAAGCAGATCCATTTAATTTTAAGCTTGGCTGAACGAAAAGATTACTTTTCTTTTTTTATAAGTCTGTTTGTTCCCAAGGTATACAGACATATGACTTCACTCAGACTACTAGATAAATGCTTACCTGTTCCTCTGCTTTGCTGCTGCTTTAGTGAAAATTAGCCCCTACACAGCCTTACTAAATTGAATTTCTCGATGACAATATGACTTCCTTGCAAGACTATATGCCCCCCCCACCCCGATTCACTAGAGGGCAGCATTCCAGGATTGGTGCATGATGGGAAATGTGGTCCTTTGGGGCAGTGCTGCAGGATTCTCTGGGTGCCACCGGGAGGAGCTGCAGAGGATGACTGTCTCTACTTAGAGAGACTTCTGCCTAACCTGGAGGTGCTTCTTCCATGAAGTGTTTTGACATTGGAAATACTCCACAGGGATCAGTGCAGGGGCTGCTGCTATTTTTAATATATATATAAATGATTTAGATAGGAATATAAGTAACAAGCTAGTTAAGTTTGCAGATGATACCAAGATAGGTGGATTAGTAGATAATTTAGAATCCATTATATCATCACAGAAGGATTGGAGAACATACAGACTCGGGGAGATTTGTGGCAGATGAAGTTTAATGCCAGTAAATGTAAAGTACCAGTAACTTGAGCATTCCTAGTTTTCAGACTCTTTCTCTGTATGTTTAGCATTCATTTGCTCAGAGTTTAATGCGTTTGCTGCTTCCTGAGAAGCTCTTCTTTTCTCCACCCTAGCAGCCCGCTTCTTCTCTTCGTTCATTGGCATCTTTTCACATTACAACTGATTAAGGCAGTGTTTGTGTTGCAATTAGTATGTTTTCCTTAATTTTTCACTTAAATTGGCACTTAAGTCTTCAATCTGCCTCAAGAAAGATTTAAGATATAAAGAGGCAGGGGAATTGACGGTGAAGGTGGTAGGAATAAGAACGGCGCCCATACAAATGTGCCACATGACCGCCCTGCTTCCCACTGCTGTGAGTAGATTCTATAATAAAATAAAAGAGTAATAATTCCAAACCTCTTCACTTTCAATATAAATATGTAGTGCAGAGTTTCAGCGTAGTATATGTGTACCAAACTTCAGGCTACAGGTTATTTGAATTTTGACCTTTACCTTCCTGGGTTGACCTTTGAACTTGGTGGTCAATCATCACCACAAAAGAGGATAGTAGCTGTCACGTAGTATAGGCACGCCAAATTTCAGGTCAATAGGTCAAACGATTTATGAGCTACAGGTGATTGAAAATCCTGGACAGACAAACCAACAGCCACAATAGATTATTACAGCCATATAAAAAAGTTTGGGAACCCCTCTTCATTCTTTGGATTTTTGTTTCTCATTGGCTGAGCTTTCAAAGTATCAACTTCCTTTTAATAGATGACATGCCTTATGGAAACATTAGTATTTCAGCAGTGACATCAAGTTTATTGGATTAACAGAAAATATGCAATATGCATCATAACAAAATTAGACAGGTGCATTAATTTGGGCACCCCAACAGAGATATGACATCAATACTTAGTTGAGCCTCCTTTTGCTCCTTTGAGCCTCTAGACGCTGCCCTCCTGGATGGAGGTATTTCTGACCATTCTTCCATACAAAATCTCTCCAGTTCAGTTCAATTTGATGGCTGCCGAGCCTGCTTCAAATCATCCCATAGATTTTCGATGATATTCAAGGAACATTGTACTTCTCCCTCTGCATGAATGGGTTATTGTCTTGTTGGAATATCCAACCCCTGTGTAAGTTCAACTTTGTGACTGCTGCTTGAACATTATCCTGAAAAATTTGTTGATATTGGATTGAATTCATCTGACCCTCGACTTTAACAAGGGCCCTAGTCCCTGAACTAGCCACACAGCCACAAAGCATGATGGAATTTCCACTAAATTTGACAGTAGGTAGCAGGAATGCAATGTTCTTCTTCCGCCAATCATAGCACTTTTTGTTATGACAAAATAACTCAATTTTTGTCACATCAGTCTAAAGCACTTTGTTCCGAAATGAATCTGGCTTGTCTAAATGAGTATTGGCATACAACAAGCGACTCTGTTTGTGGCGTGAGTGCAGATACAGATGTATCATACAGATGTTCTTTGTGCAAATTGTGCTGAATTGCAGAACAACGTACAGATACGCCATCTGCCGCAAGATGTTCTTGCAGGTCTTTGGAGGTGATCTGTGTGTTGTCTGTAACCATTCTCACAATCCTGCCTCTGCATGTGCCGCTCCTGTATTTTTTCTTGGCCTGCCAGACCTGCTGGGTTGGTTTAACAGGAACTGTGCCTGTGGCCTTCCATTTCCTGATAACATTCCTTACAGTTGAAACCTCTGAGATAGCTTGTTGTAGCCTTCCTCTAAACCAGCGGTTCTCAAAATGTGGGGCAGGGGCGTTGAATAAATGAACAAGACATCAAAATTTATTTTTTACATTTTTATTTCAAATTTAAATTTGCAAGCATATAGTATTTTCAATCCAGAAAGTGTGAGATGTATCGGTATCTGTCATGAATTGAGATAAATAATTTACTGTGTATTGGGTTATTTTCATGATACAACTAACAGCAGTATAATATTTGTTGGACAAAAATATGTTTGTCTTGTGCAGATTGACTTCATCAGTGTCCTCGTTTACATTTCTAAAAATTAAAACATTTTTAAACGTTTCTTTACATAAAAAATAATTAAATAAGAATAAATAATTTATTCTTTGTTTTTGGGATTAGAATTACTACAAAAACCACACAAGGCATTTTAACAGTTATTAAAGCACTTTTAAAAAAAAATTATAAATATTTCATTGAGGTTAGCTGAACACATGCAAATCTTATGGAAGTGAAAATGATAAAATACCGCCACACCGCACGGATATCATACCATTGTTAGTGTATCATGGGTTATTCTCATCTATCTTACATTATGCAGGGGTTGCAGAATTATTCCCGGTAGAAAAGGGGGGAACGTGAAATATGAAAGTATAAGAACCGCTGTTCTAAATCATGAGACTGAACAATCTTTGTTTTCAGATCTTTTGAGAGTTGCTTAGGATCCCATGCTGTCTGTCACACTTCAGAGGAGAGTCAAAGGGAAGCAAAACTTGCAATTGACCACCTTAAATAACTTTTCTCATGATTGGACACACCTGTCTATGAAGTTCAAGGCTTAACGAGCTAATCCAACCATTTTGGTGTTGCAACTAATCAGTATTGAGCATTTACATGCATTCAAATCAGCAAAATTACAATGGTACCCACATTTGTGCACAGCAAGCTTTTCACATTTGATTTCATTTCATACAACTAGATACTGCTTCACTAAAAATCTTTGTTCAGAAGACACCCCAGTACTCAGATGTTCCAAGGAAATGAAAGACATACCACTGTTATCTTTGTTGTTGAAAGGAGAGTCAAATATTATGCAGGCTGAGAGGGGTTCTCAAACTTTTTCATATGAGTGTATATAAGAAGATTACACATAGAAAGTAAAAATGTGAGGTTTGAATACACAGTGGGCAGTTGGAAAATTGAGAGTCCACCTTATGAGAAGGATTTAGGAATCATACTGGAATCTAAGCTATCGACTTCCCTACAGTGTTCAGAAGCCATTAAGAAGGCTAACAGAATGTCAGGTTATATAGCGCCTTGATGTGTGGAGTTCAAGTCACAGGAGGTTCTGCTCAAGCTTTATAACACACTGGTGAGGCCTCATCTGGAGTCCTGTGTGCAGTTTTGGTTTTCATGCTACAAGATGGACATAGCAGCACTAGAAAAGGTCCAGAGAAGAAAGACTAGGCTGATTCCAGGGCTATAGGAGTTGAGCTATGAGGAAAGATTAAAAGAGCTGAGCCTTTAGAGCTTAAACTAAAGAAGATTAAGAGGTGACATGATTGAAGTGTTTAAAATTATGAAGGGAATTATTCCAGTGGATCAAGACTGTTATTTTAAAATGAGTTCATCAAGAACACGGGGACACAGTTGGAAACTTGTTAAGGGTAAATTTTTATACATTTTATAAATTTTATACAAAGAATGATAGACACTTGGAATAAGCGAGTAGGTAGTGTGGTAAAAGGTAAGACTTTAGGGATTTTCAAAACTCGACTTGATTTTTTTTGTAAGAAATAAGTAGATAGGACTGGCGAGCTTTGTTGCGCTAATGGCCTGTTCTCGTCTTGATTGTTCTAATGTTCTAAAAAGTCACCATCTGATTACACCTGGGGAGTTGGAGTTGGACAGGGCTTGCTGGGAAACAGTTTAATGTAAAAAAGGGGTAGGATTACATTATACAGTATATAGAATTGTGTTGTACGGTGATATAAAGAAGCCTCTTAAGGTACTCTGGCAAATAAAATAACTTTATTTGAACCCGAGTGTAAGGAGCCAATTTAAGAAAATTAAAGCTTGGAGTTAAACTCATATTAGTGTTTGCTTAATCTAAATAGAATATAATTTTCTTTCATAGACAATGGTATAGCCTTTTACCTCATGCGTTAATATTAGATAGAACTTTCTTGCTATAACTAAGATACAGTGTGATAATTGAATCAGTTGTTGTTTAGAGCAGGTCCCATTGCTAACAGGGACTGAAAGACCCGTTAACAGCATGGAAATAGAAGAGGCATACAGTTTTTTGACCGTTTACAAATTATTTTATAACATTTAGTAATGATTTTTATAACATATAGGAATGGTTCAACTGTAAAAGCAAACTTAAATAAATGAAATAAGAAATTTGAGCTTTACACAGAACTTTTCTTAAACAAGAACCTTTTTTTGGTATATCAGTTTTTTTTTTCCTTTTTGTGTGAACTGTTTTACTTTGAATTTTTACTAAAGCTTTTTAAAATGAAGATATTTTTACTGTGGAATCATTTCGACACATTAGGCTTTTTCCTGAATCCCATTTTGCAAACTAGAGTTGCTGAACTTTTGTAATTTTGGGAAAACGCAGCTACACTGGGATTATGCTTCTTCAGTTGTGTCTGGGGTTTGGGGGTTTGGGTATGCCCCCTAGTGGCCACAGTATATACAGTACCTTCATAAAGTATTCAACTCCTGCACTTTTTCACATTTTGCAATGTTGTAGGCATAATGCTGTAATTTTCCCCCATCAAGCAACACTCAATACTCCAAAATTAAAAGGGGGAGTCAAGCTAAAGTTAGAAAATGTGAGAAAATGGAACGAACCTTAACAAAACTGGTCGTGTCATTTCTCAATTTAGTTTCCAACCTTCTCAATGTATTTGTGCCACCTGCTTGGAAGTGCTAGTATTGCAGCAGAATAACAGGTTTTGTCTCATCCTCGTAACCACTTGTGTACTGCTTTCTTCACGTCATTATCTCTCTTGAATCGATGACCACCAAGATTTTTTTTTAGCGATCCAAAAAGGTGGAAATCACACAGTGCCAGATACTGTGAATAAGGTGGATGTGGCAGTACCTAAACCTCAATTTCTCCAGACAAGACTTGGTGTTCTTAACAGTGAGTGTGTGTGCCTTTGTCTTGCAGCAAAAGGACTCCTTGAGACAGCAGTTTTCTGGCGTTCTTCTCTGCAGCTCCTCTCAAAGCTCTGTCAGGTTGAATGGAGACCATTGTTGGCCAGTTGTTCTCAAGTCTTTCCAGAGATGTTCAGTTGGATTCAAGCCTGGGTTCTGACCGCACCACTCAGGGAAGTTCACAGAATTGAATGTAAGCTACCCCTCTGTTGTCTTTGCTTTGTCTTATTGGAAGGTGAACCTAGTCTGAGGTCAAGAGCACACTGGAGCAGGTTTTTCATTAAGGATATCTCTGTTCTTTGCTACTTTCAGCTTTTCGTCAACCCTGTCAACTCTTCAACATCACAACATGATGCTGATCACCAAGATGCTTCACCTTTAGAATTGTATGGCACAGGTGATGATTGATGCTTGGTTTCCTCCAGAAATGACCCTTAGAACTGAGGCCAAAGCGTTTCTGCCATCTCCACACAGGTTCACTGGAGTTCAGCCACAGATGCCATCATATTCTTGGCCACCTTTCTTACAATGGCCCTCCTCAGTTTGGCCATGCAGCCATCTCATGGTTGTTTCAAACTTATTCTGTTTAAGAATTATGAAGTCAACTGTGTTCTTGGGAACTTTCATTGCTGCTGAAATTGTTTTGTAGCCTTCCCGAGATCTGTGCCTCAGTACAATCCTATCTTGAAACTATGTTGGAGTTTCTATGGACCTCATGACTTTGTTTTTTGGTCAACTTTGGGATTTTCAGTAGAGTGTTGTGTGCCTTTTCTAATTGTGTCCAGTCAAGTGAAATGACCACAAATGGACTCCAAACATAGAAGCATCTCAAAGAAGATCAGTGGAATGGGATGAACAAATTTCAAGTGTCCTAGCAAAGAGTCTAAATACTTTTGTCAATATGATATTTCATACCGAAGGGGTCTGAATGAGCAATGAAGGCACCTTATTTATCTCTCTATTATATTAAAAAAGTTGTGCGCTGTGTCCGTGATAGTCAGCCTTGACCACTACCCTCCACACCGCTCACCTAATCGTTACTCCTACTGCACACATCTGCTCTCTGTCCCACCTCATGACACTCTCGGTTCTGCTAACTCACCCTTGAACTCAGGCAGAAAAGCAGATTATCTATTCA
Organism: Polypterus senegalus; assembly: GCF_016835505.1. Classification (NCBI taxonomy): domain Eukaryota; kingdom Metazoa; phylum Chordata; class Cladistia; order Polypteriformes; family Polypteridae; genus Polypterus; species Polypterus senegalus. The sequence goes on along the minus strand of NC_053164.1, from coordinate 3,096,169 downwards.
AAAACTTCAAATTTTAGATTGCGATAGAAAAACAGCAACAAGAGTTGATAATGATTGTCTAAAAAAAATGAACAAAAAAGAGCTCCATATAATAAAAATGAAGAACAAAGAGAATCATCCAATAAACGAGAAAGAGAAAAATATCCCGAACAATATGTGAACAGAAATGCAAAAAAGCAACATTTATAGAATAAGTTAGAGTATAAAGTAATTCATAATATTGTTTTTGACAAGGCATTAATGTAATTTCATTTTTTTTATCTTTTTTTATTATGTTTTACTTTTTGGCTTCTACTTTTTATTATTTATTGGTATTTAAAATAGACAGTTGTAGTGAAATACTGAAGGAACTGATTTTCTATCTATAATAACCTAAGGATCAAACCATTTTCCTCCCATGTCCCGCACACTCTTCTATATACCATCTCTTTTAATACAAATCACTTTCTCTAATGGAGGCGGCGCCCCAACAATCTTCAAGTGGGTCAAGCAGGTGGCGGATCCCCTAGTTATATTCAATTATTTTTTTGTAATTGTGATGTAGGAAATTACAGGTGATTTCTCATAGGTTACTTTAATCCCATCGGATAGAATACTAAAAATTCTGCTGATAATTTATTGAGAGATATTTGAAAGCTTGGCAACCATTTTTGGCAAAATTGATTTACGATACGAGAAAAGACGTAGGCCTGCAGATGCCTGAAAATGTGCTCTTAATACAATACTTTTCTCTTAGGGAAAAACCTCATCAGAAGGTGAATAAATTCTGATTTCTGATGGTGTGTAGTAAAGTTGGCAAGTGGTCCATGGCAATGTGTTGGTTGTTGAATAAAACAGTGCAGCTCAGGCTCTTTATGTGAGTGCAGCCATGTAATCCTGGTGTGTTTAATTGTAAGAATCATGCTAGCTGTGCTTGCATGTGAGTGTGCAATTGGTTCCAGGTTCCTCATCGACTCTTTACGGGTTGTAATTAGGACACCCCACACACAGGAATTTAAAGGAACTTGGATAGGTTGGATAGAGATTGAGAGAGGACAGAATTAAGAAGAGCGAGCCTGCATAGTAGAAGGAAGGTAGAGTGGTTGGTGGCCACATGAGAGAGCAAGAAGAATGGCGCACAAGTAGCGGGCCTCGCCAACTGAGCACCTCGAAAGGAGTGGCGAGCTCCACAGGTACCGCATTGGTGGCAGAATGATGATGGAGGTCTGGCTCCAAGTATCTCAGCACCCAGGTAGGGGTGGCAGGGATAATAATAATAATACATGTTATTTATAAAGCACCTTTCCCATGCTCAAAGCCCTTACAGAATATAAGAAAGAACGGCAGGGTATCCAGTATATAGCATTGTACAAACCAAATAAATAGATAAAGAAGATTAAGACGGTAAATTCAGAGAAAGCCTAAGAGACAACAGAATTGATGGCATAGCACACACATACAGGTTACATGAGCATCTTGACATGGAGGTAAACTGAGAGAAGGGGAATGAAGTCAAGTAGAGCTAAAAGCCTTCCTGAACAGATGAAGTTTGAGTTGTTTTTTTAAAAGAATTCATGGAGTCAGCTAACCTGATTAATTTCGGTAGGTCATTCCAGAGTCTGGGCGCCATACAGCTGAAGGCCCTGACACCCATGAAGTGTAGATTAGTGTGGGGCACAACAAGATTGCCAGAATCAGAGGACCTTAGTGGCCGGGCAGGCACATAGTGATGGAGAAGGTCCCTGATGTAGTAAAGCCTTTGTAGGTTATTAGTAGGATTGTATATTCGATTCTGTAAGATACAGGGAGCCAGTGAAGATGAAGCAGGATGGGTGTGATGTGCTCGCTGCTGCTGGTTCGTGTTAGGACTCTTGCAGTCGAGTTTTGAATAAGCTGGAGCTGTGATATAAGATTAGAAGGGGCACCTGCCAGCAGCGAGTTACAATAATCAATGCAGAATGTGATAAAAGCATGGACAAGTTTCTCAGCATTAGAAAAGGAGAGGAAGGAGCGAACATGGGATATGTTATGGAGGTGAAAGTAAGAAAGTTTCTTAATGTGATTTATGTGGGTGGAATAAGAGAGGGAGGAATCAAGAATGACACCAAGATTCTTTGCAGTAGAGGCAGGTCTGATGAGATCACTGCCAAGATGGACTGGGAAGGAGCTAATTTTATTAAGTTGCATTTTAGTCTCAATTTTTAGGAGTTCAGTTTTGTTGCAGTTTAATTTTAAAGAGTTCTGCTCCATCCAGGTGTTCACTAAGGCAGGTTGTGAGCTGAGAAAGCTCTGATGAAGGTTCCCCTTTTAACATTGAAGTAGAGTTGAGTATCATCTGAATAAAAATGATAGCCCAGTCCATAGCTATGAATAATATGGCCAAGGGGAAGGATATAAATACAGAAGAGAAGAGGGCCGAGGACAGAGCCCTGAGGAGCTCCTTGTGTGACTAGCGCCGAGCTGGATCTGCTCTTGCCAAGACTAACAAACTCATGCCTATCAGTCAGATAGGACTTGAAACACTGGAGGGCAGTGCCAGAGATACCCAGCATGTTCTGTTTTCTGGACAGTAGAATGTCATGTCTGACCGGAGTGTCAAATACTGCACTGAGGTCTAACAGAATTAATATGCTGGTTTGTCCAGAGTCTGCTGCCATAAGCAAGTCATTGGCTCCCCGTAGCAGAGCAGTTTCACAGCCAGCATCTAATCCTGGTTGCAAGACCTGAGAAGGGTGAGCTGGGGAAATGCTAGAGAAAGATATTAGGAGATTAGGAACCCAATGTCTATCTTTTTATATTAGTATCTTTTATTTCCTCACAAATGCACTGATTTTACTGGAATATTTTTTTTTTCACTTGATAGAGGCACAGCATTTTACTTAAAAGTACAATGCAGTGATTTGCAACATCTCATGCCATTGTAGTGTGCTCAGTCATCCTCGGTTTGTGTCTACCGATTTCCCAGCTTCAAGGATGTTATGATTGCTGTGGGCAACCACAGTGCTTTATTTGAATTATGCAACAGAAATATTTCCACCTATTCATTTTCTAAGTCTTATTTACCCAGGTCAGGGCTGGGAAGCAGTGAAATACATTAAAATGAAATAAATTAAAATATTAATTTGGATAATAAAGATCAATTGATGTTTCCATCGAGTCCTGTCAGTAACTTCTTTAAAAAGACAGCCTCCATCACCCTTATAATTTTTTCTTTGATAAATAATAGAATAGCTCAAGCAGCAGCCAGGAGAATAAACTGTAAGACATTCTAATAAAATAAACCCACCTATAATAAATGATGTTATGTGTAAATTCCTGTTAATACATTTAAAAGGTAATAGCATAATTTGTTTTGTTGTGCGGCAAGAAAATGGTGCCTATTTAAAAATGGAGATGCAGTTATAAAACACGAGTCCGTTTGTCATGTACAACAATGTTTTGAAAATTCATCCACAATCCATCATCCGTTCCAATCGGCACTAATCTCTCTCCTGCCCCTTCAAGAGCGCCGACCGACTCCATTAGATTTTACTGCTGATCATGCTCCTAGTCTGGGAATTGTCACCTATGCAAATAAGACAAGAAGCAATAAGATAAGGTGTGGATGGCTCCACCCATGAGGAGTGGTCAAACAAATATGTAAATAATCAAAGTGTAATTGGATGAACTGACCTACTAAATATAAAGGTGCTACAGAACAGCAGTAGGGCCCATCAGGACCCAGAGGGAGCAACAAAAAAAATCTAATTAAAGACATAGGAATCTGGAATAAAGTACAAGTTATATAGTGGAACTGGAAAACTTTTAAAAATATCTGAATGACATTTTAGGACAAATGATCTAACCAGATGAGTTTTGATGGACTGAATTGCTTCCTCTGATTTGTCAAACTTCTGATGTTCTTGTGCGTTTCCAACAATTTTAGGTGATGAAGGACATTGAAGCAGAGTTCTGCAAGTGACCTACTGGTTCAATATCCACTATGGAGCTTCTTCTGTCAGCAGTCCTGTTGTAACAAAACACAGTAGGGAATCAGGTATCCTTTCTTTTTCTTGGAAACACCTTGGGTTCCACTTGACTCAATTAGTTTATTGTAATTAACTGCTCTTTACTAATAACATCATATATGTAGGTAATAGTTGAAGTTTCTTAAGTGTTAGATTTCACCATCAACCACTCTGCACTTTTTACAGATGTCAGCATAACCGGAGGACTGTGAATGGACCACCACCCAAATAACGTTCTCTCAACAGTATTCCATGTCTGAGGTGTACAGTCTTCCCAAAGACATAAAGTGGAGCTGTCATCTGGAACACTAAACTGGTGACAGCAAAGTGTGAATATTCTGTCAAAGCTCCAACAGATACAAGGTGTCACACACGTGCGATTAGGAAGCAGCCATCAAGTCCAAAGGTGAGTGGTACTTCGCGAGGTAGAGGGTTGGTTATGTGCACTAATATCTCTTTCTCTTTGCCGACAAAATTAAAGAAGAAAAATAAGAACGCTCTTACCTTACTTCCGGGTCCACAAAATGGCTGCAACAACAACACACACAACTTCTGTGACGTCACTTCTGGCCATTCCTGATGACATCACTTCTGGCGCTGCCCAATGACGTCACTTCCGACCATCCCTGATGAAATTACTTCTGATGCGGCCATAATGAAGTCACTTACGGCCACTACAGATTACGTCATTTCCTTAATTTCACTTTCATCCACCATTTTCTATATAAACACTCTTGAACCAAATGTTGTTATCTTGTATGATCAATTTTGATTCATTTTTGACCTTTTTTTCCATCTTTCTTCGTTAGACAATATAAAGTGTCATTCCCCAACTCTTTTTGAATTTCCAAGATTTGTTATTTTCTCCCAAATGTGAGAGCCAAAAGTTTTTAGACAATTGTTATAAAACACAGATAACTTCTGATATGGACATCATTTATTTTTATTCTTCAAAAATACTTTCCTTCTTGATCAATACACTTGTTTGCACGTTCCTTCAAATTCTTCATGTACTCCAAGAAAGCAGTTTTTGAACTGTTGTTAAGCTCCCTTGTCACTACACACTGAATTTCTTCCAATGTTTGTAAATTCCACGCTCTTAAGGGAAATTTTAACTGGGGGAAGAGAAAGTAGTTGGCAGGTGCAAGATCTGGTGAGTAAGGTGGGGGGGACCAACGTCCCTGTTCGCCAGAAATTTCTTTACAATTGCAGCGTCATGACATGGCACATTATCATGAAGGAGGAACCATTCATTGGATTGGAATTTGGCCGTTCTAACGCGTCGAAGTCTCTCTCAATCCAAAACACCCATGTAGAATTCTGCATTCACTTTATGTCCTTCCGGGACCAAATCTCGATGAATTACATGTTATATGAAGTATAGTGCTATGTAGGTAAGGTATCGGCCGCTAGATGTAACGCACTCTTTTAAAACAACTCATCTCAAAACTTTTGGGTTGAACATTATATTTTCTTTGGTGTGTTCTCAGCTGTTTTACATTTTAATGACTAACATGTGAGTGACACAAGAGTGAAAGGATTATTGTTGCTAATTCACAGAATTAAAGACCTGAGCCCGTATTTATCACGTGTCTTAAATTGAGGAAACGGCCCTAACTGGCTCAGAAATCAAATTTGTCCCTACGTGTAATTGAGGGTATAATTGTGACACTCCTTGTCAGGTACAAAAGTTATATCAGCTTCAATGGTCACTGGTCAATGGTTAATTTTCTACACGCTACACTTTCATTTCATAGTCACATTGCATCCTTTCTAGAGCTTCATTCTGCCACATACAAGAATTAGATCTTTGTTATGAATGCATAACAGCAAGAAGTTGTAGCGGTGCTACACGAATTGGGGACATCTTAAGGGTGTTTTGTGCTAAGTCGCGTCTTTTATAGCATTGTCCTGTTTATATAATCTGTTGTGTTTATTTATGTGTTTTCCCCCTGGAAACAAAGGGGGAGGGAGAGAGCTGTGAAACTGTGACCCCTCGCCATCATCGATTTCATCCAGGTCATTTCTGTCTAAACACGAGGACAAAAAAAACCAGGGGAGACAGCTACAACCAATGGCAGGCAGTGTGCTGTAGTGATTAAGGCTTTGGACTTCAAACCTTGAGGTTGTGGGTTCCAATCCTGCTACTGATATTACTTATACTTATTACTGATAAGTCACTTGACCTGCCTGTGCGCCAATTGGAAAAGCAAAAGAATTGTACCCACTTTATCGAAAATGTTGTAAGTCGCCTTGGATAAAGGCAACGGTAAATGTAGTATGAAGATTCACTCATTTTCCATATCACTGCACGTGAGGTAATGTTAAAGCAATCTGCAATCTGCATTCATGCAAGTCAGAACACACATACGTCATCATTGTTCAAAGATCATGCATATATGAATCACAAGCGATATCAGAGAATCAACACATAGGTAAGTCATGGATGTAAAGTTTAGTGTAGAAGCCAGCATAATAGCCTGAAGACAGGTAGGGCAGGATGGGCGAAATGTCACAGAGGTGTGCAAAGCTCTGCACTCTACTCCACAAACCACTTGAACATTCATGCTACACTTTAGAAGCCAGGGAAGGGTTCAAAAAGGCATGGGATAAATATGGCCTTGCAGAATATAAGAGGGGATCACTGATAGAGGCATGGCAGGGCACTCAACTCTGGGAGAAGAATGGGAACATTGGAAGAGTGAACACAATCTCAGAAATAGTGCCCTGGTTAGTTCCAGTATGACTGTTACTTTACGAGGCATCTCCCATGGCCATAACACTGGGAAGGTGATTCTTCTCAAAGTATGGCTGTGGATCATTCATTGTAAAATAAACATGCTTGTTTTATTTATACTCTCATTCAGTATGTGTGTTTCAATTTTTCCATTTCGGTGCAGTATTATTCTTGATGTTATTGCCAAATGGCAACAATTATGAGCTTAGTGTAATATCTTACCTTATTATGTTTTACTTCTGTTTCTTCTTCTTTTTTGAATACCATTGTATTATCATTGTGGTAAAGCCTTAGCGTTATTATAAGAAAACTATAACGTTTCATCAGGATTTCAAAGGAAACTACAAAGCACCATCATCGGTACCGCTTTGTGGATTGGAGTGCCATAAAATTGTGATTTTAATGAAACATGAACTTCTATTCCTAACTGGGAGTAAGTTTAGGATGCTTTATCAATAGTTCTTATGCTCTTCTCTTAGGTCAGGTCAGGTTGGTAAGCATGCACTGGTGAGGGTGGCACCCACCACACAACGATAAAGCTCGGGATCCTGGTTGGCAACCCCCAAGGCAGACATGCAGTCCATTCCTATACTCTTGCCACAGCCAAGTATTAGTTGGGCATCCCCTTGGCCTAGTCCAGCCACTTGGATCCTCAACAATGCGGATTACACTCTGGGAATTGCATCACATGGCCATAGTACCGTAACTGCCTCATTCAGGACTCTGTTAAACCAGCGATATCCAAGTATTCTCAGAAGAGACAGAGTACTGAAGTTCAGTCTTCATCTCAGGTCACTGGATAGCATCCATGTCTCGCAACCATATAGCAAAACAGGAAGCACCAGGACCAAGACTTGGGCCTTCGTCCTTTTGCAGAGATATCTGGAGCACCACACACCCCTTTCCAGTGACCTCATGACCCCCCATGCTCTACCAGTCCGTCTACTGACTTCATCCTACTCTGAGGTAGGACAAATTGTTATACTAGTGAGACTTTTAGTGTAATTTCCAGGAGTAATTCCAAGTGGCCTGATAAGTATAGGGACTTGTTTAAAATCCTGCCCAGTAAATGGTAAACTATTCTGGTTTTCTGCATATCCCAAACAACAACAACCACAACATTTATTTATACAGCATGTTTTCATACAAATGGTGTAGCTCACAGTGCTTTACAAGATCAAAAAAAAAATTAGGCAATACTAGTTAACAAAAGGTAAGTAAGGTCTGAGGGCCAGGAAGGACAGATTATCCCAAAGACAAGAACGTTAGGCTGACATTCCACTACTTCCTACCTTTTGTAAAATGCTGATGGGTAACTCTCTGGCCTTCTGTGGCCCTATCATGAGTAAAGTGAGTCCATAAAGCCGATGGATAGATGAGTACCGAACAGCACAAACCTTCCTCAGCAGTGTACCATCACATTGCCTGTCCTCCACTGTGACCTTCTCATCTCCTGGCCTCTGTACCATCCAACAATGATTTAGTGCTAATTATCTTAATTGTGTAGGTGGCTGAAACCTAATCAGACTGCCGGAAATCACGTGGAGTATGTTTAGTAAAAGAAGTGACATTAGGACAGAGCTATTAAAAGCGTTTTCTCATTGAGAAATGTGTACACCTCAATTAACAAATTCATTGACAAAGAGCTCTGAGAAGAAGGGGGTGTAGGAAGTGGGTCTGGAATCACAGCGAAGGTCACCACCATCAGATAGATGGGTAGATGATAATGAGAGACTGATGGTGTACAGCGAGCGATTTGAAAGGGGTGAGGTAGAGAATGGTGAGGAAAGGAAAGTATTGATTTTACCCTGAAGAAAATCCTGGAATCCTCCATGACATTCCTTGTTTAACGCAAAGCAATAACTCTTTTTCTCGGAAAAAGGAAGAAAGCAAAACATCATTTCAAGATTATGTTAATGAGTATTGTCTATGCAGATTTTTGCAGTGACTAAATACACCTCATTTCAAAAGCTTAGGACATTTGGACGAAAACATCAATTTATATCAGGAAGCTGCGAGATCTGATATCTCGGCTGTGAGCCCCTAGATCTGAAATCAATACATGGCTAAAGATAAAGCAGGCCTGTAATTAAAGATTACAGAAAATAACACCAAAAAAATGCTTTGCTGACTGATGAGTTTTTTTTTTTTTTTTGCTTTTTTTGATTCTTGTTTGATTGTTAGGAAAACAAACAATATATCAAAGGGGCAAGTGGTTCCAAATGTAATTACACTTCCAAAGTGTGCGTGTTGAAAATAAGAAGCAATCATGCAGAACAGACAGGTCACTGAATGGATCTTGGGACCACAGAGTTCATTTATCATGATTTTCAGGCCTGGTGTTCATTTGTAGTGAAGCTGAGGATTGTAGGATTATGAAAGAAATGTTTGAGGAGTGGGAATTCTGGATAAAACCGAGGTTTTTTCAGAATTAATCATCCATCCACACAACCCATTTAATTCAACTGAAGGGACTGATAGGAAGTCATTAGATACAAGATAGGAACAAACACATGATGGGGTGCCAGTCCATCACAGGACATATTCAGTCATTCACAATGATGTTACTTTGAGTGATTTGCTTAGTACATGTAGCTTCTTGACAGCTACCAGGTCAGGATTTGAGCACAGTCTCTAACTTTTATTCCACTGTCTCATTGTCCTATACCTTTTAACCTCTTCATAACAAATCCTACACATGACTCTAACATTATTGTCAAGTTTGCTGTTGATACAGCTATGGTAGACCTGATCTGTAACAACAATGAGCCACGTGCATATGGGTTAGCTAAAACGACTAAAGCAAGGTAATTCCACATCAGGCCAGGGGGTTGAGTAAACTTTTCTCTTTTAGCCCTGCAGACCAAACACGGAAAAATTCTGCCTGGCCCCAATGATGTCACTTCCAGTTCCGGAGATTATGGCGTCACTTCCAGTTTCAGGCCACGGCCCCTAATGATAACACTGCCAGTTCCGTCCCTGATAACCTCACTTCCACCAACCTGACATCTTCCCATTTTGAAGCCTCTGTCCACAGTCCATCCTTATCTTGAAAAGTGACGTGACTATAATTACATACAATCCAATACAACTTATTTTTGTATAGCGCTCTTCGCTGAGTGCAGCCGGAGAATGCTGTGAACAAACTCTGAGGTAAAATACAAGTATAGAATATACTAATAAGTGCAGAATTAGTACATATAAAATACAGATTTGTTAAAGCACACAGAAAACAAAGTAGATGCTTAATGGCACAAATGAAAGCCAACAATATCTGTCCTTTGATTAATTAATGATCCATGGCCAGTTGAGAATGGAGGAGATTTAAATTGTTAAAGAAAAAGTCAAACAGTCCTGAGATGACTTTTCCATATGCAGGAGAACAGCATGGCAGTGCCACAAATGCAACATCCAGATACTGAGAAAAGAAACAGTATAAAGGACGGTTAGTAATGGCTCATAAATATCCATCCATCCATATCCATTACCAAACCCGCTATATCCTAACTACAGGGTCATGGGGGCCTGCTGGAGCCAATCCCAGCCAACACAGGGGGCAAGGCAGGAAACAAACCCTGGGCAGGGGGCCAGCCCACCGCAGGGCACACACACACCCATGCACCAAGCACACACTAGGGGCAATTTAGGATAGCCAAGGGAGGTTTGACTCGCCAATCCACCTAACCTGCATGTCTTTGGACTGTGGAAGGAAACCGGAGCACCCGGAGGAAACCCACGCAGACATGGGGAGAACATGTATACTCCATGCAGGGAGGACCCGGTAAGTGAACCTGGGTGTTCTAACTGCTAGGCAGCAGCACTACCACTGCGCCACCGTGCCGCATACTCATAAATATCATCATACTTATATTTCCGTACAAATGACTAACAAACAGAAATGCAGTACAGGCACAGCTAATTAGCAGCTCTAGTCAGGGTATGCTGGACCAAAGTCAGGAGTTTTCGGCCTGGTTTAAAAGCTGAGTATATATATATATATATGTATATAGTGAGAAACAGCCTTGACACAGACAGACGGACCTTGTTATGTCACCCAACACATGTTTACTTTGCAAGTAATTACAAATATTAAGGGGCACAACCCAGTGCCGCAGCACCAATCACCCCAAAGTCCAGGGCTCTTTCCACAATGCCTTTCCTCTCTTCAAGCCGCCTCTTTCTTCTCCCAGACCTCGTCCTCTTCCACCCGACTCCAGCCCTGAATGAAGGGAGGCGGCCCCTTTAATTGTCCCCCGGATGTGCTCCAGGTGTGCACTGCCAATCTTCCACCGACACACCCCAGTGTGGCGGAAGCACTCCAGGTGTCCCTGCTCCTCTTCCCTCCAGCACTTCCTGGTGTGGCAGAAGCGCTGCAGTTCAGAGCTCTCCAGGCAATAGGGCGCCCCCTGGTGGTGACCACGGGCCCCTACAGGGTTGAGCTTGGTCTCCACAGCAACCAGGGTGGTCACCCCCTCGTGACCTAGAGGATGCGTGAGCCCTCCTCCGGTCCTCTTGGGCATCCCAGCTGGGTACCAGCCCCAGCCGCGTGCCACTATATATTGTCACGCTTAGGTCACAGATTTGCACAGAGACACAGGTGGTTGTAGAAAACAGGAATTTTATTCAAACACTGCAAACAAACATTTGTTTCTTTTTCAAAAGCTCCATGACAAGTCAGAGATGACAGTTCCGCTACTAGCAGAGAATGTCAAAGAGATTGAGCGAGAGAGAGAGAGAGAAGATAAAAGCAAACAATCAATTCCAAAACTGACAGGCGCTGCACAAGGCTTTTAAGTTAGCGGAGTATCGTGCGAGGCTTGTATTATGCGTTATAGAGCAAGTGAGAAGGTAAGGAGCAATGTGAGGGTAGTCTGTGTTTCAGGGGTTGGGGTTTTCCCAGGGGCGTCTGTATCTTTGTGGGGTGCCATCAGCCCTCCAGCTTTAGGGTCACAAAGTTGCACAGGAGAGTACAGGAGGATTTCCAAAGAGTAGATACTTTATTTCTGTCCAGATAGAAACAAACACAAGTCTCTTTTGAAAGTGATATGGCCACACAAGGAACAGTAGTGAAACTTGATGCCTCAGCCACAACTGCTGGTTAAAGAACACAAAGTCTTCCTCATCAAATGGGTACAGAAGCTCGGAAGCAGCAACAAGAGCAGAGAGAGTCTGAGGGAAGGAGAGTGAGACCTCATGATGGTCACAGCACAGTCTTTTAAATTTTCAAAGCCCCACACAAGGAGCTCGTTGTGCAGCAAGCCTGCAACTGATCCCACAAAGAGGAGGTGAAAAAGTGTGCTTGTTTCCCATTGAAAAACTGTTTAAGAGGGAGTTTCTGATGAGCATTCGTGGCCCCCTGTAATGCCCTTACCTGACAGGAACATCCTCAGGATGGGAGGACAGGGTAAGACAGCTAACACAGAGCTTTGTCTCCCTTTGTATGCTAGATGGCATTGAGCTCAGGCTTGGATTCCCCTTGGTTGTCGACAAGGCACGCCAGGTATTGCATTATTGAGCTGATGGATTTGGGAAACCCTTCTCCATAGGTTTCCAACCACACCTGAAAGTTTGGAGCCTCAGGTTCATATCACTGCAAACACTCCCTGTGATTAGATTAAAGTAGCTGCCTGCCTCAGAATCAATGAGCCAGACTCAGGTGACAGGTGGATGAAGCTTGCAAAGAGGAGTGGAGGAGGCAGTGGAAGACAGAGAAAAAGACAAAAAGTTCTGCTATGACTATGCGTAATTGTACTTGTGGTTGTGGTGGTAGGAAACGCTTCTCCAAGAAAACTTTCCCACAATAAAAGACTCTTTTGCCTTTTATACTTGTGTCTGAGCCTGTTTGTGTTGGTTGTTTGAGGAGCTGGAGCATCCCACTGGTGTCTACAATATATAGGTATTAAAATGCCTATATGCCTGCTTTATAAAAGACTTTCTCCTGTAGCCAAAGCTGTCTAGGGCATGTAGTGGCATCATGAATGGGTCACAATAAATCTGATTATAAGGATCCAACTACACTGTTTACTGTATATAAAATTACAGTCTCCTTTCCACTTTGCCATGTTTAAATCTACACAGATTTCTAGTTTGCTGTGTTTGCATGTGTGTGTGTGTAACTGCTGCCTACAGAGTCCTGTCTACCTGTCTAAGTGCATTCACAAAATTTTCACAGCTTCTTTGAGAGGACATTACAGGTATGTTTGAGCTCACTGTCATCATTATGCCAGACTGAAGTGAGATAAAGCAAAAACAGAAAGTAGCTGGAGGGAGGTGTGTATGGCGTATAATGATTTTCATTATTGTGGGATATGAGAGGAACAGGAGTTGGACACAACTGGCTCGATAGCATTTGTGAGTCAATCTAACTGAAAGAAGACGCCAATGCAAATCCAATGAAAGGCTGGGAGGGTAATTAGAATTTACAGAATCAATTACAATAATTGCTGGTATGCAAAGAGGAGTCATTTGTAAAAATAAATATTCTTCCAATGTTAGGGAGTTTACAATTACCCTCATGCATTAATTGCTAGTCAGTCACAATCAGAAAATGCTCCTTTCGTGTGAAAGTGCCCTGCCATTACAGGAAATAACGGGTGGGGGAAACAAACACCTGGCTGCAGTGCCTTTTGTGAACTGGAAAATGAGAAAAAGAACATGAAATTAACATTAAATGGGAAAGGCCAATTTCATTTCACAATTTAGTATTGTTATTATGAATACTACTACTCAATACAATATTTATTAATTATTTTTGAATTGTGTTTGTATTATAATCTAAATGATATATTGTGTTTTAACAATTATTTAGGATATCATTGATAGTATTTTTATTAAGTGTGTTATTTATTGACTGATTTAAAATCTGAATGGCCAAAGGAATGCAAAGGTGATCATGGAGATTCCAGAGTGTGGATGTGTCATTTTCTTAATGGGGAATTGGAAGAAATGTCAAAACCAGCCATGTACCTGTCACCTCTTACCTGTCTCCCTCTCTGTATTGTACCCGTGTATTCAGCTCTCAGGACCACTAATGGCAGACTGCTTGGTGACAGCTTAGCTATTAGCTAAACAAGCAAGCATGATGGACTGAATGGTGTCCTCTCATTTGCCAGTTTTCTTATATTCATACATCTTTCATTTTCATTACTTTATTTCAACCTAGTTTACCACAAATACAGGACTTTACAAAGTGTTCTTTATACCCTTAAAAATATAATTGTAATGTCACATTTTATTGCTTTGAAATAATCAATGACAGCAAATTTAATTCGGCTTTTTTGATGCTGATCATCCAAGAATATTCACTAGTACAGCCAGCTCATGGAATTTGTTAAATGGAGATCACATGTCTGGGGTTTCAGTTGATTGCAGTCTAAATGTACCTGCATGTAGAAGGACCAACTTGTGGAGAGTCAGTGTGGTGGCCCAATCTGCACAAAGAAGACAGACGAACACTCCAAGCAACTCTATGAAAAAGGGATTCAAAAGCAGCATGTCAGGGGATGGAGACAGGAACATATCCAAGTCACTGAATATCTAGTTAAATCAGCCATGAAGAAATGGAAAGAGTACGGCACAGCTGGATGTCTTCTACAGCAGAACATCCACAAACATGGAGTGATTGTTCAAGAAGAAGCTGAGTGAGGGAGGCCACTAAGAGACCTCCGAGAACTCTGAAGGAGTTACAAGCTACTCTGACAGGATGGAGAGGCAACTGTGCCGTGAAGTTAAAATATATGTAACATAAGTTAAAATATATTTTTATGAAATGAACTACCACTTGTATAAATATATTTTACAATATGTTCTAAAATACTATAAGGATAAATATTTTAAATATATCGCCCCTGCTTGCTTTGCTTGCCAACTCCCCCGGCCTGTGCTACGCGCCAGCCACTTCGCGTCTCCGCCACTCGCGTATGTGGATTTCACTTTCACCACACAACAAATCTTTAAATTCTCATGGATGCGCCTCTTCATTGGGAAGAAATACTACTTTTCCCTGATATCAACAAGAATTAGATGATCTACAAGTCTCCTACTTCACGTTTAAATCCAAACAATATATTCAAGCTCTTTTCACTGTTCCATTAGTTCACCAAGTAATAATTTCCGTTTGCGCTTATGCGATTTTTTACTATTAATATAATACAGAAAAGAGCAAAGTGTGATAGAAATGAAACCTTATTAATTAGAGAATGAAACTTATCCTCTACCAGGACAAGTTTGATAAAACCTTTTTGGGCCAGTAACCAAGCAGGCATCTGTGTTGTTTATTACTCTTGCAGCACCAGGCTGAAGAGGGAGCATCCATCACAGCAAGCTGTTACAGCAAGTTCAGAATGATTCAAGACACAGAGGTTCATTTTATAGGCTATTGAATTTACATACAGTGTCGTTCAATGCATACTTTTATTCTGGTTGGATTGCTGGTTTACACCCAAATGACTTATATAAAGTAAAAGTCTATTTTATTATATCCTTATTCTTCCTAAATATTTAGGTTTAGCTATTATCCAAGCACTTTCTGTGTATGTGACAAATGATCAATCATGCCTACAGGTGTGGCAGACGATCGGGGCCCTTGTCCCACAAGGACACCGGGAGAAGGGAAGGACCGGGAGAGGGTCAATATCTTCCCCAAGGCGTAAGAGGGCAGTCCCCCTGGATTACATCGGAGCCACAGACTTGGAGCTTGGAAGCTCTACCCTGTTGGGGTCTGTGGCCACCACCACGGGGCACCTGGACCATTCCAGAGCCCTTGAAGACAGCACTTTTGCCACACCAGGAAGTGCTGCTGAAATAGGAATAGGTCACACTTGGAGTGCTTCCGGGTTTCCATGCAGCCCTTCGGCCACACCAGGATGTGTTGCAAAAAGATCATCAGGGAACACCTGGAGCTCATCCGGGTGTGCCATAAAAGGGGCTGCCTCACTCCATTCAGGGGCCAGAGTAGGGTGGAAGAGGACGAAGATTGCGGGAGAGGAATGGAGGCAGCAGCAGAAAAGAAAGAAAGAAAGAAAGAAAGAAAGAAAGAAAGAAAGAAAGAAAAGGACAGAGAGCGTTATTGTTGGTGATTTGTGCACTGTGTGCTGTGTGAAGGAAAAAGACAAAATAAATGGGTGTGTTTCGGATTTTGTGTGTTCTTGTGTCTGTCTGTATCAAGGGCTGATTCCCACACAGGACATCTGATGATCTCTTAGTCATCTTTTAGTACATTTTGTGCATTACTACTTTGCCTTTGTTGTTCACTTGACCTTTATCTGTTTACCTGATATGCCTAGGCAGGTTTCTGACATTTATTAACTCTTTATTCCATTTCTTTAAGATGAATGCTGTGTTACCCTAAAATTATTCTCTCACAAGTGCTACACGTGGGCAAGTGGAACATGAAATATACGTACAAGATGGGAGACACTGACCTACAGGAAGCATCCTCTGAAAAGGATTTAGGGGTTTACGTTGACACAACATTTTCATCATCTAAACCAGTGGTCCTCGAGGGCCGCAGTGGCTTCAGGTTTTCATTTTAACCCTTTGCTTAATTAGTGACTTGTTTTTGCTGCTAATTAACTTCTTTTGAATTCATTTTAATTGATTTGTTCTTGAAGACTCAGACCCCTTTTTCTGACTTCTTTTTCCTTAATTAGCAGTCAAACAATAATGAGATACAAAATGAGACAAAACATGACCAGCAAACTGTTTCCATCACCAACTATCTGAAAATAAAGAAAGATGAAGGTCTCAGGAATGCTGATCTGCTCAGGTCCACAAAACATTTTAATAGAAAAGAGAAAATCAATCATTTTGGAAATGTCTTCTATTGCACAATGAGAGCAGCAACGAGCTACGGAATTAGCCCATAAATTCCTGGAAGTTAGCCTCTGTGTTTCAATACCTTATGTGTCCATTGGCCTTGCTTCACTGCACACTGGGTGGCATTCACACTTTGTCATTATGCTGCAAATAACTTGATTAAAAACAGCAATAATTGTAAACTTAAGATTGATTAGCATCCTCTTCTGGGTTGGTTTCCAACGTGACCCAGTAATGCCAATATAATTACTACCTCCTGAGAAACCTAATAAGAAGGTTAGAAAATGAATGGATGGACAATAATAATAATAATAATAATAATAATAATAATAATAATAATAATAATAATAATAATAATACATGGCCCATATATCTTTAAGTAAAGTATTTCCAAGATTGTCCTGCTATTCTGTACTCGAAAGCAGGCAACCAATCTTGACTGTTATGATGACTGACCTTTTCAAAATGTTATGGCCATTGTTTTATTTCATTTAATTTCATTGATTTGGTAAAAATAAAGAGTGCATAAAAATCAAGCACATGATACAGCATAGTTTCATATTATCCCGTCTTACAGCATGCGGACCCTATGCTTGCTGTTTTGCTTCCACATGAAGGTCATTAAATCTCAGAACTTCAAGGGTGCAAAAGAATAAGAGAATGAAGTAAATAATATATATATATATATATATATATATATATATATATATATATATATATATATATAAATGCAAGCTGATGAGATGCCCCCCTTGCCACCCGCTTGCACACGTACCCTAGACTTTCTCACTTGTGGCTTTTCAGACCTCTCCTTTCAAAGCACAGCAGGTTCTTAAATCAAGTCTCCTTCACTTTCATTGGCTCACAAAAGGTTGCCATGGGAACTGCATTGCAGATAAAGAATTTTGATAAATTCTATCATATTAGCTCTGTGACCTTTCTCTCTCTTTCTCTCCCTCTCTTTCTCTAAATCTGTATATATTTGTACACGTGTAAAGTGGTAGGACACTTGTGAGACATTCCACCGAGCACTCCAGACAAGACCCAAGCAATCTATTAAGATGGAGATTTCAATTGTTTGTTTTATTTCCTACTGCACATACTCATAAACGGTTCAGATAAGGCAAACATGTAAAGTAGCTGTCTTAATAAACAATGCAGTCATAAATGGAGGTTATCTCAGCACTTGTCTGACAGTGAATTCAAAGCATAATGCAGGGCAGTGGGGATCCGGGGGTTGGCCTTTTAAACAGGCCATCATGCCTCGTCATAACTAGGCAGATGGTGAACCCTCCCTGCGCCATTTTAGCAGGCTCCACGTCAAACTTCAACTTGAGAAGGCTCTGCTCAAGTACCAAAGGCGAAGTGCTAAAAGTGAATGCTCCATTTGTAACGGCTCATCCTGAACCCTGATGGACAGGTGTCTTCTGGAAGTTCGCACTACAATATGTTATGGCAGCTCTGGTCCTCTCTACACCCCTAATTACAGTTAACCTCTTTAAGCGAAACGTCATGTGTTCGCCATCAACAAAGTTAATATTTTTGATAATTTTGAACATCAGCTTGTTCACATTTTTTAGAACAGACATGAGCTTTTTTTTGTGATCAATTATCTGTTAATTGTTATCAGCCAATTAGTCTCATTTACATTGTGCTCCTTTAACTTACTCAAAGCCCTTTGCATAGTGTCACACACGTACGAATAGAAGGAAGTTGTATGGACCAAGTGAGGGTAATTCCACGTCAGGCCAGGGGGTGGCGAGGTGTGCTAAACCTTCTTCTGTTATCTCTGCAGATCAAAAATGGGAGAACCTGTCTGATTCATCCCTCAAAATGTCACTTCCAGTTCCGGTGCTCAGAAGCACATCACCTCCGGTCCCTTACATTACTTCCGGTCTTGGCATTTAAAACCACCATCTTTAAGCCAACGACAATGATTCAGTTCTTGTTTGGACTCAATCAAAGACACATCTGTGTTGATTTCAAAATCTTTGCAGCCAGGGAGTTTATACAGGTGGCTGCCCCAAACCTTTATAAGTATGTCGAGTCTGATCATTTTCACAATAGACAGTGGAGAGCCACCACCAATTTGTAGCATCCATCTAGATGGTGCAACAGCAGCCATACTTGATCCAGTATGTTCACCACACATTAACTATTAGGTGGTAAAGGGGTGAGAGAGATAGGTAACCAGTTAGAGAAAGGGGGCAATTAGGGGAGCCATAATGGAAAAGGCCATGGTATGAAAGTAAAAGTGCGCACGTTCCATACACCAAGGACGTGTGCTCCTTAATGTTTGTGGAACATACGCAAAGATTGTACCACTTGTGTTACTGAAGGAGCGTGCGCTTCGGACATGAAGAGAGACGAATAATAGACAATGAGGGGTGATGTTCTCATACGCCATCTAGGGTTGCAAGGGGGCTTTGAGCGCCTGACTGACTGTGACAGTTGTGCAACACTTCTTAAATTTTTCAAGCTATTCATAGACACCTGCAGAGGTAAAATGCTTACCACGTCTTCTTTGGTGCAAATGGAATGGGCAGTGACCAACATTAACAATGGCATAACATGCCAATAACACAAATATACAAAAAAGTTTAAAATATAGAAAAATTGCTTTGATTACTTCATGTGATTTTTATATATCTTGGTGGCCAAATTCCAAAATGAAAAGCATTTTTTCTCCATCATGTAACATTTTTCCACAAAGCACCTTTTAGTTGTCAATTATAGTTAGTTATAAAGGTTAACATTATACAAAGTTATTGTCTGTTATACCTGCATTTTTATCACTCTTTAATATTGTGGGTTTTTTATCATCAGTATGCTGCTGCTGGAGTATGTGAATTTCCCCTTGGGATTAATAAAGTATCTATCTATCTATCTATCTATCTATCTATCTATCTATCTATCTATCTATCTATCTAGTTATTTTATTGATTTTGCACTATTATTAAATAACTAGCAGTGTAAGCCCGTGCTGTAAAAAGTCTGGACTCCTAGAAACTATTGAAATCATCAGAAAGAAAATTGAAATGCAGAGTCGGCAGTTTTGTTTTGCTGATGTGCTCATCTCCGTTGTCTCTCTGAATGACTGCTGACCAGCGGCACTGCCCTCTACTCCAATGAAATGCTTGGAACATTTGGTGAAAAACATTTTAATGACAGAGACAAAGTCTTTTCAAGATGACCACCAGTTTGCTTACTGCGCAACCAGAAGTGTTGAAGATACTCTGCTTGTTATCTTACATTAAATCTATACTTTTCTTGATCAGCCTGGTACATTCTGTATGTCAGAGCACTATTTCTGGATTTTTATTCAGCATTCAATATCATCCAGCCCCACATACTGATTGGAAAATGGAACAGTAGGAATGTAAACCCACTTATCACATTATGGATTGTGCCTGAATAATGGTAACTCCACAGCCGACCACGGGGTGGCGAGGTGCACTAATTGTCTTTCTCGATCCCCTGCAGACCATTCTCAGGAAATACCACAGGGTTCCAGCACCTTCACTGACGTCACTTCTGGTCCCACCTCTGATGACGTCACTTCTTCCACTGGCCTTTAAAGTGGCCATCTTGATTTTATACTGGCAGTTCAGTTGTGGACTCTGATCTGTAAAGACCTAATAAAACTTTAACCCTTTGCAGCCAGGATATAATATGCCTTCTTGATGTCTTTGTGTGCTTTTTGTGACAAGATTCAGAACTTTCACAGACAGTCAAGGTACAGGACGCTTTTTTAAAAAATCATTCATTCAAACACAGGAAATCCACAGGGTTGTGTCTTATCACCATTACAGTTTACTCTGTGCACAAGTGACCTGAGACAGAACAATGACCGCTGCTCAATTATCAAGTATGTGGATGACACCACACTCTTAGGGCGCATATCTGGGGAGGATGAAAGCCACCATCTAAATCAAGTGGACTGAATCGTAAATTGGTGTAATAAAAACTTTCTCACTCTGAATGTAAAAAAGACCAAAGAAATATTCAATTTTAAGAGAAGGAGGTAGAAATAGTGAATGAATATAAAAATGTAGGAACAAACTTAGATAACAATCTTAACTGCAAAGCGAATACAAAAAATATATTCTCTAAGTGCAATCAGCGTTTATTTCCCCTTTGTAAACTCAATTTATTTAAAGGAGACAAGAAGCTTGTGTTGTCCTTTTATTGCAATCTGATTCCGTATGTTATTACTTTCAGTTTCATTGCCTGGTTTAGTGGTCTGACAAACCAAAATTTACTAAAAAGCTCCAGCAGATTACTGTTACAGTTACTGAGACTGATGGAGATGATCTGGCAAGTGTGTGACAGAGGACAATGCTAAAGAAACTGGAAATCATCTCAAGTGATGACAGACATCCATTACAAAGAGAACTGAACTTCAGTAAATCAGGAAGGTGAGTCGTTTTGAAAACCCACACAAATCGCTCCAGAAATTCCTTTTTTCCTATTGCCATACGACTTTTTAATTAGGAATATCGGAAAAAATGATTAAGGTTAGATATGTGTCCTGTTATCATTATTGTGTAAATATGTACTAGCACTACTGCCTTACCTTCACCTGTCTTGTCTCTATTTGGTTTGTTTCATTCCTTTCTGTCTTGTTATGAGATGCAACGGAGAAGGCAAATTTTATATTTTCTTGTGTAAACAGGACTAAATAAAGCAACCTTAAACCTTGAAACTTGAATGAAAAGTGTTCCTCTCCATGTTTGTTGGTTTGATTTTGACAGATAAACAATAAAAATTCCCCCTGGCACTTTAGAGCACATTAGTATATGTCTTTCACATAGATTTGTGCTTTCTATTCAATAAAATAAAGTTATCCCTCTATTATAAAAAAAAACTTGCAACAAGACATGATTTTTTGAAGAGAGACACTTTCCCGTCCCGCAAGATGGTCAAATCACGTCATACTTACAACCTTTGGAAGCAAGTCCCATGATGCACATGCAGAGCAGATTAGAGATAATGGAAGTAGGAAAATATGAATGTCTCTAAGAAAGGAGAGTAAAGATCGCATTAGTGCAAACAAATGGAAAATATTACTCGGTGAAAAAAAAAGAACAGCGAAAAGAGATAGAAGAGTGTTTGAGAATGTCTGGAGGAGAAGAGAGACAAAATGCAGATCACCCGGCACGGCAGCAGCAGCAAGCCAGGAGCTGATCGAGCAAAGTGGAGGTAAAACAAAAACTGTATTTGTTTCCCATTGTATCACTGGGGTGCATTCAGCCACCCTCTTCACAACGGCGCATAGCAATGGCGGGGCTGGGGTAAAGTGGTTGACGAGCGAAGCGAGCAAGGGGTGAAGCCCCCTAGTATATTTTAAAACATTCCTGTCTTTCATGACTCCAGAGCAGGGAAATAAATTGTGTGATCAGTC
Source organism: Polypterus senegalus (assembly GCF_016835505.1). Classification (NCBI taxonomy): domain Eukaryota; kingdom Metazoa; phylum Chordata; class Cladistia; order Polypteriformes; family Polypteridae; genus Polypterus; species Polypterus senegalus. The sequence continues at coordinate 3,074,226 of NC_053164.1, read as the reverse complement.
ATGCGAGTGAGAATTTTGCTATCAGTGGGACAATACTACTGCTGTCATTACTGCCAATACCTCGCAATGATAATATCAAACACTAAATGATATGTCATGGGGCTATTTCTATAGTAGAAAAAGTAAAAGTAAATCTTTAATGTGCCTTTAATTTGAGATTTATCAAACGTAATGCAGTACAAATCATTAGAGTGCAGTGGGAAAAGGATTTCTCACATTGAATTTAAGAAAAGGAGTAGAAGGCATTCAATTATTCAACTTACAATCTTTTATCAAGCACATCTCTCTTGTTTAAAATTGTCTAAAATGTTTCAAGGGCAAGATCCAACCTGAGAACATTGCAATCAAGCTCCGGCCTCACTAGGCATGCACCAAATTAACATCCTTCTGGACCAAAATCTTTAAATGCCTTTCAGACAGCCTTGGTGTCACAATCCCTCCTAATCCATTAACAGCTGTGTCTGCTTATCTTGCTCAACTGGAAGAATCCTAACTCTCCTTGTTTAAGTCATTGGGTTACTGATGTTATATACCATTTAAAATTGGAAAAAATCCAATTCTCACTTAGAGAATCTGTGAAAAACGTTTTTTAAAACCTGGCAGGATCTGAGCAGTAACATTTTAGAATAAGCTTTTATATTGGGGGGGGGCACTCCTTACTCTCTTTAGTACACTCAAAAGTTTTACTCAGGCTGTAGGCCTTCCTTTTTTTCACATGAGCGGAGGTTGATTTGAATTTTTTGTTAAATTTGACTTGATTGTATGGAACATTACATGCTTTTAATAAATTCAATAAATGATTAAAAAAAAAAATCATCTCCATATATATAAAATCTAATGTCTGTCTGTCTGTCTGTCTGTTTTTCACAAAAGAACTAATTAACGGATTTAGATCGGGTTTTTTCTATAATTTGCTTGAATATTCTGGTTGATTTTGCAACTTCTCTTATCATGCTAATCATTATAGTTCAGTTGTAGCACCAATTTATATGCGTGAATATGAGAGACAGGCTGCGGGCCGAGGGGGGAGCCAGGCAGGGCCCTCCTCACTCACATGCCAGCCTCTGTTCGAGTCGCTCTACCTCTCGCCACATGTTCAAGTGTACCTTACCTCTGCTTAGCAAGTGATACCTGTATGTTCAGCAGACATTGTCATCTACAGATTGTTAGAGAGTAATGATTGAGGTTTTTGAGAGATCACAGCTACGTGTGTTTCACGTGGTACCTACTCATTGGCAGAGATATCACGGCCACATGTTCTTCTCCCCACGTGGAGGATGCTCTCCTGTCAGAGCTGAACATGATCAGATACAGTGGCAATGTTTGACGTTGGAGCGTACCTACCTTCCACTTGGCCTGAGATACCTTGACAACTTTTTACATTTTTGGCAAAGTGATCACAGCTACATTCTTGTTCCTGATAGCAAAACCAAAAATATTGTATATTAAGAGGCCCTTGGATACTAAGCTATCAATATAAATTCTTCTCAACACAAATTATTACTTTTTTTTTTATTGATTTTTAAAGTTTGTCCTGTTTTACTACTACGTGGGCAGAGCCACAGGTGACAGCTAGTTAAATGTATAAATCAAAAAAATAAATAAAATGGAAGTTGAAGTTAATGGAGCAATTTGTTTTAACTTAAGAAGGCTAGAGGCTGAGGTAGACCATACCTTAAACAGAAGAGGAGGAAGCCTGAGTAGCAGGATTAACCCAATTTACAGTAAAAGCTTCTGTCTCCATCAATGACTTCACCTGGCCAGCAGGGGGAGCTGCATGTAAAGTCTTAACACTTTGAACTCGAGGTACAAGTTAATCTGTATCTCATTAAGCCTTTCAAAACATGAAAAATGAGAGAAACCATACCTTAGTGGGCCACCACCATAGACCTAAACTGCAGTGTTCTGGTAATGAAAGATCCAGCAGTCACTGTGTTATGTTATTTTCACAGTCATTTGCTTTGTGCCGAATCAGGAGATGATTTGCTAATTTGTTTCAATCTCCCATTAGTTTTGTTACATTTCACACAGCAAAATTTCAAGCGAACCAGAAGCAAAAATGAACACCACATGGTTGTGACATAGATCTTATTCATTTTTCTTGAAAAAATTTATCATGATGATTTCGACAAGAGCGGCTATTGTGTACCAGCACATTTACAATGAGTATGTGGATTATTTAACAATTAGAGCTGTTTGAGCAGAATTTATTTTATCTAACAACTAGAAGAGAGCCTGAAAATAAAGGCACATTTCATCTTGGCACCACTATCTCATTTAGATAGTAGTCTTATTGGTTATATTTAATTTCATGGTATGATGTTGTGCATTTACTCTCCTGTAGCCTGAATGTCACCTCTATTCAGATTATCTTAAATCAGATGTCTGCTCTCTGTAAAAATCTCTTTAAAATGTTCACTTGGGAATGTTTGCTTCACATGCACTTCACAACATCAAAGTTAATGCCCCTTCAGTGTACGATGCACTGAGAAGACAGTCCACTTGCGGTGTAAGATTAGGGGGTCTGATCATAGGTCGAACAGAGCATCCATTTCTCACCAACTCTTTATGTGGTCAGTTTGATCTACCTGCTCAAATGTGAATCAACACCATTTTTTTAACATGTTCAATTGCTATTTGATCTGATCTGGTCAACTGCTAATTGATCCGATTGTGAGAGAGACAATGTGAATCAGATAATAGGATTGAGCTCGCTAAGAGATACTTGTGCGAGAAGTATTACAGTATGTAAACTTGTATGAATACGTGGTGTAACAGATTGGGGGCACTATCACTCCCTTGATCCCTTGTCCAAGAAGCCAGACACCGGGTAAAAGTCCAAATGTTGACTTTATTATTCCACAACAGTGCACAAAGCATCCTTCTCTCCACAATATTCATAAATTAAACAATACACTAACCAATAAACCAATCCTCCACTCCCAGACCCGTTGCCACCCTTCCACCCAGCTCAGCTTGATGCTCTGGTGTTTTGTAGGCTCTTTTATAGTCCTTGACCCGGAAGTGTTTCGCTTTCTCTGTCCATGTGATTAGGAACACTTAATGGTCAGATACAAAGTCCTTTTTCTTCACCCCGGAAGCACGTCATTCCTCTTGTCCATGTGACTCGGACTTACTTCCGGGACATAGGGCAAATAATCTTTGTTGCCCCCTGCAGCATCCTCTAGCGGCCCCCATGGTATTCAGCAGGGCTGTGGATAAAAACTGCATTGTCCAGGATTCCCTGCTGGTCTTCGGGGCACATCCATGCTGCAGGGAGAGCTCCATCTGGTGGCCTGGGGATATTGGCCGGGATGACTGGCCGGCCATATATCACAATACTCCACTCCCAGCGAAAAACCATGGTTTGGAGCATCCTGCCCTGCGAGGGACATCTTCCTTCAAAAGGATCTAAAGGTTGGGCCTCGGCGATGTCGCTGACACTCCCGTGCAAATCTTATACTGTGCAAACAGTATAAGAATAAATATTTTGATCCCCTGTCCTCCTAGGACAACTTCTCCATCCATGGCCCGGCCTGCGGCATTCGTAGCACAGCCGCGGTTCCCATGGTAGTCTCTCTCTGCAAGACTTGAAGCACCTCAGTACTTCTGGCTCCACCCTTTTCTCCGCTGAGGAGGACTCATTGGCCACCCTTGGGTTTTTAATGCCCTTTTCCAACTTGTCAGGAGACCCCTGTGTATTACCTACCTGCAATGGAAACGCCTCTTTTATTGTCTGCACACGTAGGTGTCCAGGAAACACTATGGAAACATGAAGGAAATGTTTCAAAGCCAAACAGACTTTATGAATTGCCTGGCAAACTGCACTTTTAGATAGATTTTCCGCATCGCCTACAGTATATAAAAAAAGGGCCGCTTGTAAAAATCCTCAAAGCAATGCATACTGTCTGTGTGGTTGTGAGAGCCCAACTTCACCTAGTTTGACTTTGAATATAAGGTGCTAATAAATCTTTAGGTACAATATTTCTCCAATCTCTCTGTATCTTTCCAAAAGAATTTTCTCCGGGAGCAATAAAGGATCTTGCCAAGTGTGCAAAACCTCTGTATATGAAATTCTCTTCTTATAATATGCACACCGATATCAATTGGTCGCTCATTCATGAATGGCGAAGCCATGACTGAATGAATTCCATGAAAGGACACTGATTAATTGTATGAGCTAATCCTTGTTTACATTGAACAAACCTGCTCCGAGCAGGTTTGAGGATTTGGATGTGCTGCTATGACAACACATCCAGCAAGAGTTTCAAAAAACCAACAGAGCCAGGATCAGGCCAAATCATCAACAATTACATCTGGCTAAACAAGTAATCCACGTACATAAAATACCCTCCAGGGGCCTCATGTATAAATGGTGCGTATGCACAGAAATGTTGCGTAAGAACTTCTCCACGTTCAAATCGCGATGTATTAAACCTACACTTGGCATAAACTCACGCACTTTTCCACGGTACCTCATACCCTGTCGTATTCAATTTATCCGGTCGGTTTTGCTGACTGGCGGCACCCAGCATCAAATCAGTGCTATTGTTCCTGTGTGGTTGCTCTTTATTTTCCTGATGCAGCTTTATAAATACACTGAAACTAATTGCATATTGTTTATTAGTGTAATGCATCTGATTGTAATTAACTTGTAACAATATAATGATCCAGGGAACAGCCATAGTATTCCAAATACTATAACTGCTTTAGCGTTGTTACTCTCACTGTACCCTTCTTCTTCTTTCAGCTGCTCCCTTTAAGGGTTGCCACAGCGGATCATCTTTTTCCATATTACTCTCACTGCACCACTCAGAGTATTTAAATCACTGTATCTGAGTGTGAATCACAGCAGCAGCTAATTGGAAAGAGAATTATCAGCCATGGCAAAACTATTCAAAGCCTTTCCTGTACGGACCGCGCGGTTCAGAAACAGTTTTATCCCAAGAACTTTAAACAATCAATCAGTCCATCAACTGCTCCTTGTAGAACTGTTTGTACTTATAAGTACAATCACCTCAGTGTAAACTTGTACTTCAGTTAAAATATTGCACAACCTGAACCACTTTATAAAACATGTATTTACATATGATGACGATATCATTTTTAAGATGAAATGGCAGCAAAATATGTTTATTATATTATACAGGTAAAACTTTAACTTCATTTAAATAATCAATATTCTTTACTGGGACTGGCGTGAAGGATAGAATAATTAAACATGTACTATGAAGATAGTTCAATGTTCCTTAAACGGTTTAAAGAATCGGCGCTCTAAGCTTACAGATGGCTTAACATCTATTACAGAGCTGATTGTGTGGCGATCGGTTACTTGGAGAAAGAAAAGCAAGGACTCCAGGGGCGGCCACACCAATATATATTGAATATAAAACAGAAAGAGAAAATAACAACACAGCTAAAAGCACAGCAGCAAATTTTGACAAAAGTTAAACGCTTGTGTCATGAGCATGGGGCAGCTATGCAATGTCCGCAATGGACGTGGCCATCCACCGTGCATAAGATACCATATTGACACTGGCGGGCGAAGGGGCCACCGATTCTTTTCTCTACCTAGAGCTGCCCATGAGTACTGCTGCAATAAATAATTTCATCGAAGGTCGCACACAATCACTGCGCCGTGAAACCCATAATTATTAATGTGCTTTAACTCCTATCAACATGAAAATTATGTCACGTATACATCTCAGTATTTTAGTTATTCAGAGAGCTGTAATATCACGAATGTAATGGATTCTGTGACCTGTCAGAGGAAGAGAGCTGGTTTAAGAAGCACGTAGTGATTCACACACATAGAGCACATAGAAGATCACATACAAAACAAAGCATTTAACGTGCTACTTTAATTACGATGTGATTTGAGAAACTGGTTAATTAAATGATTTTAAGATGACGTTTATGATGTTCTACTTTGATGACAAAATAAACTACGTGATTAAAGTGGAAATGTCGAGATTGAAGTTGACATTTCGTGCTTTTTTTCCCACTGTGTGCCTATTTTTTTTTTGTCTGTACCCTAATAAGCTTTCATATGACACTCAGATGGTGAGCTACGACTTGCCTTTTCACAGCAACATGCTATGTCACTCGATCAACTTCCTTTTGTTGATTATACCACAGTTTAATTAAACAAATAATATGTTTTTTTTTTGCCTCCATTTGGTATTCACTGAAATTTTTATATTTTCCCCCGTGCTTTTCCCATTGTCTTTTCACAGAAGGCTGAGCTTAAGGGCAATTTATATTGATTTGCATATTCAAAGAGGCGTAATTCTGGGAGGAGTTGGGGTGTTACATAAAGCACGTGCACGAGCGCTACTTTTCACGCCGACCGGGATTTATGTACCAGAAGAACGTGGAAGTTGGAGTACGCACAGATTCCTGCATCTGGATTTTTGTGTGCGTAAGCACATTTCGACTTTTGTGCTTACGCCATGTTATAGTGTGAATTCTACGCATGCCGTTATACATGAGGCCCCAGGTCTCCTTTGTCTGTCTAGAATAGGCCTCACCCCAAAGAGCTCATCCCCCACTATAATGGTATGTTATGGCCTATGCAAACCTGAAATGGGAAGCTCATAAAAATAAACTTAAAATGTCCCAAATCATCTAAGTGCCTTTCAAGGTGATAGCAATTGTGAAAAATCATTGTCTTGCAGAGGCCAATCCACCAAAGAATCTTTATAACTAAAGAATTAATCGAAAAAAGAAAAAATACAAAAAAAAAAGCTCAAAAGAACCAAAATGAGTTTCTTAAACAGGCAACCAACAGCAAACAAATCCTAATATATAATCTGAAAAAATAATCCAAGAAACAGTGCAAAAGTATTCCAAGGTACCAGTAGTTATAAAGAGAAAGCAACACAACACTCCTTTACAACTCTGATGCACCACTGTAGTGACATGAGAATATCTCCATTTCTTGGGCTACCACCCATAAAATACAAGAGAATTAAGAGAACATCAGAATATAAGAAATCTGATAAATGAGAGGAGACCATTCAGTTCATCAAGCTAATTTGTTTTGGGTGATAGTTGAGCTCTTCCAGTAAATTCCATCATTGCTGGAAATTAAACCCATAGCATTCAGTTTAAGAGCAGGTATACTAACCACTACACCAAATCTTGGTGCAATACCACCAATTATACACATAAACATTATATTTATACATTTAAATAATCAAAAAAAGCAAGAACAAAGAAATATATTACTTTAGTTAAAGAAAACATGGAAACCTATATAACTAGAAAACCAGTAAATATACCAAATATAAACTAAGCCAGGGTAAGAACCCTGTCAGAACCATAAAACTATGCAAATGTAATAATAATGTTGGCTTTCTTACCATGTGCTTTATATTATTAAGATACTTATGCACATCTGAGATTTACCTGATTATGCTGTAATTGGAAGAACTGGTGAAACTTTAGATTTTTCTGTGGAGGAGTCACAATTTAGAATAAAAAAACATTATTTGAATATGTGTCCACTATGAAACTATTATATATGCATAAAATTCGAAATAGCTGTACTCAAATCAATTTTTTTTTTTTTGGTCTTGGATCTGTGTTAGTATTTTCTTCTACGACAACCAAAGAAAGCTGAATGTTTATCCTCACATTCATATACATTGTAGGGTCTGCCATGTCCGTGAAATCTGCCACCTTCCTCACAGCTTTCTCTGTCCACAATGTGCCATCTCGTGTGTTCTCCTTTCCTCACATCAAATTGATGCTTACTGCATACTTTCCATTCCACATTGTGTGAAAAACAATGTGAGGCCTTTTCAGATGAGTCTGTACTCTTTTATAATCTAACTGAAGTAACTGGAGTTTTTTTTACATTTGTCGATTTTCTTTATATCACAAAGTGAAACAATGTGATTATAAGTGTGAGATTTGGGCAATTGTTTTCTAGTTGTCTGCTGGAAAGAGACAGAAATTCACATTTGGTTTTAATATTTATAAGAATAGTAGGAGATGGTTTGTGAAGATAAAAAGGATATGCAAATAAAGTCAAGTGCAAGCAGGAGGAGACTACCAGCATTCACATCTACCAACATTCAATGGTGTTGTTAGTGGTAGCAGCAAAGGATCTTTCATGTACAAAGACAGTGAAAAATATCTTCAATCACGTTTTCATAATGAAAATTTTAAAGTTGGAACCACATGAGAATTTGAAATGCAGCAATTCGGGAAAATTATGTAATGTACTTGTAAATGAGCGTGTCATTAACGTGTATGAAATAATTACAAATTTACAGTGCATCCGGAAACTATTTACAGCGCATCACATTTTCCACATTTTGTTATGTTGCAGCCTTATTCCAAAATGGATTAAATTCATTTTTTTCCTCAGAATTCTACACCCAACACCCCATAATGACAACATGAAAAAAGTTTATTTGAGATTTTTGCAAATTTATTAAAAATAAAAAAACTGAGAAAGCACATGAACATAAGTATTCACAGCCTTTGCCATGAAGCTCCAAATTGAGCTCAGGTGCATCCTGTTTCCCCTGATCATCCTTGAGATGTTTCTGCAGCTTAATTGGAGTCCACCTGTGGTAAATTCAGTTGATTGGACATGATTTGGAAAGGCACACACCTGTCTATAGAAGGTCCCACAGTTGACAGTTCATGTCAGAGACAAACCAAGCATGAAGTTAAAAGAATTGTCTGTAGACCTCCGAGACAGGATTGTCTCGAGGCACAAATCTTGGGAAGGTTACAGAAAAATTTCTGTTGCTTTGAAGGTCCCAATGAGCACAGTGGCCTCCATCATCCATAAGTGGAAGAAGTTTGAAATCACAAGGACTCTTCCTAGAGCTGGCTGGCCTTCTAAACTGAACAATTGGGGGAGAAGAGCCTTAGTCATGGAGGTGACCAAGAACCCGATGGTCACTCTGTCAGAACTCCAGAGGTCCTCTGTGGAGAGAGGAGAACCTTCCAGAAGGACAACCGTCTCTGCAGCAATCCACCAATCAGGCCTGTATGGTAGAGTGGCCAGATGGAAGCCACTCTTTAGTAAAAAGCAAATGGCAGCCCACCTGGAGTTTGCCAAAAGGCACCAGAAGGACTCTCAGACCATGAGAAACAAAATTCTCTGGTCTGATTAGACAAAAATTGAACTCTTTGGTGTGAATGCCAGACATCATGTTTGGAGGAAACCAGCATGGTGGTGGCAGCATCATGCGGTGGGGATGTTTTTCAGTGGCAGGAACTGGGAGACTAGTCAGGATAAAGGGAAAAATGACTGCAGCAATGTACAGAGATATCCTGTATGAAAACCTGCTCCAGAGCACTCTTGACCTCGGACTGGGGCGACGGTTCATCTTTCAGCAGGACAACTCTGTAAATGTCCTTGAGTGGCCCAGCCAGAGCCCAGACTTGAATTCGATTGAACATCTCTGGAGAGATCTTCAAATGGCTGTGCACCGACACTTCCCATCCAACCTGATGGGGCTTAAGATGTGCTGCAAAGAGGAATGGGCAAAACTGGCCAAGGATAGGTGTGCCAAGCTTGTGGCATCATATTCAAAAAGACTTGAGGCTGTAATTGCTGCCAAAAGTGCATCAACAAAGTTTTGAGCAAAGTCTGTGAATACTTATGTACATGTGATTTCTCAGTTTTTTAATAAATTGCAAAGTGATGCATTGTGAATACTTTCCAGATGCACTGTAACACTAGAATTGCTGAAGCCTATGAAAAAACTTGTAATCCCAGGCCACCTTAAATTTCTTTGCACCTCTCTCCATTATCGTCTTTTGTTTTGGAAATGTTCTGATCAGCACAAGCAGCAAGCAGCCTGATGCCTCATCTCTTCTACCAATGGAGCTCAACTTGGGCAAAAAGCTCTCCTAGCTCAAGCCTTCTTTATCTCGGTGTGAAGTGCCTAGAGTTGTAGAAGGTAAATAATATATCGTTATTTGGAACACATGCATTTCATGTGTGTTCCGTGTCTACAATGATCTGTGTAAATGTAGGATGACAGGAAATGTGAGAAATGCAAGAAATGTTGAACACAAAACTAAAACACAAATGTTTTTCATGTTTTAGTTCTAAAGACAAAATTTTGACATGATGTGTATAATGTGTGAAGACTGAAGTTCAAATATCAAATAAGCACTTTCACAAAAGCTAAACATATAAAAAAACAAGTGTGCTTTTATTCAAGAATTTAATAGAACAAAAAGATATCGAGTTAGGGTACAACGCTGATACGACCTATTTGGTGGTAGAAAACTGCTGACTCATAATCAAGAGGTTGCTGGTTCGGTCCTGGCTGCTTCCCAGAATTAACGTTTTCAGTAATGAGCTGCTCTTATTGTTACTTTTATACAATAAAAACATACATTTGATTGGAGTCTGTAACAGACAGTGTAAATCTATGGCACTTGTAAAGGCTAGCATTTCTTTTTATTTATTCAGTTTTATTCTCTCAGTTGTGTTCATGCTCCCCCGATGTGACATTGCTGTTTTCAAATAAAGATGTGCTATAACAGAAGTAAACTTGGATGAGGATGAGCAAGGCATGCCAAGCTTGCCAAGGTATCATGCAAAGTTCTGTTTGTGATGGTCTTTACATAAAAAAAAAATATATATTTTTTACTTATTTAAACACCACATCAAATGTTATTTACCTATTTACCTATATTCATTTACGTATCTTCCTACAGCATAAAGTCACAATTAGACTGCAGAGCTTCCTGTGTTTGATCAACGCGGGCATGCTGACAAAGTATATGTGTAATACCATAAAGAGTGCAGCGGCAGCTTCCACCTGCAGCTTTAGCGTGGACAGTCGCTCGCGTACTGAAGAGTCTACTGAGTCTCATTTACATGTGGGCCATCGAGAAGTGTCATAATTTCTTTGAGGGGACAATTTTTAAAATCTATACTAACCATAAGTCTCTGACCTAGGTTTTCAACTGTCTGAAGACAACATGTAGGGATAACCAGTTTGGGTTTCAGGTGTGCAGTCTGCTGAGGTCTTCCCAAACGCACTCTCCCATGTGCATAGGCCATATCAGCCTTAAATCTTTGGCTTGATCTTCCCCTGAACAGGATGTTGTTCACAGGCATTTGGTCCTACATCTCAAAATCTCTTTCATCTCTCCTGGCCACTAATATTCCCCTTTCCTCTCAAATGTTATTTCCCTCAGATCTCTCCTTTCCTTCCCTTAATTCCCTTCAGCAAAGAAATTTTCTCTTGAGGTAGTCTCTTGCTGAAAGAGATCTAATTCCCTTTCTGCAGCCTCCTGGAAGTCTTTTTATAATTTAATGCTCCTCACGTTTTCTGAAATAAAAATTAACTGTGCTCCTGTAAGCAACATTAAAAAGGTGTTCGTTAGCTGTGGCCCAGATGTGTAAGTGGTTGATGGCTCAGAAATAATTGCTCTGTAGTGAACACAATGTTCCCTTCCCATTGTCTGTCCTCTTTCTGTTATCTGCATCTTACCTGAGAACAGCTTAGATTCTTACACTCTCATGGTGTGGAATGGGTTTTGCTTTGTACTTTTATACATTTCTAATAAATCTGCAATGTTTTCATTTCCCTAGCACATTTTTTTGACTTTTGTTTTAATAAAAATATGATTATAAGAATGAAACTGAATGAATGAATGACCGTAGGCATGGCCAGATTAAGTTAAATCCCTATAGCATCTGATTTGGATTGATTAGCTGCACAAGAGCTTGCATTCAGCGAGTGCTGCTGATAATAATAGTAAATTCTACTTCTTATTAATATTCATTTTATACTTGAAAAATAAACTTAATAAAAAATTTATTTACTAGTGAAACACACAGATGTACAGCACTAAAATAAAACGTAGGTAAAAACTAAGTTAAAGATAAGCTTTGGATATCTCTAAGTAAAGTAGTTTGGATTGGATTGGATTAAAAACTACTACTTTTTGTGGGTGATCTTCAAGTTTCTTCTGGTACTTAACCTCTTGTGTATTCATGCTTGACTTTGATTTCTGGTGTCATAAAAGATTTGACAAAGAGCCAAAAAAAATGGCTTTGGGCAGACACCCATATGTTATTTCCTGGCTATAAAATGGACTCAGTAATCTCAACAGATGTGAATAGGTTGGAGTCCAGTACAGAATTGTACTGCTGGCAAAAAGATGGCGATTTTAAGGTAGTCTGGAGTAAGTGACATCATCTCTTGGGCCAAAACTTCGAATTATTTTGCTAACCCAGTGGTCGGAAGTGACATCATCTCTGGGCACAGAACCAGAAGTGATCATCTCAGGGCCCAGCAGAACGTCCCGTGACTGGTCTGCAGAGGAGTGACAGAAAGAGTTAGTGCACTCTGCCACTTCCTGGTCTGGCATGGAATTACTCTCATTCAGGCCCTTTAGCTGCCTCCCATGCGCACCAGTGTGACACTGGCTAGCGTTATGTGTTGTAGCAGTGCTACCATTAGTTAGAACTGCATCTCCCAGCACTCCTTGCAGGGGCTGTTGGGGTCAAAGGTGGCCAGAGGGGTTTAAAAGGAGGGCAGGGGTCAAAGAGAAGAAGAAATTTGTTTTGGTCGTTTTGTGCTGGTATTTAACTGTTGAACTGCCTGTCGTTGTCTGCCATATCATCGTGTCCTGGATTGTATTGTTTGTTGGGGTCTGGATATCATTTGTCTACCTGTTTACTGTTACTGAGGACGTTGTCTGGATTCATTGGCTTTCACGGAAGAAGGAGCGCTCCTGAACCATTCATCTGTCAACCTACTTCAGCAACTACCGGTAGGACTGTGTTTTTCCATTTCCCTCGCTTCATACAAATCACTGGACATAACTTCACCGCTGATCATTTCATACATGGACTTTACTGCGTGTTTGTCGTGTTTTATTTGTTAAATGTAGTATCGCCGAAGGGATCAGGGGTGGTATTGTTGTTTCAATTAGTTAATTTAATTTCATTATACTTTTTTATCGTTTAAGTTCCCAACGTGTTTTCTTTGTTGTCTCTGTAGTGTGTGTGTGTTGTGCCAAGGCTGGGGTTGTCCCTGGTAATCCTCGATTAAAATAAATAAATCACCGTCACGCGCGACGGTGTGAATCTTAGCGGCTTCTGACCGCTACAGTGTTCTGTCAATTGTGTTTCTGAATTCTGTTTTTTTCCTACACATGATTTCTTTTCTTACAGTCCTTTCTCATACAAAAAAACTTTAACTGATTACCTCCTTCTCCTTCTCCTCATCCTTCTTCTTTACCTTTTCCCATTTCTATGTGGGGTTGATATGCTTGCTCAACTTTGTCCATACATCTCGGTCCTTCACCTCCTCCTCAGTCAGATTCCTTTTCCTTAAGATCTTCTTTTACTTTATCTGTCCACCTCCTTCAGTTATTGATCCTCTGCACTTCCAATCCCTTCACTGTTTTGCACACATATTCCTTGTCTCTCCTCATCACATGTCCATACCACTTCAGCCTACTTTTCTGTGCTTTCTTAGATATCTCTCCCACTTTCTAGTGTGGCAGCACATTCATTTGCCTTCAGCAAGAAAAACACAGCTTGCCATTGAGGACATTGCTAAGTAGTTGTCTTCAAAGAAACTTTGAACAATGGATGTAAAGTTATAATATACGTTTCGACTATTTGACGATCTTCTCAATTGTCACTGTGAATTTCTGTTTTTCGTTTTTGTGTTCCATATCATGGATGTTATCTTGAATGTCTATGAACCATCGTGTTTGTCTGGGACTCAATTGCAGTGTTTTGTCTTCTTATTCTTTCTCATTCTTTGTCACTTAATTGGCTTCTCCAGTTTGAGTGATACTCAGCAGACGTCATTTCTCCTCTTTGACTTTCTACCATTATGGTGGATATCACTTTTGTTTTCTCAATCACTTAGTCAAAAACACACCACCAAAAGGCCGTTTGTCATTGTTTATTTACCTTTAATAATGTTTGCTGTTTGATTTTCAATAACATAATATTGACACGTGATTATGATTTCTGATATATATATATATATATATATATATATATATATATATATATATATATACAGTGTCCTGAGGGATTATCAATAGATGAGCCTGTGGGAAACTTACTTTGCTTTTCTTTTCTTTTGCTTTGCTTTTTTTCTCCTTTACATCTACAGTGCTGAGTGTCAGGGTCGGGGAGTCTGTGGCTGGTTTGTTAAGAACTCCTTGATCTATCTACATGTGTGCTGATTGAAACTCAGGTTGAACAGTTTGATCACCACTCTGCTAGTTACTGTATGATAATGAAGTCCACAAATATCATCATCACATATGACCACTGGTGTGCCAAGTGAGTCAGTGTAGTGTGGCGAGCTGTATTAATGCCATCTTCTGTTGACCTGTTGGCTCTGTGCGTGAAAGACTTTCATTGTTTTCAGAGATTGAATAACTTTTTCTGTCATTTTAGACTGTGGATGGTAGCTAGTAGTAAGCTTCTGAGTAACTCCCCAGTCATGACAAAGAGTTTTGAAGAGGTCACTGTTAAACTGACACCCATGATCTGAAAGAAGATATTTTGGTACACCCCATTAAGTGAAGTATTTTACATAGTCGGGGTGGGTTGCTGTATCGTAAGGTGTAAATCTCTACCCATCTGGTGTAATAGTCAACCATGATCAACAAAAAGGTGTTACCTTTTTTGCTCCAAGGGAAGGGTCCCATAAGGTCATGACCTACCATTTCTCCTGCTGTTTCCACTTTAGTTGTCTGCATTAGTCCTGAAGGTCTCTCTTGGCACCTTTACATACATTTGGCCACCAGCCTAGTTCCAAGATCAGTTTTAAGCCGCCCTAGGTGTCCATTCAATGGGCTATCATGAAAATACTGTAAGAAATTATTAATCAGGGAGAAAGGTACAACTACCTGGAACTGTGCTCCCTGGTTGCTCAAATATTCCTATATAAAATTCCTTGAATTACTATGAAGGAGATATGGTCGTTCCTCTGATCGGGGTTGCTAACTGTCTTAAACTGTCATCTTCCTGAGCCTTCCTAATCTCATCCAGGGAGGTCACAAGTGCTACAACAGAGGAACCCGGACATCTATGTGATATAGTGGCAGCGCTAACGTTTGTCCGGTAGGTGGTTGAAAAGTCAAATTGTTGTAGCCTCAATATCCAGCGAGTGAGTCGCAATGATGACAGTTGATGGCCTAGGTTAACACTAGAATTACCAGAGCCTACGAAAAAACTCGTAGGTCCGTCCCACCTTTAATCGCTTCTTAAAACCATTCTCGCCTCTCCGCCAGCGTCTTTTGTTAATCTAAATGTGCTGATAAAAGAAAAGCTGCAAGTAGCCGGCTATTCCATCCCCCCAACGACTTAGAACGTACACAAACTTCTCCCAGCTCACGCCTTGATTTATTTTCTGGGAGTGAAGTGGAGTTTTAGAGTAGAAATAATAGATCATTATTTGGAATACTGTACACGCATTGCACGTGTGTTCCGTTTCTACAGTTTTTTCATATTGTAGTAGTAAATGACAAAATGTAAGCATAAACTATATAATGTATGAAGCCTGAAGTCCAAATATCAAACACTTTCACAAAAGGTACAAATATAACAAAACAAGTATGCTTTTATTCAAAAATATAACTGCAGAAAAAAGCCGTCTTAGCATGCCACATTGACATATACATAGTACTGCTGCCACGGTAGTGTAATGGTATCAACTGCTGACTAGTATTCAAAAGGTCATGAGTTTGATCCTGCACGATTCAGTTTTGAGAAGTAAACTGCTCTTATTCTTACTATTTTAGAATAAAAACATACATTTGATTTCAGTGTGTAATAGCCGGTGTAATTTATGATACTTGTAAAGGTTATTTTTTTTTTTTATTCACTTTTCATTCTCTCAGTCGTGTTCAGGATCCTTCCCTACCCCCAACCCATCTGAGAATGCTGTTTTCACATAAAGATGCGTTGTGGCTCTGCAGCATACTTGTGACTCCATTCTCGTACCAATGCTTGCGAACTGAAGTGCCTGCGCTTTTCGTGGCATTGCACGTCTATTTTTTTTAGCATGCCCGTGTCGCAAAAACACAGGAATATATGTTGGTGTACAAGTGTAACAAAACAAGTACACTTTTATTCTAGACTATAAGTGAAATAAAAATAAAGCAAGTTACAGTAGGCGGTTGATACGACAGCTTGTGTGGTGCAAAGCTAAGAACTGCTGATTTCCGATCCGTGCTATATAAAATCATCACATTCAAATATTAACAATTTCCACACACCCTTCCTACATTCACGACATGTGTACTTGTTGCAGTGTACACATCTCTCTGTGCTATGGTTCCTATTACACTGAATGAGCACCTGACATTGTACCTTCTTCCCTATATAAATAACATTTGAGTTATAGCGCGTCTTTATGTGAAAACAGCAGTATCAGATGGGGGGATCGTGAACGCGACTGAGAGAATGGAACTGAATTAAAAAAAAAAAAGCTAACCTTTACAATTATCACGCATTTACACTGGCTCTTACAGACTGACTGAAATCAAATGTATGTTTTTATTCTAAAATAGTTCAGTACATGCAATATTATTTGAAAACGAACAGAGTCAGATCAGATTTGAATACACGCTAATGCTGTTACAGAAGAAGTCAGCTTATTCAGTGCAGCAGTTTCAACGCACAGTACATGCAATATTATTTGAAATCGAACAGCGTCAGATCGGGTTTGAATATGCGCCCGTTTTCAAATAATATTGCATTAGTGCGATGATGTTTTTACATATATTGTCTCTTTCATTCATCTTGCGGTTTGTATTCAGTGATTGCGTATTTTTACCCTGATCTTGCCAGTTCGCACTTGTTGCTGTATGGTGGTGTTTCTTTTGTACTCCAGGACATGCAGAGGACAGAATAGTACAGAGCAGTAAGTTCAGTGCTATATGCAATCAGACAGATAGACAGACAGGCAGAGAAAACACTAGATATATAAATAAACAGGGAAGGCACTGTATAATAGATATATAAAAAACAGTTAAGGGGATAGATATATAGATAGGTAGGAAGGAAAGGCACTATATGATAGGCAGACAGGGAAGCTCCTATATAATAATAAAATTACTGTTATTACTATATAGATAGACAAGGGAGTTCAGGCAGGCAGAACGGCGAAGGTTAAAATTAAATACATTTTTTCTCCAGCGGGGAATCAAACTCGGATCTCTTGAAGTACAGCAAGTCTGCCGAGCTCTAAGTGATGAAATCTTACCAGTACGCCACAGAAGCTGTGGCAAAAGTCTTTGACCTTTTATGAAAGTGTTTATTTTCTCTTTGGCTGTCAGGCTTCACACATTTTATAGCTTATGTCTATATTTTGTAACGTTTATTACTAAAATATGAAAAAGTTTCTGTTTTAACAATGTGTTGACACAGATTACTGTAGAAACGGAACAGACATGAAATGCGTGTGTTCCAAATAACAATCTATTATTTCCACTCTAAAACTCCACTTCACTCCCAGATAATCGAGGCATGAGCTCAGAGAAGTTTGTGCACATTCTGAGTCGGTGGGGGGATGGAATAGCCGGCTGCTTGCAGTTTGTTTTTATCGGCACATTTACAGGACAAAGGATACTGGCAGAGAGGTGAGAACGGTTTTAAGAAGCGATTTAAGGTGGGACGGATCTACGAGTTTTTTCGTAGGCTCTGGTAATTCTAGTGTTAAGGCAGCATGGTCAGTAATGACCTGAAACTTTATTCCTTCCAATAAATGTTTCTACTCTTCCACCAAACAAGGGAATAGTCTCCATTTTCATTACAAAACAGGACTGATCTCACCCATTCCTTGTGGACCTTCTTAACTCCATCCAATGCTGGTCATTTTTTTTCTCCGTGTAGAGTCAGGGAACATCCAGTATGTGTAATCCATTATATTAGTTATCTGGAAGCTTCTCCATTACACCTGGAGCTCCACAACCACTTTGTAATAATTTGTTGTCCTTTGTAATCCACACAACTAGTCCCAGCAGCCTACTTTCCAGGCCTGTCTTCCCCAAAATGGAGGATCTCCTCTCTCTTTCCTCTTTTCCAGTTTCTCTTTGTTTCTTTCCTCCCTTCCTCAGGATGATGAGCTTGGAACGGAATTCGAACTTCAGTAACTCCCTGAATCCCTTCTAAGTGTAAAATTCTGGCTCACTGTGCCTGTGTCACATGGTACTGGTCTAAGTTGGGTGGGAGGGAAAATTTGATCTGCCTCAGAACTAACTAGGGTGAGAGCTACAGGTCTGTAATCATTTAGGCTGCTGTTTTCTGTCTTCCTTGGAACAGGCACTATGATGACAGACATTTGTGGACTGCATTATGACAGAGAGAGATTAAAGATGTGGCTGAGCACCTCTGCCAGTTGACCCACAGTCTCTGAGTGTCCTCCTTGGAATTCCTTCTGGGTCAGCGGCTTTCCTTGGCCTGACACTGTGGAGGGCTCTTCTGACGTCATTCGTGCTAACAGTAAATGCCAAACAGTTAGTAGCTGATGACAGTGCTGTCCTGGTCTCTGCCTCAGTCACCTCATTCACCTTAAAAAAGGGCAAAAAAGTTCACTGCTAGTGAGTTGCTGCTGCTGATGGTTGGGTCTATAATACCTTTATAGTTTGTAATGTGCTGGATGCCTTGTCATATGCGTCAGGAGTCTTCATCATTGAAATGATCTTCATTCTTCTTCCTGTAATCCATTTTTGCATTCTTGATGGCTGTCTCTTCAAATTGATTGTGACAGAACTATACAGTTCACCATTGCCAGGCCTAAAGGCTGCATTGCTCTTGTGAGTGCCACGTGGGATGAACGGGCATCCCTTCTAGGAGAGGGGGAAGGTTTCTTACCTGGATGGACAGGCATTCCGAGCGAGAGAGAGAAAGGTGACTTAGCCTAACCCTAGAGGATGGACAGACTTTCAGCCAATAGAGAGAATGATTCCTTACCCAGACGGTAAGCCCTAAGCAAATGGACAGGTGCCCGACTGGGCACATGTGTAACACCTTCCCTGGCTGAAATAAAAGAAGACAGGGAAGAATTGCCTCTTAGAGGTGTTTATTCCCCCGAGGTGCTAGATGGCAGCAGTCCTCCATATTGGTGCCCATTCAGGAACCAGAAGGGAGTTATAGTCCGGCTGTAGGGAGAGGCGCTTCCCAATATATGGGACTTCCCTTGTCCAGGCAACTCAGAGCCAGGAGGAAGAAAGGCAACACTCGACTGCAGGAGGGCAGTGTGGTGATGGAAGGACAGGTATTGAGGAGAGAAATCTTGTGGTTTTTTGCATATACTGAGTTATTTTTGTAATAAATACCTGCTTATTTGAGCCTGGGACTGCATTTTTGTGATTGTTTTGGGGGTTTGTGTTGCACTGGTGCCCTGAATTCATCACACGCTCTGTTAGCCGAAGCTTGACGTCTCCATGGTTTACTGTTTGGGAAGTATCAAATGTGCTTGCTAACAGTGACGCTATCTGCACAGCTCTGTATATAAAACAGGACAGTGGATGTGTACTCCTCTGTGTCTTGTTGTGCAAAGAAGTCCCAGTGTGTGCACTCAAGACAGTCCTGGAGTTGAATGGAAGCCCCTTCAGGCCAGGTCTGGATGATTTTCACAGATGGCTTTGTTTTGCTCATAAGAGATCTGTAGGCAGGTGTGAGAAAAAGCGATATGTGGTCAGACTGGGAGAGGGTGGAGATGCTGTTTCCCTCTCTAATTTTGCTGTAAACTTTGACCAATATGCTATGGCCTCTTGTGGGACAGGTCACATTTTGGTAGACTTTAGGGAGGACAGTTTTCAAATTTGCTTAGTTAAAGTCTCCAACTATGATAAAATCTCATCAGGCTGAGCAGTCTGTAGCTTGCTGATTGCTGTTAGCAGGGTGTCTAATGCTATCTTGGTGTTAGTGCTTGCTGAAATATACACTGCCACAGCAATAATGACCGTCAACTCCCGTGGCAGATAAAAAGGTTGGCATCTGTCATGTACTCTAAATCTGGCAAGCAGTGCCTGTCTGTGATGGTTGCATTAGCACGCCAAATATTATTTGAATTAATAAACACCTTCTCTACTTCTTGCTCTTACTGGAGTTTTTATTCCTGTCGGTGCAGTGTGCTGTGCAGCCTTCAAGCACAATAGCTTTGTCAAAGCTCCTCGTACATAGACAGTTATTATCAGGACTGAGCAGTCCCGCATGGAT
This sequence comes from Polypterus senegalus, assembly GCF_016835505.1. NCBI lineage: Eukaryota > Metazoa > Chordata > Cladistia > Polypteriformes > Polypteridae > Polypterus > Polypterus senegalus. The sequence goes on along the minus strand of NC_053164.1, from coordinate 3,054,029 downwards.
TTCTGTACCAATTCTTCCATTTTATTGCTGAGCTATCTGGCATTAATAATGTAAATGCTGGGCAGCACAGTTTTGTGATGTGCATTCTATAGCCTAGTCTGTACCTCAGCCCAGTAACCGCTGTGGAGATTCCAGCCCCGATCACAAACAGACACATGACATCTAAGTCCAAGAACACACACCTTTAATTTCTGCTCTGTTTTACAGCACATACATAGTGCACAAATCACCAATAAAGCTCATTGTCCTTTTCTTTTCTTTTTGTTTCTGCTTTTCATCTGCCACCGCCACTCTTCTCCCTCAAGCTCTGTCTTCTGCCGCCCGACTCCGGCTCCTTGAACGTAGTGAGGCGGCCCCTTTTATAATGTACCCGGATGTGCTCCAGGAGCACCCTGATGATTTTCCTGCAGCTCTTCCTGGTGTGGCAGAAGAACTGCCATCCAGTGGCTATATGTCTTTCTTTCAGCAGTGTACCTTCACAGTTTTTCTTATGCGCAAAGTTACAAGCATGTTTTGAACATTTGAAACGTCTTTGATTACCGCTCTTATTTTGCAAGTGGTAATTCAGTTAGATGCTTTTTGGTACTTTATAAGATTTTTTTGAGACTTGTTCCTTCTGTGTAACAATCAGATGTGTGCTACCCATTATTTGGTAATGAAGCATATAATGACACCAGACTATTTTCTCCATGGCCTCCAAGCTCCATTTCCGTGGCCCTAATGTAAACCAGGGAGGCTGCCCTCTCGTGTTCAGGGGAAGGTATCGTCTCTCACCCGGCCATTCCCTCCTCCATTCATCCCGACTGGGCCAGAACCCCAGTCATCCATGACACTACATTTCTGTTTCCTGTCCCCACACCGCCTCCTGCATATCTGGACTGGTATCGTAATCCATGGAGACCCTGCTGCATGTATGATCTTATTTGCGGTGCATTCTTGTTGGAATTCCATGCTGAAATATATCTCACTGCCTAGAGTTCCAGATTTTAGTAGGTATATGTTATATATATGTTATTTTCACTGAAGTTATAATTACACTGCTCAACAAATATGCTAACAAAACAAGTAAAACGTATCACCTTTGAGAGGAGTCCATCCACGCTGCCATGATTTACAGCAAAGCAACCAACAGGTTGGCACTGTATAATTTTCTTTGAATTTCAGGAACATATGAGGCTATATTCAGGATGATATATAATAATTATATAATTATATAATGATATACAGTGGTGTGAAAAAGTATTTGCCCCCTTCCTGATTTCTTATTCTTAGATTCTTAGATTAGGGGTTAGTACAGATTTTGGAGCCACCATGAATAGTAATGATAATTAATTGAATATACAAAGCATCAGGATTAAACTAAAATGAAGTTATGGGAAAGTCATGTTAAAGTAAAGTGTTTTTAGCAGTTTTTTAAAGTGCTCTGGCGAATTCCTATTGGCAGGCTATTCCAGATTTTAGGTGCATAACAGCACCTAAACCCTAACCCTAACCCTAAGCAGACACTCATTTAAAGATCTAATGTCAGACATTCCGAAATATAACATAGAGCGAGATTATTTAAGGCTTTATAAACCATAAGCAGTATTTTAAAGTCAATTCTGAATGACACAGGTAACCAGTGTAGTGACATCAAAATTAGAGAAATGTGCTCGGATTTTCTTTTCCTAGTTAGGATTCTAGCAGCTGCATTCTGCACTCGTTGCAATTGATTGATGTCTTTTTTGGGTGTTCCTGAGAGGAGTGCGTTACAGTAATCTAAGCGACTGAAAACAAACGCGTGAACTAATTTCTCAGCAACTTTGCTATAAAGGGAAGGTCTACAGGACGTTAGTGAGACCAGCTATGTTATATGGGCTGGAGATGGAGGCACTGACAAGAAAGTAGGAGACAGAGCAGGAGGTGGCAGAGTTAAAGATGCTAAGATTTGTACTGGGCATGATGAGGATGGACAGGATTAGAAATGAGTACATTACGGGGTCAGCTCAAGTTGGACGGTTGGAAGACAAAGTCAGAGAGGTTAGATTGTGTTGGTTTGAACATGTGCAGTGGAGAGATGCTGAGTATATTGGGAGAAGGGTGCTAAGGATAGAGCTGTCTGGGAAGAGGAAAAAAGGAAGGCCTAAGAGAAGGTTTATGGATGTGCTGAGAGTGGATATGAAGGTGATGGGTGTAACAGAACAAGATGCAGAGGACAGAAAGATATGGAAGAAGATGATCCGCTGTGGCAACCCCTAATGGGAGCAGCCGAAAGAAGAAGAAGAAGAGGCTATATTCAGGATTGCATTATGCTTATCAATGTATGTGTGCACCTTGTCTGCTGTTTCTTTCTTATTCTTTATTCCATTTAATCACCTCTTCTCATTCTCTTAATGCTAATTAGATGTTGCTGCTCTTGTTTTTCTTTTTGCCATTATGTTGCTTATCATGTGATTTTTTTTTAATCGCATTGCTGTAAATACCTAACAACTGATCACTGGCTCTCGCTAACTATTTTTTTTTCAGGTCAGAAGATTTTGATTAAGACCAAGATCAAGGTTCTAGCCCCATTTTGTGAGGACATTACCATTTTATATTGTGATGTGTGAATCACTGTCCTGCACCCAAAAAACGAGGTTCAGTCTTCAGAATGAGCAGCTTTATTCAAAACCACTTCAAACAGGAACAGCAAGCATTTTTATTGAAGCGGGAGCTCCCACTCCATGACACACAAACACAGCAAACAAGCAGTGACTTCATTAGTCATTCCATCCCGGCTAACTCCATCAGTTCAGGTATTTATAATCTTCCTCATAAGGTTGGTTCCGTGGCTGCGGATCAGATCTTCCTGGAGGAGAGGGGACAAAGTGAAAGTGGGCCAGGTCATTGGCTGAATTAAAGTACCCCACGGGTCGGTGACCGGTCCCTGGCCGATGGACGCTCTGCAGCAGCATTGCTGTGAGCTAACTCCTCACGGTGATGAGCTTTCTATGGCCTATGGACGTGCTGTGCGATGGGGTTGCAAGGTTGGAGGTGATGAGACTTCTATGACTGACTGATGCACTGCGGGAATGGGATTACGAAGACGCTGTTAAAGCAGGACGTGTAATGCGGCGGGGCTGTGTGCATGTCACAAGATACTGTATATCATTATTATTATTATTGTAGCTGTGAGTGCGTAAGGCAGGATCAAGCACGGTTAAAACACATGCCAAAAGGAATCTCTCAGTCCAAATGTTCATTTAAAAAGATTTAGTGAAAATCCAAAGCAAATAGTCCACACAGGAATTAAGAATGTGGCAAAAAAACTTTCTTCTATACCTTAGTTGTTTCTATATTTAAAGATGCTTTACTTCGTCTTCAGTACACTCTAAACATCCGGCACTGCACGTTCAATAGAGCATGTTAACTTTCATACTATTGAGCCCTAAAGGCCCGGTTTAAACACATGGCAAGGCAGGTCACTTACTGAGACTAATCAATGGTCAGAGAGACAAAAGTAGTTAGAATATACCAATTCAATTCAACTTGTGGGGGGTCCCATAGACTATCATATCTAATCGTCAACGCGTGGAAGTGTGTGTGTGTCTCTCTGTCTAGCCCGGAAGTGAGAGGTGGAGTCGGGGTGAGGGCTCCACTTCCGATGAAACAGAAAACTCACTTAGCCACTAATAACACAAGCGAATCCGTCACGTCAGCAAAACGAAACCTCAGAAGAAAAAGTTGCTTAGCCGCTACCCATCGGCAAAACGGTATCCCCTTTAGTTTGCTTCTCACCGTTAATGCACAAGCGATGTAAGTACGTCAGCAAAATGAATCCTCCTAGGAGAGAGACACCCAGAGTAGTTCCTTTCAATTAGCTGACATCTCTACGTTTCAATTTTCTTTCTGATGATTTCTGTAGTTTCTAGGACCCTGGGCTTTTTACAGCACCGGCTTACACAACTAGTACACTAATATTTAGGCAAACATTTAATATAGCTCACATAACTATCAAATGGCTCTTACAATTATTATTATTATTATTATTGAATATATACCTGAAACTCTGGTAAGTGCTGTATCTCAAATAATGACAAACAATGCTTGTCTTTTATATTCTGAAATGATCATCTTTCAAAGAGTTACATAATGATATACTAGGTAGTCTTACTGCTTGAATGGATCCTTCTGTTCCAGTGATCTTTCTGCATTAAGGGCCAAATGTTTTGCAAAATGGGTAGTAAGTTTTCCTCAGAAATTTAACTTACGATTAAATTGTTTATAGCAACCCTGAGTTTCATTGTAGTTACAGAAGATTTGAAGGATATCACTTCCCACATTAAAGGAATGGAGTCTCCTAAGAGAAAAGAACCTGCTTTGCCATTTCTTCTATACTTTCTCTGTGTTCTGAGACTGGTCCCATCTGTCATTAATTTGGACCCTCAAGTACTCTTCATCCACTCCCTGAATAGTGACCGGACATAGGGGCTCTTTGGTGTGCTGAATTTCTGTTGTTAAGGTGCTGACAATTCTTTTTGTACCCCCTGAATCTTCTCCTCTGTCTCATCCCCCTTATAAATACCCACCATAAGTGCACAATCATTTGAAAAATTCTGCAAGTGACGTGACCTGCTGTTGTATTTCTAGTCGGAGGTGAGCAGAGTGAAGAGCAAAGTAGACAGGCCTGTTCCTTGTGGTGTTTCACTGTTGCTCACCTCTGTATGAGAAACACCTGAAGCTACAAAAACAGCTTCTCTGAACTCGTACTGAACAAGCAGGTTTGCAAAATAATAACAATAAAGAGAAGATCTGCACACCTACACAGCACTAATGGTGGTCTTACATCGCCAGATGCTTGAGAACAAGATGACAGCATTGGAAGCTGAAAACAAGATGGGAAAAGTCAAAGATGCAGGAATTAAAGTGGCTGCATGTAGGAGTTGGAAGTTGTAAAAACTTTCTGAAATGTTGTATTTAGACCCCCATGCATATAAAATGGAATAAATAAATAATAGATCATTTGCCTTAGGATTGAAACATTTCATACACTGGTGTTCAATTTTTTGTTTTTTTTCAACTATTCTATCTCATATCTGGTATTCAGAGGGCTATGGAAGGTAGGGGATGTTCAAGATTCATCCTCAAATCCAGAATAAGAAGAGCAAGATGAAATCTGGAGCTGCAAACAACCTAAAGCGACAAGAAAGTGGGATACCGGAAAATGAGAAATCAAAGTACTCAGCCAAGAACTCAAAGAAAAGCAACAAACTTGTCATGGATTCTTATCTCTGTGCTTTTGAATGTCCATGTTTGTCCACTTCTGCCAATGTCATGTTACACAGTGCCTGATACAGTGCCCAGGAGTTGATTGACAGACAGCATGCCAGGGCGAATGCAGAGGTCTTCAAAAAGAAAGATGGGCCAACACTACCAAAATTGACTTGTTGCATAAACTTAGTGTAACTGTAAATAAAAGCCCTTGAAACTTATGAAATGCTTGTAATTCTACTTCAGTATACCATAGAAACATCTGATAGATAGATAGACAGACAGATAGATAGACAGGTGTAAACCTGTCCAGCTCCGTGCCTAGAATACAGCCTGCCTTCCTCACCAGTTTGTCCAGGCGTGAGACGTCCTTCTTCTTTAAGCTACCTCCCCAGTACACTTGTCACAACCGTCTGGTAGAACATCTGCAGCATCTTATTGCAGATGTTGAAGGATGCCAACCTTCTAAGGAAGTATAGTCATCTCTGACCTTTCTTACACAGAGTATCAGTATTGGTAGTCCAGTCCAATTTATCATCCAGCTGCACTCCCAGGTATTTATAGGTCTGTACCCTCTGCACACAGTCACCTCTGATGATCACGGGGTCCATGAGGGGCCTTGGCCTTCTAAAATCCACCACCAGTTCCTTGGTCTTGCTGGTGTTCAGATGTAAGTGGTTTGAGTCACACCATTTAACAAAGTCTTTGATTAGGTTCCTATACTCCTCCTCCTGCCCACTCCTGATGCAGCCCACAATAGCAGTGTCATCAGTGAACTTTTGCACATCGCAAGACTCTGAGTTGTATTGTAAGTCTGATGTATGTTGGCTGAACAGGACCGGAGAAAGTACAATCCCCTGCGGTGCTCCTGTGTTGCTGACCACAATGTCAGACCTACAGTTCCAGAGATGCACATACTGAGGTCTGTCTGTAAGATAGTCCACGATCCATGCCACCAGGTATGAATCTACTCCCGTCTCTGTCAGCTTGTCCCTAAGGAGCAGAGGTTGGATGGTGTAGAAGACGCTAGAGAAGTCCAAAACATAATTCTTACAGCACTACTGCCTCTGTCCAAATGGGAGAGGGATCGGTGTAGCATATAGATGATGGCATCCTCCCTCCCACCTTCTCCTGTTATGCGAACTGCAGAGGGTCGAGGGCGTTGGTGGACTTGTGGCCTCAGGTGGTGAAGCAGCTGTCACTCCATGGTCTTCATCACATGTGACATCAGAGCGACAGGCCAGAAGTCATTCAGCTCACTAGGATGTGATACCTTTGGGACTGGAGTGATGCAAGATGTTTTCCAAAGCCTCGAGACTCTTCCCTTTTCCATGCTCAGGTTGAAGATGCGCTGTAGAGAACTCCCCAGTTCCAACACACAGGCCTTCAGCAGTCGTGGTGAAACTCCATCTGGACCCACTGCTTTGCTGGCACAAAGTCTCTTCAGCTCTCTGCTCACCTGAGCTGCTGTAATTGTGGATGGGGATGTCTCTCCTATGCTGGTATCAGCAGAAGGATGGTTGGTGGATGCAGTACTCTGAGGTGAGAGTGGGTTAGGGTGGTCAAACCTGTTATAGAAGTTGCTCATTTGGTTTGCTCTCTCCACGTCTCTCTCGATGGTGGCACCCCACTTTGAGCTGCAGCCAGTGATGATCTTCATCCCATCCCACACTTCCTTCATGCTGTTGTTCTGCAACTTCTGCTCCAGCTTTCTCCTGTACTGCTCCTTTGCTGCCCTGAGCTGGACTCGGAGTTTCTTCTACACGCACTTGAGCTCATGCTGATCACCACCTTTAAAAGCACTTTTCTTCTGGTTCAAAAGGCCCTTGATGCCACTGTAACCCATGGCTTGTTGTTAGCATAGCAGCGTACTGTTCTTACTAAAACTACACTGTCCATACAGAAGTTGATGTAATCAGTTGTGCATTCAACAGCCTCTTCAATGTCCTCACTATGTGATCCCTGCAGGATATCCTAGTCTGTAGTTCCAGTTCCAGAGCCTTCTCTGCCTCAGGGGACCACTTCCTGAATGAGCATGTGGTTGTAGGTAGGACCTTCACTCTTGGTCTGTAGTGAGGCTGAAGCAGAACCAGGTTATGATCTGCTTTCCCAAGAGCAGGCAGAAGGGTGGCGCTGTATGTGTCTTTAATGTTTGCATAAAGTAGGTCAATAGTCCTATTTCCCCGGGTGTTACAGTCCACATATTGGGAGAAGGCAGATAATGTTTTGTCCATCGTTACATGGTTAAAGTTTCCAGCGATTAGCACAAGAGCCTCAGGATGTTTGTAAGTTAGCAACTGTGGAAAAGATGACGTTACTTGCTATCTCCGTGTTCACTTGAGGGAGGATGTAAACAATGACAACAATGATGTGTCCAAACTCTCTGGGCAAGTAATAGGGACGCAAACGTACGGGCAACAGTTCGATGTCCCTGCAGCAAGTTGAGATTTTAACGTTTACATGTCCAGAGTTGCACCACCTTGTATTGACATAGAGAGCGAGTCCTCCTCCTTTCTGCTTCCTGCAGGTACTTGCGTCTCTGTCCGCTCTAACTGTGCTAAACCCGGGTAGCTGCACGTTAGCATCTGGGATGTTAGTTGTTAGCCACGTTTCACTAAAATACAGCAAACTGCATTCTCTGTAGATCCTGACATTTTTCACCAGTGCAGCAAGTTCGTCGATCTTATTTGGTAGTGAGTTCACATTTCCCAGGATCACAGAAGGCACCGAAGGTTTGTAGTGCCACTTTCTTGCTAGATGCTTGGCTTTTATCTTAGCGCCGGCTCTGCTGCCCTGATATCGCCTTCTTACCTCGTCAGGTAAATAGGAAACCACACCGGCGTGCGCATTTGTTCTCAGCGCTTGAAGTTGACTACTTGCATAGACGAGTCTCGGTGTGTAAAAATCCATCTCCAAGTAGGAAAAAGTGTCCATGGAATGAGTCCACATAACAGAAAGTGGTAGGAGTTAACAGTGAAATAAAGAAAAATAGAGAAAAAGGTATAAAGATAAAGACTTTAAAGATAAAGTTATACACAGAGCTGCTGGAAAGGATCTAAAAGATCTAAAAACACTTAAGCAGCAAACTTTGTGAAAACCAATACTTATGTCATTCTCCAAACTTTTGGCCACGACTGTATGTTGGATTGCATAACAAGAGTTCACAGGGTGGGTCAAATTAAACAATTACGTAATAAATTTTCAGCACAGTTTCACACTTGCAAAGTATCACAAGGTTGGCCCATTTTCTGATAGCCAATAACATGAAGCAATAGCCACATTGTGTTTGTTCAAAAACTCTTTCACTGACAATGCGGTGTTTTTGTGTGAGTGACTACACCAGACTTTTTCCTTGATGTCTTCTTGTAGACGCCTCAGCAATTCAGTGTAATGTCAGTTGGTCTTGTCCATTGCAGGAGATGGACGTCTGAAGCGGAGCTCCATTTGCAGCGGTTTTATTTTTTCTATTATTTCTTATTATCCCGTGATATTCTGTATTTACCCAACCCGAGGAAGTTCTATTACAGTATATGCAAGCATATATAAACATGACCTGAAAGAAAGGGGCTCAGAAAGAAATGGATAAGAAACCTAAAGCTACATCCAAGCCTAGACAGGCAAGTCCAAGTTCAAGGTATGGCCTTTCAGAGACTGAACTGGAACAGACAGGTGAAAGCCCACAGTCCGCTGCATTGTCTCCAGTTGAGAGCGAAAATGGGAGTGAATGTTCAAGTGACGATAGCTTGCTGATTCCAGAAGATCACTTGACACTGGAAAGGGCTTTCATCTACTCCTTGCGAGCCAGGAGCATCAGGTGTATTTAGGGCTTGCTGCTTCATCTACGGTGCATGAACGCAGAAATGATATGTCCGAACTGAAGGTAATGATCGCTGAGCTCAAGCAAGACATAAAGAAAGAAATATATGGTATGCTCAAGACAAGCGAGAAGCTGCGGCAGGATAATAAAGACTCAGAGAAACGCATATAATCACTTTGATGCAGCCTTTAAAGGTATGCTGGAAAAAATGGAGGAGTACATTCAGGAAAATGGATCTAAATTGAGAGAACTTGCTGATCAGCTGGAAGATGTTAAGCAGACATTCACGACTCGAATTTAAACAGCCGAACATTTAGCATCCACTGCTGATGGAAAAGCAACAGCTTCAAATTCCGAATGCAAAAATTTCGAAGACTGACTTGCTGCTCTGGAAGATGGATGCAGAAGAAATAATATTAGAATCGAAGGTCTACCTGAGAATCGTGAAAGTTCAAACCCAGTGAAATTCGTAGCTGAACTATTCTCCAAAAGATATGGAGAGGACTTTAAATCAGACACCAAGATAGCAGCAGCTTACCGCATACAGGGATTGAGCACCTCTAAACCTAGGACTTTTGTTGTGTGCTTTGAGAAGTTACAATTTAAATTAAATGTAATGTCATTTCTCAGACAGAAACAAGAGATTATATTTGAAAATACCCTCATTCGTATTTTCCCTGATTTCTCACCCAGAACAGCTGCTAAACGTGCCTCTATTTTAAAAATTAAGCAGCCAATATCAGATAGAGCCTCTTGTATCCTGTCAAACTGAAAGTCGATATTCAAGGCAAACATTACATCTTTACAACTACGCAGGAAGCAGATAAAGAGTTAAGAAAGCTGATCCAGACACTTTCCTGAAATACAATCGTGAGTTGCACCCTGTCATGGCATCACAAAGATGTCACCGGCTATCTGATCCACTTGCAATGATACTGGTACCGTAATTATACGTCCTCTTCCCTTGTCGGTCACTTTCTATTTATGTTTTAACTACAATTATACACATTTATGTATGTATGTGTGGAAGAAATTAAATTAGTAATCTTTTTTTTCTCTTTTTAATATTCTAAAGGAGACTGTTAAACACCATACCCTTGGTTTACTGTTGTTATTATTGTACACTGCAAAAAAAGCAAATGTAAAAACTAGACAAAAAAAAAACTTTAAATGAGAGTTGTTTTACTTTTATTTAGCAAAAAAATCTGCCAATGGGGTAAGCAAAATTTACTTGACAAGATTTCTCAAAACATGCTAAATAATTGTAAATACAAGTCAATAATTCTTACAATAAGAAAAAAAAGATTTAACATCATGATATAAGTACTTTTCACTTGCTTAGATTTCATTTTTTGCAGTGTATTAGGGTTTACTATGCTTATCCAGGGCTACTTTTTAACACCATTCTCTTGGTCTACTATCTTAATATTTCAAGACTGTTGAAGATTATATTTTATGCTTATAGCATTTAGACTATATTGGCAATAGATATCTCAATTTTAATCCTCATACGTCGCTGATGGGGGGCTTGTTTTGTTTTGGATGTGGTCTGTCTCCAGATCAGAGGACTGGGACTTTGTGAAGTGGGGTCCAGCCTCGCATGGGGAGGCAAAATGGGGAGAAAGAGAGCAAGCTATTTTTTGATCTATCCTTTTAATTATAATAATTATAATTACCAATGTAACAATAGAGTGCATGGCAATAACCCCTGGAAAAATTAAAAATTAAGGTCAAAGCTGTCTCACTTTCGGTTAAAACCTCAAAATTACATCAAAAATTCAGAATCAATGTCTCCAAGACGGGACAGTTAACTTTGTGAGCTGGAATGTTAAAGGCCTGAATCACAAATTAAATAGAAAGAAAGTATTCTCTAACCTAACAGGTCTAAACTTTAAAATAGTATTTTTACAGCAATTCAGTGTAATATTGCTGACTAACATCTTTTCAAAGAGAAACTCTTTATTAATCAGTCTATTAATGTCAAAAAACATAATCATGATTGTCTTGGTGTTCGATATGACCTTTTATATATGGCTTGAAGAAAAAAAAATCACCGAAATGAAACGCAGGATTTTAAAATAAATGTCAGAAATAAGAATTTCAATAAATTCACCACAGTGCCATATGGCAAACTGATTTACATAGCTGTAGACATGCAATATCTAGTGGCATAGTTGACAATGAAACCCTGCTCCTGTGATATTAACAGATTCAGAGAATTTTATATATGCAATATATATGCTTAATGTATATATACAAACTTACAAACTAGCCGTCCCCTACGGCTCTGCCGGTGTATTCGTGAAAAAGGACAGTGAGGAGGACCCTCCCCACTCCTGACGTCATGCTTCCCCCTCCCCTTGGCCCGCAGCCTCTGTCTCAGATTAGCATAAATATATCACTCCTGCAAGAGAACTATGATTCTTAGCACAATGAGAGAAGTCACAAAATCAACCGGAATGTTCAAGCATATTCTAGAAAAAACCCAATCTAAATCCGTTAAGTAGTTGTCTCGTTTATTAGCTAAGCGGAGGTAAGGTATACCACAAGGCTGGAGCGTGAGTGAGTAGGGCTCCACCCCCCTCCCCTCGGCCCACTACTTGTCCCTCAAATTAGTGCAAATAAATCGGTACAGCAAGAGAACTATGATACTTAGTGTGATAAGAGAAGTTGCATAATCAACCAGAATGTAGTTCTCTTGTGAAAAGCGGATAGATATACAGACGGATGGATTTTATATATAAAGAGATGAAAAACAGACCAAAGGCAAACTCTGTATAACTGCAAGCAAAATAGGAAACACGATTTAGCATGTGTTCCAAATAACACCTTGACACACACGAGTCTATTACTAGACTGAGGGCAACATGGTGGTGGAGATGTTTAAGATGCGTGCAAGGTGGAATAAGCAGGCCCTTTGGACCAGAACCCAAAAATGATATCACTTGTCTTCCCATTACTGGTCATTAGGTCTGCAGGAGAAAGGAGAGGAAAGGCATTAAGAAACAGTGCCAACCCTCATCTCAGAGTGGAATTATAATTAGTTGAGCCCAGAAGTTGACTCCCAAGTGAACGTGTAGAGATAGTCACACTTGTGCACATAGCGAAGCCTTCAATGCTCTGACGAGGTAAGCAATACTACCATGAGAAGAGAGGAGCCAATCTCACTAACAACCTCTTCTTACCATCCACAGTTCCTAAGGACCCAAGTCAGAGGATGACTGACTATGCCCCCCACCTTCTGCTATATAATTCTGTACAGCTTAATGATAATAATAAAGGATTTTATTTATAGCTTATCAAAACTACTTACCAGAGAGTCCAGTGCTGACCTAATCAACTGTAGTGGTCCGAGGCCTATGCTACTCCCCTTATTCTCTTCACTCTGAGTCAGCTATTCACCTTGGCTTTTTCATTTAAATTCAGTAGATCTCACCAAGATTGTACACATCTCATCCATCATCACTCTGAAATACACTTTTATGAAGGGAAATCTTTTTGAAAAGAACTATAATGGTAAATATCTTGGAATAGTCACACTGCTGATGAACTTTGTTTTCAAAAGAGCTTACCAACTTTTCCTTTTTATAGGTTTAAAAGCATTTATTTTTTCTTCAGAGAAATGAACAGCCATTATCACTCTATGTCCGTCAACTACAATCTAACATTCAGAGCTGTCTGACCCTTTAAGTGCTAAAGCCTGGCATTATTACATTTATCATCCTAGTTGAAGCTTCAGACCAATGAAATTACTCCTGTCATTGTATTTTCTGTTTGATTTTCCCAAGGAGACCATAGCGACCTAAGAGGGTTTCAATCAGACCAGACCGCTCGATTCCCAGTGTGACAGATAGGGGGCGCTCTCGCTCCCTTGAACCCCTGTCTACGACTCTAGATACCAGGTAAAAGTCCACAAGTTGACTTTATTAATCTTCCACAGTGCACAAAACACCCTTTTCTCCACAATACTCATAAACAATCACAATTACTAACAATAAACAATCCTCCACTACCAGACGCATTGCCACCCTTCCACCCAGCTCAGCTCGCCGTCTGGGAGCTCCCTCGGTCCTTTTATATTCCCTGACCCGGAAGTGTTCCCAATCCCAGTCCATGTGACTCTTAATCACTTTCGGGTCAGGCACAAGTCCTTTCTTTTCACCCCGGAAGCTTGTCGCTCTTTCTCTGACTCACTTCTGGGTTATAGGGCACGAAGAGGTCTTTGGTCCTCCCTGCAGCTCCCTCTTGTGGCCCCTGAGGTATCCAGCAGGGTCTTGTATAAAATCTACATGTCCCATGTCTTCCTGCTGGTGTTCGGGGCACCTCCATACTGCAGGGAGGACTCCATCTGGTGGCCTGGGGGTATTGGCCGGGATGACAAGCCGGCCACATCTCACACCTGGCACTCCCAGGCCATTTAAACCTTCCAGTATTTCCTGAGTTTCTTCCTAGTGTTTAACACCTGATATACATTCCTAAGAAGGTGATACCAGGACATCCTTCACTTAACACCCAAACAACTTCATCCAGCTCTTCTAAGTTCAGAAAGGCTGCAGTTATACTCTGAGATCCAGAAGAATTATTGATCTCCTTATCCGCTCATATGTTGAGTGAAGGGACCTTAGTTTGGCCACCTCAAAGAGTATAACTGACTTTGTTCTTGTCATTTCTATTCAGAAGTAGTAAACCTAGATTGAAGTTCACTAATAAATAGAGAATTTTATCTAAAGTCTTAGCTGCCATTTCCGTATCACTTCCAATACTAAAAGAAGAAGATCACAAACCACTTAAGGCTAGTTTATATTCGGGCGCAGACAGCTGCGGATGCAGTCGTGCACAGATGATGTGCACCCTGGTCTGTTTCTAGTACAAGCGCTCAGTGAGCGACACTGACCAGTTTCTTTGCCATTCCACATTGATCAAATTTCAACCTGCACAAACATTCATCTTTGCCTATGGTCTGGGCAATTGCACATTATGAATTTGTGAACATTTGGTAATCTCTGGGTGCTTTTAATATGGGATTATACAGGTGCGGGGTAGCAATTAATCACTTGACTCAACTGTTCCTCGAATGAGTCCTTGTCTAGAGTGTGTAGTCAATATGCACGAGGGTCTACATTACCATCAGTGCAATGACTGCTGATGACTAGTGGTCTTATCTTGTCTGACAAAGTACACTGCTTAGGTTTGTAATAGAATGAACTGAATAAATATTTCACCCTAGTGTTTTTGTGGAAGAAAACAGACAAGATTAGACAGGAGTCCTAGTGGACTATGATGTTTGCTGATGACATTGTGGTCTGTAGCGAGAGTAGGGAGCAGGTTGAGGAGACCCTGGAGAGATGTAGCTACGTTCTGGAGAGGAGAGGAATGAAGGTCAGTAGGATCAAGACAGAATACGTGTGTGAATGAAAGGATGGTCAGAGGAGTGGTGAGGATGCAGGGAGTAGAGTTGGGTGGAAGTGGATGAGTTTAAATACTTGGGATCAACTGTATAGAGTAGTGGGGATTGTGGAAGACGTGAAGAAGAGAGTGCAGGCAGGATGGAGTGGGTGAAGAAGAGTGTCCGGAGTGATTTGTGACAGACGGGTACCATCAAGAGTGAAAGGGAAGGTCTACAGGATGGTAGTGAGACCAGCTGTGTTATATGGGGTGGAGATGGTGGCACTGACCAGAAAGCAGGAGACAGAGCTGGAGTTGGCAGAGTCAAAGATTTTAAGATTGCAATTGGGTGTTAAGATGATGGACAGGATTAGAAATGAGGACATTAGAAGGTCAGCTCAGGTTTGACGGTTTAGAAACAAACTCAGAGAGGTGAAATTGCATTGATTTGGATGTGCAGAGGAGAGATGCTGAGTATTTTGGGAGAAGGGTGCTAAGGATAGAGCTGCCAGGGAAGAGAAAAAGAGGAAGGCCTAAGAGAAGGTTTATGGATGTGGTGAGAGAGGACATGCAGGTGATGGGTGTGACAGAGCAAGAAGAAAAGGACAGGAAGATATGGAAAAAGATGATCTACTGTGGCAACCCATTAACGGGAGCAGCCAAAAGAAGAGGTTTTTATGGAAGAAGCAAATGGAATGCTCCAAACAGAAGTAAAAACAAGCTCTGTATTCCCAGTTTTTAAAATAGTACAGTCAGATGGGCCTCAAGCCAACAAATAATAAAATCTCTGGGCCTGAAATAATGTTACTGAAAGAAATTAAAAACCATGCCTGTAAACCTTCATAGGGCATATTTGAGCAGTAATTTGAAAAATGAGAAATACCTGAATACTGGAAAGTTGCAATTGTGACTCCAAATTTCAAGAAGGGAGACAAAATGAATTCTGGTAATTACAGACCAATAAGTTTACTTCTGTGCCATGCAAAACTATGGAAGCTATAATAAGAAGTTGTGATAGTTTAAGGGCTCTCTCGCTCCCTTGAACCCTCAGACCACTCGTCAGACGCCAGGTAAAAGTCTAATAATAATATCTATTATTATAAATAAGTGCACAAAGCACCACCTCCCCTATACTTCAATATACAATACAATAATGCAATAATCCAATAATAAACAATCCTCCAATCTCCCAGACGCTTAGCCACCCTGCCTCCCAACTCAGCTCAATTGTCTGGGATCTCCCACAGTCCTTTATAGTCCTTGACCCGGAAGTGCTTCTGAGCCCTCAGTCCACGTGATTATCCAGCACTTCCGGGTCAGGTAAAAACTTCTCTTTTTTCTTCAGCCCGGAAGTATATCATTTCTACAGGAAATATAAATCCCTGGGCCTCCCTGCAGTGACTCCTGGTGGCCCCTTGGTATCCAGCAGGGCTGTACGTTATAATTCCACTGTCCATAATTCCCTGCTGGCATTTGGGGCACCTCTATGCTGCAAGGAGGGCTCCATCTGGAGGTCTGGGGGTATTGGCCGGGATGAATGGCGAGCCATATCTCACAAAGTAAATTAGAAAAGTACCTGTATGAAATAACAACCAGCATGGATTGATGAGAGGAATATCTTGTGACACTAACCTGTCAGATTTTACTGAGGAGACAACTACAGAAGCAAAGCATACAGCATCATTTACTTAGACTTTCTAAAAGCCAAAGATTAATTTTGAAAGTCGATGCTGCAGGCATTAGAGGTAACCTACCTAAGTGGATTGCAATTTTGGTTAACTGACAGGAGACAATGAGTACAGATAAGAGGAGAATGGGGTCATCAGCCCCTCAGTGGTCTGTACTTTGTCCGTTACTTGCTTTGATTTACATTAATGGTATTGATTTTGGTGTAGTTAGTAAACTTGTGAAATTTGCAGATGACACTAAAATTTGGGAAATGTCAGACACTGAAGAGGCAGCAGAACATTTCAAAATGACCTGGGCAAGCTTCTGAACAGGAGAAACACTTGGAAAGTACAGTTTAATGTATTAAAACATTTCCTTTTGTTAGTCATTTGTACAGAAATTTAAGTAATACAATATTTTTGCACCAATGTTAACCCTTCTCTGATCTGTTTCTCTTCTTGGTATCTTAATGTAGCTGTTGGCGCTACTGCTCTACTGCCAGGCTGCTCTCCTATGTATGGAAAAGTCATCTCGGATAAAGGAGCATTAGAATCATTGGATGGAAAGATTCTCTCATTAGATTGGAAGGCCAGCACTGACTCCACTATAGAAAACCAAGGAGCGGGTAGGTGGCCAGCTGGCCAAGGTTTCCAGGACTGTGACCTTATATTTGACTTTCTCTGGTGGCCATAGTTCATCAATGAATTAATGGACACTGTGATAAAGGCGATGTATAACGCCCGACCCGGCACAGACTGTCACAGAGGCACGTGTAAAATCAAGACAGTTTTTATTTTTCTTCACCCATGAGGCACGTCTTCCCTGTGAACCCCACAGGCAATACACAGTCCCAAAGCCAACTCACAAACACTTTTTTCCTCTTCATGTTGGCACCACCACTCCTCCCAGGTAACCTCGTCCTCCCTCCCGATTCTGGCTAATTAGTGGTGGATGCTGGCCCTTTTTATAGCCCACCCAGAAGTGCTCCAGGTGCTTGATCACCTGTGGCTAATTGCAATTCCAGGTGGGGCTGTAGAGGTGTCCATATAGGCTCTGGGATCCATGCAGCACCCCAGATCAACACAGGGTTGGGGAGAACTCCGACTCCCATGAAACCCTGCGGGAAGCTGAGGCACCATCATGAACCAGGGATGCTGCCACCAAACGTTGCGGGAGAGATACTGAGGAGCCCCTGGCTGCTCCCCCGTAACATAAATAGAAGGGACGTTCCGGCCAGGCATGGGGTCCGGTCGCCTGCCACAACACATATTGTTGGCTTCCAAGTCAGTTCCTGCCTTGTTCTCCGTGTGTTTTAACAAATCTGTATTCATATGTGTTTCAGTTCTATATTTCGGTTACTTCCTAAAAACATGAATATAAATCAAAGGATGTTATGCTTGTGTCCTGCGGTGAGCTTGCGCCCTGCCCAAGGTTTGTTTTCTGCCTTGCTCCCTGTGTTGGCTGGGATTGACTTCAGCAGACCCACGTGACCCTGTAGTTAGGATATAGCAGGTTGGATAATGGATGGATGGACGAAGGTTATGCTTAGACTGTATAACGCTTAGTGAGTTTGTGTCTTTAGTATTATGTGCAGTTCAGGTCACAATACTACTAGAAAAACATAGCAACACTTAAAGCTGTGCGGAGAAGAGCAACCAGATGTATCCCAGAACTTATTCTGAAATATTCAGAGAATTAAACATGTTAAATGCCACATGGGTTGGACGGTTATCCCGACCAGAAGAGGGAATGGTTCCTTACCGGGACGGGAGGCCCCTAGCAGGAAAACAAGCATCCTGGCCAGGGGAACAAAAGATTTCAGACCCTGAAGAGATGGCCAGAGTAGATGGATGGACTGCCCACTTTAAGAAAAAGATGTTGCTGGGGACATTTCATTCCCCAATGATGCTAGATGGCAGTGGCCTTGGATATTGGTGCTCAGGAGGGAACCAGTATAGCATGCTGGGAGATGTAGTCCAACAAAACAGCCCTGTTAGGATCCATGGGTGCCAAGATGGCACTGCAGGGAGATGTGCTTCATGCTATGTTGGACTTCCATACAACCTGGAGATGCTTCCAATGGGAAGCAGCTTGGACACCGGAAGTACACCAAGGTCCTCAATAAAAAGGACTGCACTCCCTTATCCAGGCAAATCAGAACTGGGAGGACAGAAGCAACACTCAACTGGAGGAGGGAAGTGCAGTGGTGAGAGAAATGAAACTGTGACGTATCGAGAAGAGAGAGAACCTGTGCTTAACTCAGGAATTACATAATAAACCATCCTTTATTTAAACTCGGGACTGTGGTTGTGTGTTTATGTTGGGGTTTGGGGCTTGCTGGTGCCCTGGTGCCCTGGTTTCCATCATACCTGTTTAGTCTTAAACAGAGGAGACAGTGTGGGGGCTTATGCTGTGTTCCATTTGAAGTTCCATTTGAGTAAAAGAGCTTAATGGTTGGAATGGCCTCCTCCAATTTGTCAAATTTCTTGTGTTCTTATATTGAGCACAGATGGTAATTGGGCCCTGATTTTTACTCAGTCCTGCCTGTAGTACTAATTACATTATTATTATTATTATTATTATTATTATTATTATTATTACAATAATTCTTTAAAATTATATAGAGAAATTTTCACTACACAGAGCACTGTATGTGGTGAGCGGGGAGCCACCGCTAATTTGCATCATTCACCTGGATGTTGGTGATGGCAGCCATTTTTGTTCTAGTATGCTCACCAGACATTATCTATTAGTTGGTGAAAGACTGAGTGAGATAGCCAATTAGAGATGGGGATGATTAGGGTGACAGAATGACTAGGCCATGGAGGTCAATTTAGCCTGGACATCAAGATACACCCTACTCTTTACGAAGGATGTCCAGAGATAGTCAGGACCTTGGTTTTATGTCTCATCCGAAGGACAGTGCCATTTTTACAGAACAGTGTCCCCCCATCACTGTATTGTGGCATTGAGATCCACAGGGTAGGCTCCCGTTACTGACCTCACCAACACCTCATCCAGAAGCAACCCAAGATGTCCTCCCATCCGAGTAACATGCTTAGCTTCAGGTGGATGACTTCTATTGTCACCTTACCATCTAATTAATGGCCGCTTTGCTTTGACAAGGTCCTGAAACATGTCTGAATGTTCCCTTTTCTACTTATTGGGTCTTTTTGTATCCTTTAGGCCCTATTAGAGCAGTAGAGAGATGAGTGCGCATATGAAAAGAAATCTTAGTAATGAATGTAATGACATGGAGTTTATTGTGGCCATTAAATGTGTCACTATTTTGTGTGTCTGTAAGCCATGTACTGAGTTCAATTAACTAAGTTCAGTCTTAATAGTAGGATTAGGGATTCATTTTTTTAACCAATTTAATAAGATTATACAAGAAACACAATAAAAGAGACCAAAACTCATCATTTTTGACCCACACAAAAGCTTTAATATCCCTTAAAAGTATCAGTGCTCCAGACTTGAATATAGTTACGAAAGGGACCGTGAGCTGGCACAGATTTTTAATGTAAAAATTTGTGATCAGCACTTGAAATGCCCCTTTTCCCCCTAAACACCACAAGTCTTCTGACTTAACGATTTTATATTTCATACACATACACAGACTCCTTCTCTTGTTTTTGTTCTTTTGTTTTTTTATCTAGACCAGCCAGATACAATAAATATTCATGAGTTCACAGAGTTTGTCGTTAGGAACATGAAGTCCATTCCGTGTGAGTTCCCAGGCCCTATTAATGAATGTTTTCACTGGGTGTGTAGACCACCTTTGCCGTCACTTTACCGACTGAGTGAATTTATAGTCCTCGGTTTCTTCTGTGCAGAGCCATGCACTCTGGGGAGAAGCTCCTTAGAAAATACTGCCATTCCCTTGGTCACGTGATCTTCGCCTACATGACCTTTGACTCATTGGTTTATCGTGCCCCAATCATATGGGAAGTTACATTATATTTATATATATAGATAATGGGCACATGATTGGCACATCAGAAATTTCACCCCTTTAGCACATCCTGCTTTGAAAGAATTTCTAAAACAGTTAGAGCAGCGTCCCCCGGAAGGTGCATTGCTATATTAAGGCACAGCTGCATCTGAAGTGACATGCGCCTGTACCGTTCTCTGCAACTCCCCGGACAGAGATGTCTCTAACTGTCACATGTGTGCAAAACTCAAACTGTGCTTTCCAGCATCCACTCAGTGCTGCTGAAGGTTACACGCCGATTCCCCAAAGGAGACGCCTCCACATTTAAAGCGGTGGAGGACATGTGTCTCTTTGTCCTTGCTCTCCTTGGGTAACTATGACTCTGAAACAGAGAGTAGTCTCCGTCAAAGGAGAACCGGTGCCGAGTTCTTGCAATGTCACTGGGCAGCAGACCTATGTTACCCAACGGCCTTTTCTTGTCTCTGATTTTGGATGGCTCCATGTTACTTGTGGAACCTATCAAGCAGAGGGACATTGTGGATCCCATGATGCTGCTGTCAGTCTGTCCTTCCTCTGAAGACAATAAAGCAGCTGCTTGCTGCAAATCCAAGCTAGCACGCGTTCTTCTCCTCTCAAGAGGTAAAGGTGTAGACTGGCCCTCTGAAATGACTGCAGTTGTCTGCGCTTGCCCTTCTTGCCTCTCACAGTCTACTTTCAGAACCAAGGCCTTGAGATCTTTGGTGGAGGACTCCTTTGTGTGCAGCTCCATCTTCTCCTCTGGCTGCTTGGAAGAGGAACGATGCATAGCTGCCTGACTGCCATTAGTCTGCGAGTAGACGTTGCTGACTTTGGCATTGCAATGGTCATCGTGGCTGTTGTAGACCTTGTAGCGGATCATCAGGATGATGATGAACACCAGCACAGAGGCCACAATAATGCCCCCAATGATAATGATCATGGTGCCACCAAGGAACTGGCTGTGGATAAACTTGCACTGGCTGTTTTCGTTGGCAGTTGTGAACTGGACACACCCCACGACCCTGGTGGCTGTCAGTGAGGTGATGCCATCATCATAGACTGCTAGGACACAGAGGTCATAATCTCGTCCAGCCGCCAGATCGTTTACAAGGAATGTCTTGCTGGTGGAGGGAATCATCCTGAAACAAATGAAAAAATAAAAGACATGTTACTAATGTGAATTTTCAAATAATATTTTCATTTCCAACATGTGACATAATCAAATGCTGACAGTGTTTTAGCTAAGGAGGAAAGGTGTGAGAGATACATTATGGACAATTCCTTACTGACTTCTGACTCTATTTAGGTACATTAGCATATAATGCATGAACTGCCTATTGAGACAGCAACGTCTGTCTACATTTTCAAATTAAACCAAGCCATGAACCAATTTTGTTTGTTTCAAATTTTAATTTTCGGTGAGGTATCTCAGACAGATTTTATTGCATAAAGTTTAGAAACGTCAAAATCGGCAATCGAAAATCATTGGGAAATCGGCAAACTCATCTATTTTAAAATGAAGAAACATTTTGCCTGACTTCAAATGCAAATTGCTTTACAGTTTTACAGCTAAACCAGATTGTATATTTGGTATATTTTCTACTTTTTCACCATCGATAGTCGCTACTGACGACAAACAGATCCCCAATACAAGTTTATGAAATGTCAGCAAACCACATGCAGCAGAAACAAGCTGTTTCCCCATACTTGGGTGGGCTGGTGGACGGCCAACCATGGAAATGTTGAGGAAAACACTGCATCAGCAAATTGTTTCTGCTTTATGAAGTCTTCCCAGCAACCTCGAGCGCAAAAGAAAGAGAACCAGTGATTCAGCATTTCTCTCCTCCCGACAGTTTAAGTTGAAATAGGTAAATTAAATGATCTTTCTAAACATAAAAGTATAAAATTCAAGGAAGGATATAAATGAAGCACCCTGTGGTGTGTATGTTGTAATACACATTTAAAACATTTACTCAATATTAACTTTAGACTAAACCAACTGGACAGCTACAGTATCTGCAGTTTATAACGACTCACTGTTTCACTGACTCTATAATTTACAAAGGTGCCAGGCCAAATCTTAACATGAGCCTTTGCAGTTCTAGTCAATATGAATTTCCAGTTTAAATAAAATGAATCCTATTGCATGGGTTTCAAAATAAATGAATGGCAGAGGTCTGCTGACACACTAAACAGTCGAGTGTTAGTTTGTTGAGATGATTTGTAAGAATAAATTAGTGCCACTTTAAGCAGGAAACAAGCTCAAATCAACAGAGCTCACGCTCAGACGCCAAACCACAAGAAAACAACATTAAGTTGATGCTACCAAACTAATAAAAAAACAAGCCAATGAATGCATGATATTTTATAGGATATTAATCAAATATCCTACAGACTATATTAATAACACACTCACCGTCAAAATAGTGCATCACCAAGCCAGATAACATGTATGTATAAAACAAAGAAGACAACACAGCGGCCATGGGACATGTGCACATGCCCAGCAAAGTACAGAAAAGAAATTAAAATAAAAATTTGCCCTAAATGGAGATCCCTCAGTAATCGTTCCCTACAGCTTGCTTAGGATCGTCCAAGCGTTGGTCATCCATGTCTTCAAACTTGACACGTTATTCAGTCCGACTCTATCTGGTACCTTCGTCTCACAAGCCCCACTCCTACTGCTTGATAGACTAAATCTGGTTCCCATATTGGGATCTTTCAATAAAATATTAGGTAGAAAGTCATGAAATTAAGGAGGGGGGCCCTTGTGACATTTTCCAAAAGTTATATTGCAATTTTTTGAAACTGATGCTGCTGGGCTTTGTAATTATTAGGGATCCAAATTGGTATATTCAGATGTACGCACAACCTCTTGTCGACGGTAATGCTGAGTTACTGTCTGTGCTGATTAGCCAATTTGATTGTGATATGTCATCATACTAATTAGAAGGGCACTTATCAATTAAAAAGTCTCCTGTTCAGTTCTTTGCAAATCTACAAGTACTGGGTGATCATTAAGTAATCATTAAGAACAGCAAATCTGCGTTAAATTTTGTTTTCTCTTAGGGAAAACAGCTGCTGAAACTGTAGTGATGCTTGAAACTGCTTTTAAAAAGGAAGCTTTAAGTAACACATGGATCTACGATTGGTTTTCACGTTTCAAATGACGGGAAATGTCACTTGTAGACCAACCAAGAGCAGGCCGGCTTTCCACAATTAGAAATGATGAAAAGCTGGAAAAAGTTTGCAATGCAATTTACGAAGATTGTAATAAGACTATTGAAGAGATTTCTAAATTCACTTGTGTGTCTTGGAGTTCTTGCCACCCTCCCTACTTGCCTGATCTTTGCTCTGTGTGACTTTTTCTTGTTCCCACATATGAAAAAAGAACTCAAAGGAAAGTGTTTTTGCACTGTGGAGGAAGTCAAGGGATAACATTCCTCTTCAGAAATTCCAAAAATGTTTCCACCAGTGGGAAAGCCGTTTGGGGAAAGCCGTTTGGACACGTGCGTTCATTCACATGGAGAGTACTTTGAAAGAGACTAAAGTTTCAGTAAATAAAAATAATTTTTGCACCCCATATATGTATAAAATGAAAGAGATTTTTTTCCCTCATTAAAGCATTATTAATGGAAGGGTCTAGCAGTCTGATTGGATGAGCACAGCTCCCTCAGGCTCACTCACTTGTACTATACTTGTACTTGTACTTGTATTGGCGACAGCAACAGTCCCAATTTCAGGCTATGCATCCCAATAAATTATTGTAGGAAAACAAGCTGTCCCGTTTTAACAGGCCATCGATCTGTTTTTTAATGCCACAAACATGGCTTAGCCGAAACAAACATCATCACAACATAATTACAACAGTGAACACAAAACTCCAAGGGGCAACCCTGCTGGATTAACTTCTTGTGCTAAATTTGAATAGCACCTCAAGGAGAAACAAAAAGCACGCAAAAACAGAGTGCACCACAACTTATTTTTTACAAGTCAAGCACTGTGCAAAATCCTGTGCATTGTCATGCATGCACATGCTCTTCCCAGGCATGTGATACCACCCCAGGCCAGGAGGGGGTGCTGCTGATAACTGCATTATGACTTTCTTCCTAAGCAATGTCTTGAGAAATTGCACAGTGAGGGCAACTGACTCCGCCCCTTCCAGTCCCAGGATTCTAAGGGACGACTGCCCAGAGGCAGCTGCCATCGATCACAGAGACAACCTAACAAGAGGAGCTCCAAGAATGAGGACCCTTCAGCAGAGATGTAACGTTTTGACTCCACTTGGAAACATGGTACTTACCTTTATTAACTTTTCTTATGCCATCAAGCATTGTTTTGTTTAGGACTTTATTAATAAATGGGGAGGGCCATGTTGGCATCCCAAAATATTGTTTTGTTTGTTGGCCTTTCTTCACTCAGATGATCACAGTATTTATTTGTGAGAAGGTTTTTTCTTCCTGTGCCCTGATTCTTTTGTGGCGATAATGAAAGCAGGCCTTAAACAAATGAGAAAGGGATTTAAGCTTTATATGTTGGAATACATGCTACACAAGTGCCCCGGCCTGTGAATTTGAAATTCTGGCCACCCCATAATTTACCAGCAGAGAGATACATTCACCTGATATCCATAACGGTCACTTGCCTTTCACTTCTGTTATTCCTTAACATTTGTCATAACATGTCATAGCTTTGCAAGTTCAACTTTAGGAAAATTACTACGGCCAGGCCTGGTCAAGCAAAGAAGGAATTCATTATGTTATGTCAATTGGCAATTGCAAATAGTCACCATGTGTGAATAAAGTGTGTGTGTGTGTAACCAGAACTGAAAAATAACAATATGATACTCGATAAAAGATCTTTCAGGCAGGCGTAAGTGATTAGGGCCAGTGCACCGTTCACAGATATTCAAAACAAAGTGATGTTGGTGGGGTCTTAGAAGAGCACATTCATATATAACAAATTCAATTAGGTCAGATGGTAGTTGCTCTTACCTGCCGATTTTCACTAATAGCAAAGTGAATATAAAACATGTGTGGGATTTTATAACGGTTTGGAACCTTCTAAAAGCTGGAAGTTCCCTGCAAGAACAATGCCTGCTGCACTCTGATGAACCAGAACTGCAGTCATCGGCATTCCCCAATGAAGAAGTGGACAACGATTGTACTTCTACAATGGCTTCTCTTTGGCCTGGACCCGTGTGTATCAATGATTATACTACAATGTATATTTGCAGTGAAGGCTGCATTTTAAAGCAAGTTAAATATATCTACTCTATATATTGTGGCATATGACTGGTTGTTTATCCCGGCCAATACCCCCAGGCCGCCAGAGGGAGCCCTCCCTACAGCATGGAGGTGCCCTGAAGACCAGCAGGGAATCCTGGACAATGGAGTGTTTATCCACAGCCCTCCTGGATACAATGGGGGCCACTAGAGGATGCTGCAGAGAGGAGCAAAGGATATTTTCCCTACGCCCCATAAGTACGTACGAGTCACACGGACAAGGGGAATGACATGCTTCCGGGGTGAAGAAAATTACTTTTTTCTGACATGGAAGTGATAAGGAATCATGGACTGAAGGATGAGAAACACTTCTGGGTCAGGGACTATAAAAGAACTGTGGGAACTCCTAGACGGTGAGCTGAGCTGGGTGGAAGGGTGGCAACGCATCTGGGAGTGGTGGAGAGTTTACTGATTATTAGTTTAGAGAATTTATGAGTATTGTGGATAGGATGGTGCTTTGTGCACTGTGCTGTATTAATAAAGTTGATTATTGGACTTTTACCTGGTGTCTGGCATCTTGGACAAAGGTTCAAGGGAGTGATAGCGCCCCCTATCTGTCACAATATATAAAGTCCTAAGCCTTAAAGTACAACGATTTTGTTCATCGATTTTATGTGACTTTTTTTGTTATGTTTTCGGGCTTCTTTTAAAACCTAAATATATGTGTTTGGTATCATTCTTTTTAGAATTTGTCGAACTTTAATGTGATACTGTTAGATTTTCAGATTCTTATTCTATTTTTAATATATAAACTAAAATATCAAGAACTCACGTCCTGCGAGACAAGACTTTGTGCCAAGACATTTAACCACGCCTGGGGCCGGAAATAAAAGACAAAGAGCATATGACAAAGACAGCTGCTGTACAGGCTTTTAAATGTACAAAGTGCTGCATGTGATGCAGATCATGCAGCACGGCAGCAGCAGCAGCAAGCCAGAAGCTGATCGAGCAAAGAGGAGGTAAAAAAAACTGCATGTGTTTCCCATTGTATCAATGTTTAAGAGGGGGTTTGGGAGGAGCAACCACGTCTCCTTGGGTTTGCGTTAAGCCCCCCTCTTCACAATGCGAGCGGCAGAGATGTGAAGTGGCTGGCACATACAGTAGTGCAGAGAAGGGGGGGGGGGATTGGTGAGCGAAGCAAGCAAGGGAGTAACCCCAACTTGTAAATATATATAAATATATATATATATATATATATATATATATACAAGGGGTCAAGGTAAAGTTAGAAAATAGGATTTATTAGAAAATGGAACAAACCTTCACAAAACTGATAATGTCAATTCTCAAAAACCTATTATTCTGCTGGAATCCCGGCTCTTCCAGTCAGGTGGCACAAGTGCATTGAGAAGGGTGTAGACTGAAGTGAATTAAATATATATATATCTTATATATAAATGTCTACACATGGAAGTGTGTGTGTCTGTTTGTCTGGCCCGGTAGTGCAAGGCTACAGCATGAAGCTGAAGAGCTGGCAAGGCAGCCCCAAGGTAATGAGTTGGAAGAAGAAGGAAGTGTGAGGCAGCAGAATGAAGCTGAAAGAAAGCGACTCCGTCACCAAAGTAAAACCACAGAGGAAAGACAAACCCGCTTAGCGGCTAATACACAAGCGAGCCTGAGCACATCGGCAAAACAAAACCTCCAAGGAGAGAGAAACTTGCTTAGCTGCTGATAGACAAGGGGTGATGAGCAAGTCCACAAAACAAAATCAGCAACTCTGCATTTCATTTTTTTTCTGATGATTTCAATAGTTTTTCCAGCACAAGCTTACTCAGCTAGTATACTGTATATATTGAGTAAGGGATCTAACTACTTGGGCCTATGGGATATTTCTGATTTTAATTTTAATCAGGTCAGGCCAGGTTGAGGAGCATGCACTGGTACAGTGCATTGTCACACCCACCATATGACAAAACAACCCAGGATCTTGGTTGGCATCATCTCTAAGCAGACACGTGGTCCAGTCCCACCTTCTGGAAATGACCATCTTAGGCATTCCCTTGGCCTGCTCCAGCCACTCAATCTCTCAACACTGAGGATCCTGAGAGCCGGATCACACTTTAGGAATGGTGCCACATGGTACTGGTTGCTATAACTGATGCTCCCTCACAATGCAGATAATGTGCCTCATTCGGGACTCCGTGAGCAATTGTGATAACCAAGAATTCTCCGAAGAGACCAACACTGAATGAGTCCAGTCTTCGTCTCAGGTCACTGGATAGCGTCTGTGTCACACAACCATAGAGGAAGACAGGAAGCACCAGGACTTTAAAGACTTGGACATTCGTCCTTTTGCATCGATATCAACAGCGTCACACACCCCTTTCCAGCGAACTTTTTTATTTTTAATAAATGTGTAAATATTTTGAATATCCTTTATTTTGTCATTCTGGGGTACTGTGTGATATGGGAAAAAATAAATAGAATTGATTTTAATACAAAAGAGAAAGTGAAAAAATTGAACAGGTCTGAATACTTTATGAATCCACTGTATGTAAGCTTGTGGAGTGGATGTGGAATAAATACATGATAACTACATAAAAAGAAAGACACCTCAGCCACTAGCACAATATAAAAATAATAAATGGCATTGATTTGTACTCTCTTTGAGAACCAGAAATGCTGATGAATCAGTTTTGCTCCATAATTTAGAAAATGCAGGAAAAGCAAATGCGATTTCAGACATTGAATGAAGCCTCCCAGCTGGGTTGTTGTTCCTCTTGAACCCCTTCTTTTCCTTGAAGGGTCCATTAACAGGCCCTGTGTCATTCTTCTTTGTGAAATGGCCCCCGTCCCCACTCCCACTCACCTACTGCGTCTCTCCTGCTTTTTCTTTCTCCATAAATCAAGCTGTGTTTGCAATGAATACATTGGGAGAAAAGAATCGTTTTTAGCATGCCCAGGAGAAATTGAAAAATCTCCTCTGTTCACTTTTTCTTAAAATTTGTATTGACTTTATTAATGATTAAAAAGATGAAAAAAGTCACAAAAGCCTGAAACGTTTTTAAATCATGGTGGAATTCTCTCATAAATTATGTATTGCAGCAAATTTTTCTTTCTTTCTTTCTTTTTTTTTTTACTCCATCAGAGTATTGTGAAAACTGACTCAACATAAAACACCACCAGTAGATGAAACACTTAAACAGGAGCTGCAGCTGTACAAAAATAAAAAGAAAGAAAAGGAAAATGCAAAAAAGTACAATTGTTTGACTTTAAGCACAATCTGGTTGCAGAAACTAACAGGAGAACCTGAAATCCCCCTTTTGAACTTTTTATTACACCCCAAATCTAATCACTACTACAATTTGATGAATACTCATTTGGGTGTTGAGCTTCAAACAAAATGCATTGTGAAACGGCCAGCGTTAAATTATTCAGAATCACCGTCACCTGTTACTAAAAGTACAAAGAGAACCATTAACGCCATTATCGAAGTTTTTCTTGACATGAGAACCACAGACACTTGGCATGAACTGCCAAGTAATGTGGTAGGAGAGTCAGACCTTCATCATCTTCTGATACCCCTCTTGGAGCACAGGCCGCCAAAAAAGTTCCTCCAGTCATCTCTATCCTCTGCTTTCTTCTCCAACTGTCTCCAATTGCATCCTGTTCTCTTCAAATTTGCTTCCTAGTGGAATTTAAATCTTGACTTGGTGAAAAGATGGGTCAGGTTTAGGCATGGGTGAAATGGGCAGTCGCCCAGAGCTGCATCATGCCAGGGCCGGTACGGGGAGTCCGAAACAAAAGATTTGGAATGGTGATTACAGCTTCAATCAATGCATTAGGGGTGCCATTTATAAAAGTTACGTGGTGCATGGTCCAGAAACCAAGGGGCACACGCTCCATAAAATCTGCATTATATACACAGAGAGGTGCCAATTATGTAACTGCAGGGGCATACACTCCAGACACTGTTGTAAAAATCTAATACTGACTAGCCACTATGGACACTTTTTTCACTGTCAAACCTAGCCCACCCTTATTGAAAGTGTCTTGTTGGAGTTGAGGGGATACAAAAGATACCATTAGGGACAGTGCTTCCTGTCAGCTGGTGTGGTGTCACCTACCTCAGTGAAATGTAGGAAGATGTTTCCCAGTTGCACACGTGTGCATAGAGCAAGGGTCACCAGCTCCGGTCCTGGAGGACCACCGTGGCTGCAGGTTTTCATTCAAACCATTTTCTTAATGAGTGACCTGTATTTGCTGCTAATTAACTTATTTTGAACTAATTTTAATTGAATTGCTCATGAAGGCTCAAACCCCTTGTTTTTTTTTCCCTTAATTAGCAGCCAAACAATAATGAGATACAAAATGAGCCAAAACAACTGGTGTCCATCATATAATATCTGAAAATAAAGAAAGGTGAATGTCTCAGGAATGCTGATCTGCTCAGGTCCACAAAACATTTGCAGTATTCTTAGAATGAGAAAATCAACAATTTCAGAAATGTTTGCTATTGGCACCATAAGAGATGCAACAAGCCATGGAATTAAAGAACGAGTTTAATTAATATCAAGAATTGGCGCCTAATTAAGCAACTGGTTAGTGAAATTGGTTGGCGTTTGAGGACCTGACTTAGTTGGTCTTCTTTTGGTTCACTCAGTTCACATTTCATTTTTGTTTGGGTGTCATTTAAGGAAAGAAATGAAGCAACTGAGAGAAATGATGAAGAAATTCAGGGGAACAAATCTTAAAAAAGCAAGTCAATTAAAATGAATTCAGAAGAAGTTAATTAGGAGCGCAAACAGGACACTCATTAAAAGAAGGGTTAGAAGGAAAACCTGCAGCCACAGTGGTCCTCCAGCACCGGACTTGGCGACCCCTGGCATAGATGACACCATTGTCACTTTGCTTCATCTGTTATAAAGGGTGGCACAGGGAACTAGGTATTGGTGACCCTGGGGGGTTAACAGTTGTTTGGGACCAATGCGACCTCCTTTAGGACCCCTTGCCATTAGTAATAATGGAGCAGTAGAGCAGTGAGCAACAAGTGTTCGCTGTGAAAGCCTTTTATAAGAATGGTGATAGTGTGACTGCTGTGCAAAGGGAATTTTGGCATCATTGCTAGTCAGGATGACATGATCCTATCCCATCTGCTCATGCGATTACACCATGAGTGCGTAATTTCAAAGTAACAGGTTCAGCCTGAAAAAAGAAGTCCGCAGGTGGAGCCACTTCGTCTACTGCCCGACAATTGATGACAGCTATTCGACGATTGTTTGGAAGGCGCATCATTTCACGCATTGATGACATTCCATGGCTTCCGAGATCCCCAGATCTCACTGTTTGTGATTTTTGTCTGTGGGGATGTCTTAAAAGCCGAGTATACCGCACGCGTTTTGCAGCCATTGCTGAACTGAAAACGAAGATCGAAGAGGAAATCGCTGGCATTCCTCTTGACGTGTTTCGTCGAGCAACGCAGAATGTCGACAACAGGCTGTCAGAATGTGTACGCAGAAATGAAAAACGCCTCCATGATGTTTTCTTCAAAACATATAATGAATATTGAATGAATATTGATTACCATCATTAACTGCATATCCTGTACAATACATTTCATCATTAAATGTATTTTGTAATGCGTTTATCAGTGCAATTGAAAATTTCACGTTTCCTTGCACCACCAAGATACACATAAGGCTTTGGACTGTAGACTTCTCATCTGCTTTTAATCCCATCCAGCTTCACCTTCTTTCAGCGAGACTAGTTAAAGACCTGAGTTGGATTTCCATTTGGTGGAGTGGCTGAGAGTTTTTAACAAATAAGAATAGAAGTCTATGGCTGTGGGACTGACATACGGTCCTCATCCACAACAGTCTGTTGTTTCATCCTTGTTTGTACATGCTCTACACCAGGAGTGGGCAGCATCTGTCCTGGAGGGCCATAGTGGCTGCAGGTTTTTGTTCCAACCCAGTTTCTTAATGAGAGGTCAGTTATTTTTGATGAAGCCCTTATTGCTCAAATGACATTTTGATTACTTCACTTTAGTGGTCTCGCTTGTTAAGGTTCCCCACCCTTAATTGCTTATTTCAACCTTAAACATCTACATTCACTGCTTTTAATGGCTCCTTATCTATACTAATAAAAGGCAAAGCCCTCACTGACAAGACCTCACTGACTCACTCACTCACTCACTCACTCACTCACTCACTCACTCACTCACTCACTCACTCACTCACTTATCACTAATTCTCCAACTTCCCGTGTAGGTAGAAGGCTGAAATTTGGCAGGCTTATTCCTTACAGCTGACTTACAAAAGTTAAGCAGGTTTCATTTCGAAATTCTACACGTAACGGTCATAATGGTCGATAACAGTCGACAACGTCTGCCATGTTGAACTTTCTTATTTATGGCCCCATCTTCACGAAATTTGGTAGGCGGCTTCCCTGCGCTAACCGAAACCGATGTACATACTTATTTCAATGGTATGACACCACTGTCGGCCGCCATATTGAACTTTCCAACATCACTAATTTTCCAACTTCCCGTGTAGGTAGAAGGCTGACCCCATCTTCACGAAATTTGGTAGGTGGCTTCCCTGCGCTAACCAAAACCGACGTACGTACTTATTTCGGTGGTATGACGCCACTGTCGGCCGCCATATTGAACTTTCCAACGTCACTAATTCTTCAACTTCCCGTGTAGGTAGAAAGCTGATTTGGCAGGCTCATTCCTTACAGCTTACTTACAAAAGTTAAGCAGGTTTCATTTCCAAATTCTACGCGTAACGGTCATAACGGTCAACAACGTCCGTCATGTTGAACTTTCTTATTCATGGCCCTATCTTCACGAAATTTGGTAGGCGGCTTCCCTGCACTAACCGAAACCAATGTACGTACTTATTTCGGTGGTATGATGCCACTGTCAGCCGCCATATTGAACTTTCCAATGTCACTAATTCTCCAACTGCCCGTGTAGGTAGAAGGCTGAAATTTGGTACTTATTTCGGTGGTATGATGCCACTGTCGGTCGCCATATTAAACATTTCAACGGTCTTAGTTACTTATGGGCCCATCTTCAAGAAATTTGGTACGCAGGTTCCCAGCGCTAACTGAATCCAACTTACGTACATATATACGTCCATAGCCTGCAGCTCGGTCACTGTGTGAGGTGGCGTTGGGTCCCCCATCCCAACGCCTCCCACGTTGTTGGCTGCCTGCCTATATAAGGCCTTCTGTCACTCCAGTCTCTACATTCCCTTCCTTGCTTCGCCACGGGATTCATGTCTACCTGCTGATAACTACAGCCTTTTTATTTAATCCACGTCTTCTCCACTGTTTTATTGTTAATTTATTACGATTATAGTTATTGTGTAGGTATTTTAGACTTACTTTACATTGTTCAGGTACCCATTTCCTTTATCATTCCAACTGTACCCCCATTAACATGTCTATCGAGGTGATCACCATCAATCTAAGAACTGTCACTTACCAAGTGGTTTCCATGCCCGGAGATGGCACCTGCCTTTTCCATTCTCTTTGTTACATATTGCAAGGCCATATCAGGCTCACTCTTGAGGAACATTGTGTCTTATGTATTGAATGACTGGGACAGGTTCAAGGTGTGGACTGATGATGGTACAGGAGATAATTAGACTACACAGGAGCACTATAAGAGTGAAATGCTTAAACCCTTCACCTATGGATCTGCATGTGAGTTGATGGCTGCCACTGAATTGTTCGGTTGTTGCTTTCAAGTGTACCAAAATGGCCAAATATTTTACACCTTTGGAGAACCGCCAATGCCTCTTAAACATCTTAGATTCACAGGTGACGATTTCAGTAGTGGACACTTTGATGTTTATGAATGTTTAAACTCTCAAAAACTGGATGTAAAGTTATCGATGAAACCGTTTGTATGCTTACAATGCTTGGCAGATGCCGAATGTCACTTCAACACAACAAGTCCTACAAATACTGTCGTAATTGAAACAAACCATGAAACTCAAACCAGTTATGACAGCAGCAATCCAAGCTGTGAGATTTGAGGCAAGATTACTGTTCACATGGCCAACTGTATGTTACATGCTCAAGAGTAAGCTCAGCGCATAGCTTGGTCATATTATAACCAGAGGGCCGAACTCACAATGTGGTATACAAAGAGATCGTTAACAAATAATTATTGGTATATTTTCCCTCAGTTTAAAAAGGTTTAATTTTCTTCTTAATAAAAATTTTAAGGCAGTACTTCGCCGCTGCGAAGTGCGGGTATTTTGCTAGTTAACAATAAGATGCAAATGACAAAGGAGCCAGCAGTTCTCCATCTAACGTGTTTCCATTTACACCTGTGTGGGTTCATCATATACTACCTGTTTTAATAAAACACTCAAGAGAAAAATGTGATATCACATCATCATCATTTGGAACACCTTCTACGGATAGAAGATCCTAATATTGTAGACTAACATGCCATAAAATTAAATAAGGTCTAAGACTGGCAAGGATTGGGCTCTAATTAAGCAATTGGCTTGGAACGAAAATCTACTGCCACTGTAGCCCACCAGGCCTACCGCTGCTCTACACTCATGGGTGTCATAGTAAATTTGAAAAGAGGTTCATCAAATTCATTGTGTGGTGTGCAGCCAGGATGCCTTCGCTCTGGAGGGACCGGGGGAGGAAGCATATCCAGAGCAGTACCTCCCCCGGAGCACTAGGTGTCAACCCCAATGAGTTGCAGAGGTGCCACAGGGCTCCATGGGAATTGGAGTTGGATACTGCCCTGTTGGAATACATGGGTGCCACCAGCGGGTACTGCAGCTACTGCTGAACCCTGGAGTGTAGCTGTTCCACCACACTCAGAAGTGCTGCTGGAAATGCATCAATGAGCACCTGGGGAACTTCCAGGTGCCTTACAAAAGGAGCCAGCAGACATTACTCTGGGAGCCAGAGTCAGGAGGACAGAGACACCACTTGTATCTCCTGCGTCTGTCTGTATTGGGTTAAGGCAGCCGTACGGCCCTGTTATTTCACAATTGTAAAATCTGTTGATAATTCAGTGATGATAATTCAGTGATGAGAACGAAACCAGTCCTGGTCCAGTGGTAAATGATTTTAACATCCGACATTACAAAAATGAAGGAACTAATAGTTGATTTTAGAAGAAGCACCACATGTAGTAGAATAAACAGAGTAATGACTTTGTTGGAGATACACCAATAAGTTGACTGCTTGCCGGAGCTGTCCACCATATCTTTGACTTTTGAAAAGTGGAGCTCACTGCTGTGGTGGCTTAGAAGAAGAAGAAGAAGAAGAAGAAGAAGATGAAGATGATGATGATCAGGGCCATCTGCTGAGCATCATGTAAGGATACAGAATGCATGCTCCACAAAGACAGATACATTTCTGCACAAACTAACCTGTGCTCATGTCCTCCCACTAAAGTGACTGCTGTGATCAGTACTACACACCATGATGGCCCAAGAAAGAACTCCAGCAATGACATCTCCAGAGCACCAGCCCAAACACAAGAGGCAGAGAAATGTATGCCATTAAATATGAATAAATACTCACATCTTCTGCTCATATGCACACTTTGCTTTTACATCCTTTACATTAACGTTTGCTTGAAGAGTGCTACTTATGAAAGTTCGATCGGCCATGTGCTCACTATGCGGTGGTATTTTTTCATACTGAAAATAAAAGAATGTGTAGCCAAAATGGAAATGTTCAGCCTGCTCTATTAGAACTTGTGGTACCCTGTATTATGGAGAAAATTAAAAAAGCAGCTGGTCCCCGTGTGGCGGAAGGTTAATTGGCATGTAACTCATTCGTGGGTTTGAATTGACAAAAGAAAGAACACTAATTAGCCGTAGGTTGTTAAAGTACAAGGTGAGCAGTAGTCAGAGGAGAAGCAGAGAATGAGTCTTACGCAGCAGGAGAGCACCATGGAGAAAAGAGAGAGCGTTCAGTGGCAGGAGGGCACCCGAGGACATCGCAGCAATGTGCACTTGAGGGCTGAACAGAAGAGTAATGCGAGAGGCAGGAGAACTTGAAGGGAGTGCAGGATGAAGGTAGGAGTCCTCGAGCTGAGGAAAAGCTGCTGGGACACATCAAGATCTCCTCGTCATTCTCCAAGTAGCAGTGAAGGCAGGACAGTTTTCAAAAGGA
Source organism: Polypterus senegalus (assembly GCF_016835505.1). Classification (NCBI taxonomy): domain Eukaryota; kingdom Metazoa; phylum Chordata; class Cladistia; order Polypteriformes; family Polypteridae; genus Polypterus; species Polypterus senegalus. The sequence continues at coordinate 3,018,586 of NC_053164.1, read as the reverse complement.
AAGGACCAGACCCTCCTGGGCTTGGTATGGGGTAGGTAAGGGCTGATCTATGTGTGAAGCTGGAGAAGCTGTGCTGAGGCCGAGCTTGGAGCAATGGTGGCTGGGTTCAAGTTAAGTTCTGCATTCAATTCACAATTCTTCTGTTAACTCTTAAGGCTATCCACAACCTTGCCCCTCCATATCTGTCCGACCTCATCCATGTTGCCATTCCGTCCCGCACCCTTAGATCCTCTTCCTCCATCCACTTGACTGTTTCTTTTGTACATCTTTCCACCATGGGGAGCAGAGTATTCAGTTGCTCTGCTCCCCAGCTCCGGAACTCACTGCAATCTGAGTTAGAAATATTGATTCTTTCTCACTTTTCAAATCTAAACTTAAAACTGATCTGTTTAAGAATGCTTTTTCTCCTCTTTGAATACAATTGCTCTGTTTGATTTTAAATTTTATATTTTAGTTTTGTTTATAATGTGTGTTTCATCTATTGTTCGGTGTTCTTGAATGTTTAAAAAGGCGCCTATGAATAAATAACAAGTATTATTATTATTATTAAGTTGTTGGGGTCTTTCCTGTGATCCAGAGGATAGGGAGCCTGGAGTGTGGTAACTAAAGCTGCGTGCAAAGCAGTTACTAAGGTGTGTGTCTGGTGGGACCCTGGAGACGCAATGAACTTTAAATGTGGGATTTCTGTTTTATGAGCCTTGCTCTTGAAGCTCATATGTTTTGACAGGGACTCATTGTTTACTCAAACGTTCTATGAATTTTTAATCTTATTTATTTATGAAAAAATTTAATATGCCTCAGCATTTTCCTTATGTACAAAAATAAACCCATTTCTTTGCACTATTTTGTCCCATGACCCTGCTGGTGTGTCCTCACTTGTCCTAGTCCAGGGGCTCTTAACCTGATGTTCGTTTACTCCTAGGGGAACCATGGTTGAGTTTCAGGGTGTCCATGAGGGTCAGATAAAAATTAACATTTGTATTCACTATACAGCCCAGTACTGTTGATTTTTGGAAATGGAGGTTGGAGGCAGACAACTACACAATCTTTCCAATGTTAGAAGAAAGCTTCAGCAGGATGGAAGTGAAAGCAACAATGCCCTAATAGAAAGACATGTGGAACTCTTTCAAAGGTTACATTGGCTCAGGTGACCTTAAAGTTGAAACGTGGATTCGTTATCCAACGTAGACTGGATCAGTGAAGTAGACCTTGCCAAAGATGACCTCATTAATCTGAGGACAAAGGAAATGTTATAAAATGAATTCAATTTCGAAGAGTCTTGGAGAATTCTGCTGTGCATCGACACAAGCCTACCCTCGTCTGGTAAAGTGAGCTATGAGTGCTCTGATTCCCTTTGCTACTCCAAACCTTTGTGAATCTGGGCTTTCAGTAATTGTTTCTATCAAAACAAAATGTCAAAATATATTGAATGTCAAAGATGATATGCGTGTCACCTTGTCGAAGACCACTCCACAGTTTCATATTCTTATTCATGGCAAACAAGAACAACCTTCTCATTGGACTAAAGTAGATAACGAGAGATTAGATGTAGTCGTAGTAATGGTAGTAGAAAATGTAGTAGTAGTAGATCTGTTTTGATTTGCACAAGAGGATTGTGGTTCATAATTATAAGGAGTGGCCATTACTTTTTGGAGTAAGTTTAATAATACTTTGTGTATGTCACATATGTGTGAGACAATCCAATCTCGATAAATAACGTACATTAAATTCATTCCATGCATAGTTGTGTTTATGTAAATATTTCTGTGGAAAGTGGTCCATTGCTTTCATCAGATTCTTAAAGGTGTGAGTGACTTAAAAAAGGTTAAGAATCACTGCCCTAGTCCATCCTCGGGTTATGAATATCGATGATCCAGGAGATGGAAGATGTCCATTGCTGCGGGAAATCAGGGCATCACAGGACCAAATATGTTATGAGGACCACGGCTCTGTGTGTTTTCTAGTAATATGTTGTCACGCTTGCGTATCAGAGTGTGGTATAGAGGGTCCACAGCTCAAATCGAAAAGGTCAGTTTTAATAGATAATTGCCACACTTGCAGCTTCAGGGAGTGTGGTGTGGTAGTGTGGTTGGAGCGGTTCCCGGGCACATCAGTAATTGATACTGGGAGATGCTAATCTCTACACCTGATCCACGTCCCCATAATATATAGTAGAAGTGCGAGGCGGATAGGGGAGTCGGAAAAAGGAAAGAATGGGAAAAGAGGTTAAGGGAGAAGAAGGTGGCAGGAAGGAGACAGCTGGTGTATGAGCGAGCCTGAGTGAGAACGTGAGCGAGAGCAGGCTTGATGAAGGTTGAATGCAGCTGGTAGGAGAGCTCTGGAAGAGTGTGTGGCCAACTCTCAGGGGGAGCACATTGAAGCGGTCGCTCCAGCTGAGCAGTTTTGAGGAGCTGGAGTGACTGGCAGAGGAGTTGACTGGCCGTTGAAGGGAGCGGCAGTTGAGGAGGCTTTGGGCGTGTTGTGCCCCAGCGTGAGCGCCCTGGCCGCTGGGAAGGGAACCCAAGTCTCATTCCGGCTAGAGCCTTACGTAGCTGTGGATCAGAAGGCTACCGGAAAGGAATAGGTGGGAGCTGCATTTGCTGGTAGGGTGACTCCCCTGTTGCAGGGCCCATATGGGAGAAGCAGGGGAGCCACCTGTAGAAAGAAGAAAGCACCGGAGTTTTAAGACAAGACTGTTTCCAGCCATTATCATTTTAACCTCATTTTAAAAGGATGTATTTATTGGATTTTAACCTCCACAGTTTCTGGGTCAGATAGAGCTTCCCTGTGATATTACAGTCTACCTCCAGCAGGTCCCCAAGTGGCATCTGAGGATCCCAATCTGGCTGCCCAGCAAAATTTCAACTCCCTTGCAGCCTCGCAGGTGTCCAGAGGGATGTCACCACTCAGTGTACTGGGGAAGCACATGTCCCCAGGAAGCAGTCTCCCCATGTCCATCCATTATAATGGCCCCCCAGACAGGTAAGGTACCACTAACCAACTTGGTTGGGATGCATGTCCACCCACTTCCATTAACTCTTTTAGGCCTAATTTTTTTTTTTGTTGTTTCTTATCTCACAGGGCTGAATATTTTTTCCAAAAACTAACATTTTTTAAAAAAGAACACAAAGCAATTGTTTAACATATCAAATCAACAAAAAATATTTACTTTTGACAAATGTTACTGTCTTGCATGTTGTATGAGCCTGCATACTCTATGATTTCACACTCATATCACATACATTTTACACAGCAAAGTCCTGCGCAGTCTGATCTCGCTCAAAGCAGCCAATTTCAGTCATTGCCACATTGCACTGCTTACAATACGTGTTGCTTTGGTGCCTACTTTTCAATTGTCTGTTGCTGCACTTTCTCACATATACTGTTAATGTGTACTGTAGAGAGATAAGTCACCCTTTGCCATCGTGCCATTCCACTGCCACCAAGTTTTCTGCCCGCATGAAAATCGTATTGTCACCTCTTTTCATCTTCTGAAACTTTATGAACTTTATGCATGGCATTATAGCCTGGCTCACCACGTGGGATTTGCTTGTTTATTACAGAAGTGAATAAAACTTTGCAGCAGCACGTACCTATCACCATGCTGCATAACCTGTCCAAAGCCACCAGGGGACAAAGCACGTTTGGACCAATGCTCCCTGAAGTTATATCAACAGTTCTGTCCCATCTCTATTTGTAATACCACAGCACGCTTCATCTCGTCTTTTGTTGTGAGTTTACACTTTGAAAAACGAGAATGCGATGCAAACGCAGCCCGCGATTCAAAAAATTTCTCTGCCTACCTGTTTATCTCATCTGACGGTAGCTGAAAAGCAGCAATAGGAGAGAGCAGCCTGAAGTACAGCAGCTGGTGATCTGTCGTGTCCAACAGCAAGCCATGAAGTCCAGCAGCCAGATCGGCTCTCAACGGATCAATGTCTGTGTATTTATCCCATGCGAACCTTGCCATAGATGCATCGGCTGTGCGAAGGTGCTCAACTGGCAGCAGATCCGCTGGCGCGGCATCGGCTGGTGTTTGATTAGCTGATGCCGGCTTCTCACTCTCTTGCTCGATCTCCTGATCACTGTCAATAAAATCCGATTCTGAAAAATCAGAGTCCGACTCCGCGATAATGCGCAAAACATTGTGTGCCGAGTGTTTTCTTTTCTGCACTAGCTTCGCTCCATTTTCACATGCCGATGCCATCTTGCCATTGTTTACATTTCGCAACTCACGCACACGCTAGGATTAGTTGCCGAGTCAACGAGTCTAGCATTCCTCCAAGCACAGAGGGAATGCCTGTGACGTGACAGTGAGATTTGTCGCCATTAACAGCTGATTATCGCCCTCTATCCCTGGATGTCAACTTTAGTCGACATGCGCCTTCAACCCCTCCTGTCGACAAAAGTCGACATCCGCCCTAAAAGAGTTAAAAGGGCCATCTGGTCAGGTAAGGTCCGATTCTTCCCAGGCGGGACGCCAGAAAACCTATGTTGACTATTAAAGTAAGCAATACCACCTTGGGACACAAGGGGACATGGTCACTAATGGTGTAATCTCTTTCTATCCAATGAGGGTGACTGACTCCTCCCCTCCTGTCATGTCATTTCATTTGGACATAGATCCACCATAGGACGGCTTTCTACCCCAGGCTGACCACCCAGACAAGCATCTGTTTTCCTAGAAGAGACACTGTAGCTTTGTCATTTTTGCTTAAATCCATGCCATCAAGTGCTTTTTCTTTTATTTTCAAGGCCATTATTAAAAGGGACGACCCAGTTGGCACCCCAACATTTATTCTTTGGACTTGACCACAATGTATAATTCTTACTATTATTAAATTCACCTATTTAGCTTTCTTTCTTTCTTTCTTTCTTTCTTTCTTTCTTTCTTTCTTTCTTTCTTTCTTTCCTGCTTTATAAACAATATCTTGTGAATTACTGATGTGTAAATCCTGAATAAAGTGTTATGCTGGAGGAGATGCACTGAAATTAAGTTAATGTGTAATGGCGGGTACACAGACACCTGCTGCTGCCTTCCACTTCAGTAAAATGAAAATGTTCACATGGAAGAATAAATAGTCCCCAATAACCAAATAAAAAAAATAATGTTCTTCCCTTTCCCTGTCAAAAGGCATCGATGCAAAAGAGGTCAGAGGAAATGTCAGCGGCTGCTGCGATCGGATGAAATGCTCACGCTCTCTTTCTTTCTCTTTCTATCTCCCTCTGTCTCAGGGCCTGCGGACACGCTTAGAAAGAAAACAATAAACTGTGGGATGACACCGGCCCACTAGAGAATTAAGGCTCGAGGCTGACAGACAATAAAAGCACCTTGGGGGCCAATTGGCACCACTGGAAGCCTGGCAAAAGCCTGTTAACTTCTCCAAAAGATGACAGGCTGCTCAGTAACAAATGGAGGGTGTTGGGAGAAGTGCCCAGCTTCAAGGCTGTGGAGATGAGAGAGACCTGGAGGAAAGTTCTACCAGCTGCACAAAATATGAACCATTTTTCAGGTTTTTAGAAAATGGGATGAAGCAATACAAGCACAAGGCGCGGCCGCACACAACCACATGCCTCTGAAGTTTGGGGTGCTTGCTTGGTGGAGACAGGTGCGAATCAAATACTCAGCCTGCAAAGCAGCGTATCCTATGTTTTGCTGGTAATGAGTTAGCAGAGCTCCGGGTGAGCTGTGAGGAGGTCCGCCGAGAGAACAATTGTATCCCGTTACATTTCTTTATCTATTTATTGCATTGCTTTGAACCTGCCTCCCTTACTTTCCGCAAAAAAAAAAGTGAAAGCCCTAGATTGCTGAATGTTCTTTTGTTAATTTTAGACCTTACATTTTTTCTTTCTGTGGCTGAGTAGCGATATTCTCAATCCCTTAGCATCATCAGATAGTATTATCTTCATTTGATCTTCATCTGTGGACAGCAAAGACACCACCGCACATCTATATAAAGACACTTATGGAAAGAGAATAACTGAAAAGCATTAGGTTTTTCACCCATGTGAAATGGATGGGATTCTCTTAAGACAATGTAGGATGCAAACTACAAAACACTACCCTGTAATTACCGTATATACTCGTGTATAAGTCAGGGTCTTGAAACCCAAAAAGTCAATCATAAAATCAGACCCCGACTTATACGCCCGTTCAGAAATTTGACACTTAAATTATTTTTTTTACATCTTCTCACACCAGTTTCTCAGACACATTGAATTTTGTTGCAGCAGTGCAGTTACCAATTTCTTTCACCACTTCAAAAACTCTTAATTCAATGGGAAAACCTGTCTGATTCAACCCTCAAGACATCACTTCCAGTTCTGGCACCCAGATGCCCATCACTTCCAATTCTGGCGCAAAGACGTGTGTCAGAATGTGCAGAAAGGTGCCACTTCTGGTTCCGGTGCTAGAAGCACGTCACTTCTGGGTCCACTACATCACTTCCGGTTTTGGCATTTAAAGCCACCATTTTTCCAAACAATCTTCAGTCTTGTTTTGGACTCTATCAAGGACACATCTGTCTTTACTTTCTAACCCATTGCAGCCAGGGAAATTATACAGGTGGCTGCCCCAAACATTTTTTTTAAGTGTGTTGAGTCTAATCATTTCAAACTCTAAATAATCCATCAGAACTACTAAAGGACGTTATAACTTTCACAGGAAGTGCAAGAATAAACTATTTCAAATACATCCGCAGTATCAACAGCTCCTTATCTTTTGCATCCATGGGCACCTCTATTGATAATCCCACAGGACACAATACACACATGTTCGGATGAAGCCATAGGCAAAGACTTTCAAGGCCTGAAAATGCAGACGTCACTCCTCATTCACTTCCAAAAGTACAGAATGTCATGGACGCAAACATCTGTGACACCCAAGCCACTGCAAATATGAGGCAAGTGACAGAAGAAGAAAAACAAAAAAGCACACACAGACATCAGACAAGTTTAAGAGATTAAGACGTTCTTCCAAACCACAGTTACACCAGACCAATTTGTGGTTGAATTCTGCACTCCCCCATATCTGACTGTAGTTTCACTTTTATTTGAGGACCGGTGGTCTGTGTGTTTGACTAGCATTTATACGAGGTGTGACAATGAACAGGTAGAAAAAATGTATGTGTGTCTGTGTGCTAGTGGCCACTGTCACCTTTGATGTCATCTCCTGCCATGGCTATGTATTTATCAAGAGGACATTGCCTTTACAGGAAACATACCTGGAACTCTGTTTCTGAAACACCTTTGAGTTCCTTTGTCAGGTTAATCTGGATTTCAGACATGTTAAGAAATCATTTCATATTTTTAAGAAGAACCAGAAATCACAAGTGGCTAAGTCAGAATGATAGGCTGGATGATCCAATGTGGTAATGAACTTCTTAGCCAGGAAGTTGAAAACTCTGAGCACATCATGTCTTGAGCCATTGTCGTAATGGATGATCCACTTCTGGTGTTGCCGTTCACATCTTCTCGATCCTCCTTTAACCTCTTATGCCATTCAGAGACACTTGACTTTTTCACAGCCTCCTCACCATGTGCCACTTTTAACAGCCCCAACATCTCAGTGGCACTTTTCAGGACAGGGTGACACGACACAGCTGTTCTGGGAATTCAATTTTCACACCTCCTATATTTTGCAGTTTTTTCCCAAATTTAATCTAAAATTCATTTACCATGTGGCTTTGTAAAAATGAAATGCGAACCTAATTAAAAAAATTTGGGGGGAATTTTTAAAGTTTTTTGTGGTTGGAAAGCAAGGAATATCAGTCTCTAAGGCTTCGTTCACACATTATTCACACTTCTGAGTTTTTTCTGCAGCTACACAATGCAGGTAATCCACAGCCCACACCAGTAAAATCAATTACATTCTATGGCTCTCATTCACATCTCCTTCGAGAAATGCATTGCGATTTATAAAATGTGACATGGTGGATACTCAACACACAATGACACACGAAAATGTACCACCATGTACATTTGTCCAACAAATAGACCTTCACTCCATCCCTACTGCATCAATAACTCCTACCACTTCAGTTAGTATGGCCAGTGATGAGCCCACCCCTGACCATCAGTGTGGACTGTTCATTAATGATGGCCAAATGAGGAAACATCTGAACAGGCTGATTACATGAAAAGCCTGCAGTTAGTCATTGAGTTCTGAAGACCAACTCTGTGGTGTCCTCTGCCACCTGTTTAGGTTGTCCCTAAAGCTTCAGAAAGTGTCACTGCTGTGGAAAACATCCTGCAATGTTCCTGGTCCAAAGAAGGCAGGTGCCTCTTCACCTAATGACTACAAACCAGTGGTACTTACTGGTGATGTGCAAAACGATTCTTCTAAATGATTCAAATCATTTTGTTCAGTTCTCCAAAATAATTTGAATCTCTGTATCACTGATTTGTTCATTTCAAAAACGAATTCTAATTAAATTCTAGAATAGTATCATAACTGTGTAACAACTTAGAAAAATAGAAAATAGAAAAAGCAAGCAACATCCACCCATCCATTACCCAACCCGCTATATCCTAACCCAGGGTCACTGGGGTCTGCTGGAGTCAATCCCAGGCAACACAGGGCACAAGGCAGGCACAAACCCTGGGCAGGGCAGTAATTCATACATATTATTATTATTAGTAGTGAAACAGGACAAACTTTCAAAATCAATAAACAAACAGGTATCGCTATCTAAGCAGAGGCAGAGTACAGTCCCAAGTAGACTGTCTCGAACACAAGTTGGCGCCTGAGTGAGGAGGGCACCGCTTAGCTCTCCACTCCTTACGTCGCAATTCCCCTTCCCCTCATCTCGCAGCCTCTGTCTCAGATTAGCGCAAAAAATCGCTGCTGAAAACGAACTATGATACTTAGCGAAATTACAGAAGTCCTAAAATCAACCAGAATGTTCAAGCAAATTGTAGAAAAAAACCCAATCTAACTCTATGAAAAGCAGACAGACATGCAGACAAAGAGACAGACAGACATTGGATTTTATATAGAGAGAGATCCATCCATCCATTATCCAACACACTATATCCTAACTACAGGGTCATGGGGGTCTGCTGGAGCCAATCCCAGCCAACACAGGGCGGAAGGCAGGAAACAAACCCCAGCCCATATACAGTATAGAGATAATAATAATAATAATAATAATAATAATAATAATAATAATAATACTCTTTATTGCATTTTGACAATAAATAAAATATCAACAATAAATAGGAAAAAATCATACAAGTAGAACCATAGAATAATGCACACATATCAATAAAACTGTGAGAACACTAAATAAAATTATTTTCAGTTTTGGATTAATCTCCCACAATTTCTTTCTTTTATATTTCTGGTGCAATCTGCCATACATTTATCGACAATGAACTGGAGTTTGATTTAATTTCCTGCAAGTCACCAGTTCAGTGCACATACTGACTATTTCTGCGAAGTAATTTAGTGTACTGTACTGTATTGCAAGTCTCTTGTCTACAGTTCATTAACGGACTTGCAATGGTTCTCCAGATCAGTAGGGGGCATACTGGTTCATTCAATCAGTCTGTGTACTGAGACGGTCAGTCAATCACTCAGAATGAACTGATCAATGGGAGGACCTTGGTGTCATCTGCCAAGTCAGTTATTGGCTAGTTGTCTTCATGACCGTTTTGCTGAAACAGATGCCTATGAAAATGGCAAGCCCGCAAAGTCCCAAATAAATTCTGTCTACTCTGGCAACAACAAGCAGTTTTTTTGAAGATATTGAGATACCAAAGAGAGTGACCTAAGGAGAATCCATGCTGGCATGATAGGAGGTCCATGGGGAAGAACGATTGTGCTGTGGAGCCAATCCAGACTGTTACAGTCAGCAATCAACACTGATTACATAAACTAAACATGGACAAAATCCAAAGCTGCAAACTTTGAAAAACTCACATTTTCAGAGCTACATAAAATAGGCCCATGGACAACAGAACTGAACATCGATGATATCCCAAAGAGAAAAAAGGTCAGAGTTGCTGTAGCTGAGAGTAGACACGTGATCTTCCAATAGCAGCCTTAAGTGAGCACCCAAAGACAGATGGGATATACGAACCCACAGACATTGTGACATTTTAAGGGTGACAAACACCCATCCAAAAGCAGAACTGTTAAACCTAAACATCACAATAGAGGGCATCACTTTGGTGGGGTCCTGTCCTATGCAGCTCATCCCCTTCCTAGGAAGACCCTGAATTAGGTATAGAAATGGACATCTCGTAATTTCCTCCCAGAGCCTCTAATTGAGTATGATTCTCATTTAACACAAAAATACTACATACAATTATTCCATTATTTATCTTTTCTTCTCAGGATGTAATAGTTTAAAGGAATTTGAGGAGCCTTGAAGATGAAATAATGAACCCATTACTAATAACTCAAGCTAAAGAACTATGCCTCTCAGATGAAGACTTCATGTTCAGTTATAACGCGTTCACTTGATCACACAATTACTTTAGAACTGAAATTCGCACTACTTATTCAAAAAATGAATGTGAGAAGATAAGTAACTCTGATTTCCCATCTGGCGGCTTAATAACTGTGTTGAAGAGCAGAGTGGCGACATTATACATAACAGCACATAAATAATCCAAAGCAATTTAATGATGCTGGATAGACTCGACCTACGGTATATAATAAATGAAATTTATCAGCATCAAACTGTGACACAAAGACATAGCTGCACACATTAACATTTAAAGAGTTAAAGCATTCAGAAATGATTGAAAATTAAGAAATGCCAGCAGATGTTTGGATTCTTTTTGGGAGGATTATGATTGCCACAGCTTGCACTGCATAAAGCAATAAAGAAACAGATCCATAGACCGAAGGTGTCAAACGGTTTTATTCCAGGAGCTAATTCTGTTTCCAACAATAAACCTCTAATGACTTGAGCTTTTTTAGTTGTCTGCTTTGTCTTTTATAAGGTGGGCTTATAAGAAGAGCGTTCAACTCTGGTTCTCCAGTTCAGTTCTGTTTCTCCAGCCCAGGCCCATAAAGAAGCCAAACAGAAACCAAAATAAGAAGGAAAGCTGACACAGAAAGATAAGCACAGGGACAGATTTAAAGTGTAAAAAGTTGTGAAATCAATAATGTCGATGCATTTCTGGGCCTTCTCATCAGGGTTAGTGTCATTGACTATTCAGTGGGACAGCTGCTTCACTTGCTGACTGTGTTCATGCACCATCTCACCTCCCATGGCTCTTCAGTCTTACTCTGTCCACACACTTGCTTTATACCAGTTCTCTTTTATCAAGTCAACGCTCTTCCACCAAGTAAGGTCTATCACTAAGGGGGATGAGACAGAGTACAGGAGTCAGGTGGTGAACTTTGTTTCATGGTGCAAAGCAAAATGTCTGCACCTTCACATCAGCAAAACCAAGGAATTGATTATTGACTTTCTGCCACACCAAAGAGCCCTCTATGTGTGGTGACTATTCAAGGAGTGCATGTATAGGTGGTCCTCATCTACAAGTACTTTGGGGTCCACATTTATGATAGGTTGGATTGGAGGAACTAGAGAAGAAAGGGCAAAGCAGACCATGTTTTCCTTAGGAGACTGTGGTCCTTTATTGTGGAAAGTTTGTTTAATTGGGTTAATGTAGTGTGTGGTTATTTTTTTCTGTTTATAAAGGACACCATCATCAAAGGGGATCAAATTAGGGCGAGGGTTCTGTCCATTTTCTGGTAAAAGTAATTTCTTACGAAGGGTAGCAGGTTCTCATGTGTGTCAGGCTTCTCGTATTGCAATTAGAGGAACGCACTACACTGTTCTCCCAGCCATCTGACCTTGCCTTTTTTTGTTGCTTAATCTTTAATATTACTGCCTAACTTTGGTTACTTTTATGTAACATTGACGTCTTGTAAAGCACTTTAAGCTATGTTGTTTTGTATGAAAATGTGCTTTAGAAATGAATGTTGTTGTGGTTGGATGCCCTGTCACAAGTGAAACTTTAGGCTAATGGAGATGGGAAAATTTCTGGCAGATCAAGTTGCCCCTGATGCCATGTGAGGCATCTTAAGTAGGTTCAGTGGTATTCCATCGCTAAGGGGGATGAAACAGAGCACAGGAGTCAGGTTGTGAACTTTGTTTCTTGATGCAAAGCGAAATGTCTGCACCTTCACATCAGCAAAACCAAGGAATTGATCATTAACTTTCTGACGCGCCAAAGAGCCCTCCACATCTGGTCACTTATTCAAGGAGTGCATGTATAGGTGGTCCACACCTAAAGATACTGTACCTTGGGGTTCACATTAATGATAGGTTGTACTGGTCTTGCAACACAGAGGAACTACTGAAGAAAGGGCAAAGCAGAATATTTTTTCCTTAGGAGACTGTGTTCCTTTAATGTGGAAAGTGACATCCTTTACGTCTTAGACAACTCTGTAGTGACCAGTGCAATTACAGACATACATATAAATGATATGCATTGAAATGTAATTAACATGTTGGATTGCATGACACATTGGCACAAATCATCTTCCATAGCTTCCATACATAAAATGGCCAGGATAGTCAATTTACATCTGCAAGCACCCAGCAATGGTAGGCAAGTCCACAGAAACCACTGCACAGTCTGAGCTGTGGACATCACCAACATACTGTATGACAAATACTAACCAAGAAACTGCTCTCTACTAAAGGAATACTTAATAGAACAGAATAGAAATCTTATTGTTATACAAAGCTAGTGTTACTAAATCATATATCCTGATACTCTCTCATGGTGGTGATTCAGAAGGAGACAGATATGTAAGGAAAGCGTAGGCAGAAAACCAGATAGAGACGCTGAACGATCATATCCTGCCATCTATCTGGTGCTACCGAAACCTAACAGTAAAAACATAAAATAAGCAAGAAAGGATGAAACAGGGTCTCAGACTTAATTTAAAGACCTACACATTCTGTCTGCTATATGACATTTCTCCTTAGCTTGGATCATTGTGTTTCTTACATAATATAATGTGAAAACATCTTCCCGGGGTTCCTGTTAGCATATAGAATGGTGTTCTGAACATCTGTTCCAATATCAATGTTTTAAAACTGTATTTTCTGACCATATAGACACATGATATGGCATTTAATAAATGTTATCTGCCAACTCAGGGTTGGTGACAGGAAAAATGTAACAAGAAGGGGGCATATGCTTGATTATAGTGCAAATAAAGCCCATGTTATTTTTGATTTACAACAAATACAGCAGAGAGCATTGCGTCTTTGTGGACTTCAAGAAAGCATATGACAGGGTGCCTCAAGAGGAGTTGTGGTATTGAATGAAGAAGTCGGAAGTGGCAGAGAAGTATGTAAGAGTTGTACAGGATATGTACGAGGGAAGTGTGACAGTGGTTAGGTCTGCGGTAGGAGTGACAGATGCATCCAAGGTGGAGGTGGGATAACATCAGGGATCGGCTGGGGGCGCTTTCTTATTTGCAATGGTGAATGTTGACAGACGAGATTAGACAGGAGTCCCCGTGGACTATGATGACATTGTGATCTGTAGCGATAGTAGGGAACAGGTTGAGGAGACCCTGGAGAGGTGGAGATACATGCTAGAGAGGAGAGGAATAAAGGTCAGTAAGACCACCAGGACAGAATACATGTGTGTGAATGAGAGGGAGGTCAGAGGAATGAGTTGGTGAAGGTGGATGAGTTTAAATACTTGGGATCAACAGTACAGAGTAATGGGGATTGTGGAAGAGAGGTGAAAAAAAGAGCGCAGGCAGGGTGGAATGGGTGGAGAAGAATGTCAGGAATAATTTGTGACAGATGGGTATCAGCAAAAGTGAAAGGGAAGGTCTACAGGACGGTAGTGAGACCAGCTATGTTATATGAGTTGGAGATGGTGGCACTGACTAGAAAACAGGAGACAAAGCTGAAGGTGGAAGAGTTAAAGATGCTAAGATTTGCATTGGGTGTGACGAGGATGGATAGGATTAGAAAGGAGGACATTAGAGGGTCAGCTCAGTTTGGATGGTTGGGAGACAAAGTCAGAGAGACGAGATTGCGTTGGTTTGGACATGTGCAGAGGAGAGATGCTGGGGATATTGGGAGAAGGATGCTAAGGAGAGAGCTGCCAGGCAAGAGGAAAAGAGGAAGGCCTAAGAGAAGGTTTAAGGATTTGGTGAGAGAGGACATGCAGGTGATGGGTGTGACAGAGCAAGATGACAAGGATAGAAAGATATGGAAAAAGATGATCCGCTGTGGCAACCCCTAATGGGAGCAGCCGAAAGAAGAAGATGCCAGAGAGCACATACAGAACAGAGGGAAGAGCAAACAGAACTTCAGCACAATTCATTGCTGCTGGGTCACACTGTGAAGCGATTGTTTTGATCAAACACATGTAAGGGGCGCATGCAGATAAGGAACTACTGGCTAAACAAACAAGCTTGAATGATTGAATGGTCTCCTTACATTTATCAAATTTCTTAAGTTCATAATACAGTGGAACCTCTGTTTGCGAGCATAATTCATTCCGAAAACGTGCTTGCAATACAAACCACTCATATATCAAAGCGAATTTCCCCATAAGAAATAATGGAAACTCAGATGATTCGTTCCACAACCCAAAACTATTCATATAAAAATGATTAATACAAAATATAAAGTAAAATACTGTACATAATACAAATTAACCTGCACTTTACCATTAAAAAGAATCATGGCTGGAGTGAGTTTCTAAACTCATGTGGGATTCCACCCAACGGGACGACACGCGGAAGAGCGTCCCAAAGCAATCGCAGTCTCCCAGCGCTGTAGCAGCTCGCCGTATAAGCAGATCCAAAAAGATTGCAGATATGCTATAACCGCCTATCGTCAATGGGTCATACAAAGAACATTATAAAGATCCCGGTAAAATAAATAACAGCGCTGTAGCTGTTTCAAGCTGAATAAATCTGGTGTTAAAGTACTGAGACTCAGCTTCGTGTTTTGGGGAGCAAGATGGGGACTCGCACTTCACAGCGCACACACATACAGTCACAATGCTGTAGTAAACAGATGTTGACTATATGAGTGAGGCACACAGACTCAGACGGAGAATAGGAGACGATTGCCAGAGAGAGAGAGAGACGCGCTGGGCGGGCGAGATAAGGAGAGAGAGAGAGAGCGGCGAGAGTAAGCGAGATAAGGAGAGAGAGAGAGAGAGAGAGAGATGCGCTGGGCGAGTGAGCGAGCGAGATAAGGAGAGAGGGAGAAGAACCATCAGCTCAGTTGTGATCACATGACGCTCAGCAGACAAAGTGTATCCATACTACTCGTATTGCAAGACATCGCTCGTTTATCAAGTCAAAATTTATTTAAAAATTGTTGCTCGTTTTGCAAAACACCCGGAAACCAAGTTACTCGTAAACCGAGGTTCCACTGTATTCATATTTTTGGGATGTGAAAGGAACGCTGGAAAAGAAAATGGCAAACATACAACACAGAGATTGACCAAGTCCGAATTTACATTTACATTTAAATTAACTTATTTGGCTAACGCCTTTATGCAAGGCAACTTACAACATTTATGATACAATTGGTTACGTTGCTTTTTGGTTTTGCAGTTAGAACAAAGGCCGGCATTACACGTCATTTAGACAATTTAACACAGGAGTAGACTTTTTCAGTGAGACTTTCGGTTGATTGCTTCAATTTGACGAAATTCATGTTTGCCACCAGAACACGGAAATGTTTAGAACTGGGACGCCTCTTAACCCAACTGTTGACACCTGTGGCCTCACTTTTTGACACTGATTGTTCATTTGATTAAATTCAGTTTTGGAACAATTAAGGCTTGGTATTGAATCGAAATGCATTCCACTCTGAGCAGCCATTAAGTGGAATGCAATACATTTGCTTTGCTTTTATTTATGACATTCAATCTATGGACAGGAATAAGCATTTATTTATAGACATATAGAGTATGTCTTAATGTCATACCAACATTTTTAAAATAATCTAAAGGTCCTAAAATAGTTAATATGTTTAAAGACATACACATTTCTTTCTAAAGAGAAACATTTATAAATGTTGTGAAGCCACCAGGGGGCGTACATGCACCCTAATCCGGACACACACAGGCAGGACACAGGTTCAACACAACACCCGGGTTTATTTACAGCTTAAGTGCACAAAACACCAACATCGCAACACACCAATACTCAGTCCCTTCTTGCTCCCAGTCCATCCGCCTAAAGTTTTGTCTTCTTCTTCCCGACTCTGGCCATTCAATGGAGTGAGGCGGCTCCTCTTATTCAGATCCTGGGAGTGTTCCACGTGTGCTCGAGGTCCTCTATAGGGCTTTGCAATCCCCCCGGCGGCCCCCACAGAACACAACAGGATTTCAACAAACGCCAGCTCCTGGCATGCCCTGCAGGAATCTGTGGTGCCACAGGAGGGTTGCCCTCTAGTGCCTCACCAGTGCTCTCTCCCCTGGTCCTTTCACTCTGTTGGCATCCCATCACAATGTATAATATATAATAATAATATAAATTCCTAAACTATATATAATAATTATTTCATTGTTACATCGGTTGTAAGTATATGACTGGACATGAATAGCAGAGAATATATTTTTTTCACAAGACCAGAAGGGATATTTTACCCAAAAATTACTTTTTTTGTTAGTAATATGTTACTTACTTCATGTACTTTGTAGTGACAGCAGAGAAAAAAAAAAATTATGTCACATTTTCATGGAGAACGGACATAATAAAGTTTCTGACAGAATGGGACCTGTTGGTGACCATCACTGGACAACAGCAAACACTATCTAAAATGCCTATGGAAAAAATCTCACATTACAATCCACATGTCCAGTCATCCAGCCGTATGCTGAACACGTACAAAGCACATTTTGTTTCTAAAATAATTCTAAAATATTGTTCAATAAATAGCTCCAGAAAAAGAAGCAGGACGCCCCTTTACCCTTTATGAATTGAAAACACATTCACTAGCCAAGAGTCCTGTCTTCAGTTTCTTGATGCCACATGGGCTGGATGGGCATCCTGACCATTAGAAGGGATGGTTCCTTTTTTGGACTGGGGGTCACCTAACAGGCATCCTGGCCGGGGAGGAAAAAGACATCAGACCCGGAAGGAAGGGAGTGTTAGTCAGCCCACTAAAAAAAGAAGATATCGCTGGGGGTTTTTTACTCCCCCAACATGCTAGATGGCAGCAGCCCTGGATATCAGTGCCCAGTGAGAAGCCAGTAGAGTATGCCAGGAGATGTAGTCCAGCAGAGAAGCCCTGCTGGAGTCACTGGGTGCCACAACAGGGCGATGCAGGAAGACAAGCTCCCTGCTGTAATGGACTTCTGTATGACCTGGAATGACTTCAATCAGTCAGTGGCCCTGGCACCGGAAGTACTCCCAGGTCATTAGTAAAAGGGACCGAACTCCGAGTCGGAGCTGGGAGGAAGACAGGCAACACTTGACTGGAGGAGGGCAGTGTGGTGGTGAGAGAAATTGTAGTGGTAAATTGAATTGTGGGGAGAGAAAACCTGTGTTTTTGTGCCTTAACAACTTTGGAAAGGACTTTGGTGAATAAATCAACCTTTATTTGAACCCAAGACTGTAATTGTGTGTTCATGTCACGGTTTGGGGCTATGTGTTTTACAGATTTCACGGCCACGTGCTTTTCTCACCATGCGGGTGACGCTCTCCCGTTAGAGCTGAACACAATCAGATACAGTGCCAATGTTAGATGATGAAGAGTACCTACCTTCCACTTTGCCAGAATTACATTTTTTTTATTGATTGTTAAAGTTTGTCCTGTTTTATTGCTATGTGGGCAAAGCCACGGGGGACAGCTAGTTTTATATAAAGTACAGATTATTCTACTACTTGAGTGTCACCTCTTTTGCCCTTTGTATATCTTGTCACACACGTGTGCATGGGAGGCAGCTAAAGGGTTTGAATGAGAGTAATTCCACGCCAGACCAGGGGGTGGCAGAGTACACTGACTCTTGTTCTCACTTCTCTGCAGACCAGTTACCGGAAATTCTTCCTGGCCCTGAAAACATCACTTCCAGTCACACTGATGCCATTACCTCCGGTTCCGACCCCCATTGATGATGTCACTTCGGGCCCCAACCCTAAGGACACCACTTCCGGTTCCGGCCCCATTGATGATGTAATTTCCTCTGCTTGCCTGTAAAACCGCCATTTTGACCATCTCAAATCAGTTCTGTCCTGGACTCCAATCTGTACACTTCAGTACAATCTTCTTCTTTCGGTTGCTCATGTTAGTGGTTGCCATAACGGATCATCTTCTTCCATCTCTTCCTTTCCTCGTCATCTTGCCCTGTCATACCCATCACCTGCAAGTCTTCTCTCACCATATCCATAAACTTCCTTAGGCCTTCCTCTTCACCTCTTACCTGGCAGCTCCATCCTTAGCATCCTTCTCCCAATATACCCAGCATCTCTAATCTGCACGTGTCCAAACCACCTCTCTGACTTTGTCTCCCAACCGTCCAACTTGAGCTGACCCTCTAATGTACTCATTCCTAATCCTCGTCACCCCAATGTATATCTTAGCCATCTTTAACTCTTCCACCTCCAGCTCTGTCTCCTGCTTTCTGGTCAGTGCCACCATCTTCAACTCATATAACATAGCTGGTCCCACTACCGTCCTGTAGACTTCCCCTTTCACTCTTGCTGATACCCATCGTTCACGAATAATATATTTAATTTAGCAGCCAGGAAATAATATACAGGTGGCTTCCCTAAACCTTTCTGTGGCTTTTGTTGAATTTGCGACAATCTTAAAGCTGTTTCTCAATGAACGCACAAACAACATTCTCTCTGTGCCCATTATTATATAGTAATAAAAAGAGCTTGAATATAAAAAAACAAAACAAAACAAAACAAACAAACAAAAAAAAAAACAACAAAGAGACCTGGGCCAGTTGAGATAATGAAGGGTTATCATCTGATAAAAGTGTTACAGAAAGCAAATTGCTGCCTTGAAGGGTTTGGGTATTGGCATCCCCCTCTCCAGCTGCAGTGGCTGCTAATTAAGGAAATGGAATTTGTGGCAGTGGGCCAGGGCAGATGTTTTAATCCAGCAACAGAAACACCACCCAGAATTCATGTTCACAGAAGGATACAGATGTTTACAGGGATTCTCATCAAAGTCTTGGCAATGAAACAAGAGAGTGAAAAATAATGATAATAAGAACAAAAATAAAGGGAGAAAACTGCAGCCTGCATATATAACTTATACCAGAAATGTATTTTTATTTTGAACTTTAAAAGTACTGTGGTGGGCTGGCACCCTTCCTGGGGTTTGTTTCCTGCCTTGCGCCCTGTGTGTGATGGGATTGGCTCCAGCAGACCCCCATGACCCTGTATTAGGATATAGCGGGTTGGACAATGAGTGACTGACTGACTGACTGACTTTAAAAGTAAATGCGTTACACTTGTCATTATTATTAGTTTGTGTGAAGGGGGTCTAAGGTGCTTCTCATAGATTCGACTAGGAGAATAGACATCATGTGCAAATCAGGCCAGAGGAGGTGGATTATTTTGCATTTCACAGTCATGCTTTTTTGATTTTTTTGTCCCAGCCACCTCTGAACACCTCATGGAGGTTCCGGGGGTTGGAGGTGTGGAAAAATAATTTTAGGGCAACATGGCATTCATCTTAAAGAAATAGCATAAAGGGTTAATAAATGTCAGAAACCTGTTCAGGCACACCAGGAAACCAGATCAAGGTCAAGAGAACAATAAAATGTACACTCAAATATAAGAATTAGTTTAGGAAAAATACTGAGATGGTCAAGTAAATAAAGAATGTACCAGAAGAAAGGTTGATGTAATATACAAAATGTACTAAAGGATAACTAAGAAATCAGCAGATGTCCTATAAACGAGAACAGACAATTGTTATATGCACAAATTTCAAAAGTGGTGGCGCAACTCAAAGGTATAAGAAGAACCAGAATCTACTCTCTATATATGAACATCCTAAAAGTGCAACGATTTTGTGCAATGATTTTATGTGACGTTTTTATTTCACTTTTTTGTCACACTTTAAATCGAGCATATTTTAAAATCTACATATATATGTTTGGTATCATTCTTTCAGAATTTATTTAATTTTAATGTGATGTTGTTAGATTTTCAGATTCTTATTCCGTTTTTAAATTATAACCTAAAACATATCAAGAGCTCACATCCCACAAGACAAGAATTTGTACCAAAAGATTTAACCACAGCGGAAGTAAAAGACAAAGAGTACAGTAGATGACAAAGACAGCTGCTCTACAGGCTTTTAAATGTTCGAAGCGCTGTGCGAGATGCAGATCATGCAACATGGCAGCAAGTCTGCAGCTGACTGAGGAAAAAAAAAAACTGTATTTGTTTCCCAATGTATCAACGTTTAAGAGGGTGTTTCGGAGGAGCGACTGCGTCTCCTTGGGGTGCATTCAGCCCCCCTCTTCACAACACGAGTGGCAGAGAAGCGAGGTGGCTGGCATGTAGCGTAGTAATAGGGGTTGGCGAGCGAAGTGAGCAGGGGCTAAGCCTCCTAGTATAATATAATAGACTTTTATTTTATATAAATCATATTGGTGTAAACCAACAAACCAACCAGAGTAAAATGTGTGCATTGATTGACACTGCATGTAAATTCAGTAGTTTATACAGCAAACCTCAATTCTTTGTTTCTCTGATCATTATGACCAGGCTGTAACTGACTGCTCCCTCCAAGGCATTTTGCAAAGCAGTAATTAAAAGATACCATGAACAGCTTTTCTCCTGCCTGATTACTGAATTGTCCTGTTAGAGGATGTTTCTTTCTTTAATAAGATGTTAAATTTCAACCACAGAGGGCTGGGTGAAACTCCACCAAGCTGCTGCATGTCCTCGTGGTACATTCCTACTCCTATCTGAGGAAAGAATTTGAAGTCATTTGATGTATCTCCTGACTTATGCCAACCCCAGAAAAGTGCCATCTGCTGTAGGGAGACACCGTATTCATTCATAGCCCTATAACGTGCAGGAACTCTGCTAATTCCTAGATTCAGTGCGTTACTTTTAAAGTGATTTGAGAATATAGCACTATGACTACTGTCAATAGGTGGCACTATACCAGCGCTTAACCCAACACAGACAGACGCTAGAGGTACACTGATGAAAACGCAAGAGTTTTATTTTATTTTCTTCGCCTGTGGGCCACGCCTTCCTCGTTCAAGTCCCAATAAGCACAATCACAGTCCTCTTCTTCTCTTTTATCTCCTCCACTCTTCCCGGCAAGCTTCGACCTAACCGGGAGGTTCCACCTGTCTCTCTGGGCGTCACTTCTGGGACCGAGCCAATGGAGACAGACCTTGCCAGCTCCGGCCCCTGATGTCACATCCGGGACTAAACCAATGAACATGAACACGTGCCCGACCCTTATGACCTCACTTCCTGCCTCCCTCCTCAAACACAGATATATTGTAAATGGAAAAGCCTGACTCTGGCTCTCCGAGTACTGTCTGCTGGCTCCTTTTATATGTTACCCGCAAGTGCTCCAGGTGCTTGATCACCTACTTGCGGCAGCACTTTTGGGTGTGATGAAAGGATCGCCCATACAGTGAAATGGCCGACCCCTTACCCAGACCAACCACTACATTACTGAGACTATTCCTTGGATCACCTGAGGTTTCTTGCTCTAATAACAAGCAGTACTTTTTTCCACACAACAAAATAACCAGCAAACAGTAGACAGGGATGTAAAATCAAACACAGATATATTGTAAATGGAAAAGACAAACAAATATTCAATAACGTAGATATGTGCACACAAAATACCACTATCCCAATGACACCAGTGACTAATTATTATATAAGACACAAATATACAAATATTTACAAAGAACCCTCCCTTGCCCCTAAACAAACAGGGAACACAAATACAGACACAGATTAGTTAAACACAGCAATTGAAATGTGGTGAAAAATAAATCCAAAATAAAGTCCGGTAGTATTTATACTGCCTGTAGTGTTATTGTGCTCTTTCCCAAAAAAAAAAAACGACCTCACCATAAAAGTCCCGGCAATGGCTGGTATGAATCTGAAGCCCGGGGTTTCTCAGTTCTGGCTGTAGTGATGTTGCATTAGATGTTGAAAAAGCAAGCAGTGGAATGATGGAATAAATGGCAGTGATAAGTTTGTAAATGAACGGGTAAATTGTTTCCTTTCTCCTTTCGATTTCTCCTCACCTTTGCTCCTCTTTTTTAAATACAGAATATTCTGGATGTATCTGGTGAGATTAACAGGTGATTTCCGTCTCGGGGCTGAGGTCTTTTTCCATCATCCTTCCCCTCTTCACTTACAGAGGGATAACATTTACTGACAAACATATAGCGGACAGTAAACGGGATAATGAAAACAAAACGCACTCAGCACAGACAAAGAAACAAATACTTTTTATTATTTAGCACCACTACAACGGGCTCTGGAGCAGATGCAGTGGCCTTCAGGCGGTGCCCTAGGATCCCAAAAGGGCTGCAGACAACTCCATCTCCCACAAAGCCCTGCTTGATTCCGAAGCATCACTGCAACCCATGGGGGAGGTACTGTTCTGCCCATGCTTGCTCCCCTGGTGCTCTCTGCAAAGAGGCGCCCTGGCAGGGGAAAGACCCCAGCCGTCTGTGACACATCATGTACTGATTTGTCAAACAAAAGACCCCCTGACATCAGCACTTGACCTGGCATAGCTGGATCTCAAGAAGCAGCTCATCTTGAGCTCCAGTTGTAGCAAACAGGGCATCAAAGCAGTCCAGGGCCAAAGAGAAACAGAGACGAAGAGCGTGATTGGCTACTGCAGCCACGTGTTCATTTAACCGAATTGGAGTTAGTGTGAAAGTTCTGTTGGTGGTCTGCAGTCTGTGGCACTTCTGGCGTCCAGAAGGACCACATTTCTCTGGCTTCAGAATTTCAAAGAGCCCGGTGACAGGTGGTGATGTGGATAGAAACACTGCTGGGGTATGAGTTCATCATCCAGCTCAGAACCAGAGGTCACCATTCTAGTGCTGATTGCCTTGTTTTCTTGAGAATTGCAGCCAATTTGCTAGAAGGCCACTGTGGTTGAATGTTGTACAGCACAAAAAAAATAAAGCACTGAATGCACTGAAAGGTATCACGGCAGCCATATTCCAGCAGGCACAGAAGGAAAACTTAGAATTGGCTTCTGTACAAGGATTGACACCAGCAATCTTTTGTTTAATTTGTGTTTTATATAACAACAACAGCAACAATTTATTTCTTGTATAGCCCACGCCATACCAGGAATGCCGCAATGGGCTTTAACAGGCCATGTTTTTTGACAGTCCCCCAGCCTTGACTTCATAAGCAGTCATGAAAAAAACTCACCAAACAAAAGACCCTTGTATGGAAAAATAAAACATGGAAGAAATCTTGGGGAGGGCAATTCAGATGGAGAGACCCCATTCCAGGTAGGTTGGGCGTGCAATGGGTGTCAAAAAAATAGATTAAATATAACACACAAAACAGAACATAAGTCATCCTCTTCACAGAAACATAACCTCTACAGAAGCTGCAAACCATCCATCAGCAGGATCACAATGTGACCCCAAGTCAAATCAAGCCAAGTTGGGGAGCATGCACTGGTACAGCTTGTTGCCGCACCCACTACATGATGAAACAACTCAGGATCCCGGTTGGCAACTCCAGGCAGACACGCGGTCCAGTCCCACCCTCTGGAAGTGACCCTCTATCTGCTGCAGCCAGGTGTTACATGGGTGACCCCTTGGCCCAACAATGAGGATCCTACGAGCTGGATCACCCTTGGGGAAACACGCCACATGGTCATAGTGCCGTAACTGATGCTCCTTCACAATACAGGTCATGTGCCTCGTTCGGGACTCCATGAGCAACACAAAATCAAACCAATGGTACCCAAGGATTTTCCGGAGAGACAAAGTACCAAAGGAGTCCAGTCTTCATCTCAGGTCACTGGATACCATCCATGTCTCACAACCATAGAGGAACACAGGAAGCACCAAGAATCTAAAGACTTGGACCATCATCCTTTTGCATAGATACCGGGAGCGCCACACACTCCTTTCCAGTGACCTCATGACCCCCCATGCTCTCCCAATCCGTCTACTGTCTTCATAAGAACAGTCACCAGAGACATGAATGTCACTGCCAAGGTAAGTAAACCTTTCGTCGAGGTCGGCACTCTCTCTGCAGACAGACACACTGCTGAACGTTGTGCCCAAGAGGTCATTAAAGGCCTGGATGTTGGTTTTTATCAGGACACTCGCAAGCCCAGACACTCAGACTCCTTGCTCAGTCTCTTGTGCTCCCCGATCAGAGCCTCCATTGACTCCTCCATTTTACGCCTAAGAAGAACGTGCCCCCCTTGTGTTTAAAGTGTCACACTACACTGATGCTGGTTTGAGTTCTTCCAGCACTCCCTGAATTTTTCCTGAGTGAGTCGCATAACCTGCCAGTGCTACTAATGGCGAAATCTGGAAATTATTGTATTAACTGTATTGCGCTTCTACAATTTATATATTTCTATGGGTAAAATCAATATCTAAAAAAGCATCTGAAAAATATGCTGCCTGCTTGGTGATCCAAAAAAAAGAACATTTTATGCGGTAATTGTTATGACTTAAATGATAGTTGCAATTGGCTCTCCAAAGCAAATTATACAATCAACAATTCTGCTCATCTGGAACCGAGCTGGTGGGATTTTTTTAAAAAGAAATAATGCAGCAGCCAAAATTATAAGACCTTTATCCTGTCTTTCTGAAAAATTGTGTCCATGTTTGGAAGCCAATTATAAACTGCTTTTATGCCCTCAAAATTCTGCTTTTAATCCTCTTTATGAGGTACAAAGTTGAGAAAGTTTTCAAAACTTACCCATCCATTAAAAATCATCCCTCATTAATCTGTTTCATAGTGATGGAGGCTGGGAATATCGTGGCAGATTCAGGCGCAAGTTAAGAGCCAACCCTGTATGAGGAGCCTATTAGAAAGTTGCTCTGTTTTATATATTTTTATCATCTGTTTCCATCTATCTCTTCTTCTTCTGCTTCTTCTTTGTCTTCTTATTCTTCTTTTTCCTCCTCTTCTTCTTATTCATCTTCATGTTTTCCCTCTTCCCATTCAGCTTGGTCCTGCACTTCTTCCCAGGTCAGATTGTTTTCCTTCAGATCTTCTGTTACTTTATCCATCCACCTCCTCTCAACCCTCTCTTGATTTCTCTCCCCCATTTTTACGTTCCCATCACTCTTTGGCCCAAATATTCCTTGACACTCCTCATCACATGTCTATACCACTTTTATCTATTTTCCTTTACCTTCTTAGATATCTCTCCCACTGTTGTTGTACCCCTGATGGTCCCATTTCTTATTCTGTCCTCTTGTGTAACTCCACAAATCCAATATTCTCATTTCTGCCACATCTAACTTCTTCTCCTCCAGAGCTCCCTTTACTGCCCATGTCTCACCTCCATACATCATTGCTGGTCTGGTCTGGTCATAGTCTTAAAAACCTTACTGTTAACATTTGCCTTATCTCTTCAATCCCACTATACTCCTGATATGTTCTTCCAATTGTTCCATCCTCACTGCACTGTATGAGTTACCTTTGCATCTAATTTCTATCTTGGGATACCACTGATCCTTGATATTTAAGCATATCTATCTATCTCTTAATTTTCTGAATACTGTCAAATCAATACGAGGATCACAGGGAGTTGGAATCTATCAGAATTGTACTAAACTTGGTGCTTAGGCCAACACTGGATGGGGCACTGTTGGGCACAATAGAGTGTCACACATGTGCAATTAGGGGACAGCCAAAGGGACCAATTCAGGGAGTGAAAACATTGTGAAAAGGGTTGGAAAAGAGTATTAATGCCTCCTCTTTTTCATTTTCCACAGAAGCACAGATAATTAAGTCACTTTCCTTCCTTTCAGATGATCTCACTTCCGTCTCCTCTTGATGACCTCACTTTCGTCCTGCCTTGATGACCTGACTTATATCCCCTTTTGATGACCACACTTCTGTCCCACCTTGATGACCTCACTTCCATCCCCTCTTGATGACCTCACTTCAGCTTCCTGTTGAAGACCACACTTCCATCCCGTCTTGATAACCACACTTCTGTCCCACCTTGATCACCTCACTTCCATCCCCTCTTGGTTACCTCACTCCCATCCCACCTTGATGGCCTCAATTCTGTCCCTGTCTTCCTGCTGCCAAAATATAAATCCTCTGTCTCTGCATTTATCACTTGTCTTTTGCCGTTTTAAAGCTTTCAGGCTGGTTTCATTCTTTTTTGTCTACTCTGCCAATAATATACGGGGCCAATCCCCAAATCTTTATTTTTGTTATCACTTACTTATTATTATTTGGTTCACCCGTTTATCCAAAGTGACTTACAAAACTTGACAGATACAATTGGTGACATTGATTTTATTATATATTATATTTACCTTTTTATTAGTTGGAGAAATGGCAGTTGAAGTGACTTGCTCTTGGTCACACAGGGTCAAATTTAAACTCACAACCTCAGGGTTTATAGTCCACCACTATACCACACTGCCAACCTGTTTCTTACTTCTTAAAGTTCTTTAAATATTAATAAATGTTGAACTAAATTTAAATTATCATAATGGAATGTGATAGCTTTCTATATAATTTAAACTCACTGGGCAAATTACTTTATGTGTACACCTGTTATCTATGTAATTAATCAGCTGTCATACACGTTCTATCAGGAGACAACTAAAGGGCCTGAATAATAGTAATTCCATGCCTGACCAGGGGAGGCAAGGTGCGTTAATTGTCTCTCTCAATCCCTTACCGACCATTCTCAGGAAATCCTGCCCGGTTCTGGTGCCACCGATGACGTAACCTCCAACTCCGGAGATGCTGATGATGTTTCTTCCATTCCTGGCCCTGATGACATCACTTCCTCCACTTGTCTTTAAAAGCCACCTACTTAAGGCAGCAATTCAGTTCTGCTTTGGACTCCCACAAGTAAAGAACTCTTGAAAACGTACCTCTTTGCAGCCAGTATATACAGTAATATATGGACGGCTGGCCCAAACTTTTTCATGTCTCATCATGCTTTTGTGACACAGACAATTATGTGGCAGAAGTTGAGTGCATGAAATCATAAAGGTTTCAGTCAAGAAGCTTCAGTTAATCTTCTCATCAAGCACCAGAATAGGGAAAACATCTTGATCTTGGTGATTTCCACCATGGCATGATTGCGGTCTGAGTATTACTGAAACTGCTGATCTCCTGGGATTTTCATTCACAACAGTCCCTAGAGGTTACTCTGAATGGTGCAAAAAACAAAAAGCATCCAGTGAGTGGCACATCTGTGGACTGAAATGTCTTGATGAGAGAGGAAAGAGGAGAATGACCAGGCTGGTGCAAACTGAAAGAAAGGCTATGGTATCTCATATAGCCACTCCATACAACTGCGCTGAGCAGAAAAGCATATCAGAAGGCACAACATGTCACACTCAGGGTTGGATTTCCCATAAGGCCAACCAAGGTCATGGCCTAGGGCACAGCAGTCAGGGAGGCGTATATACAGAAAAAATCAAACCCAAATATTTACAGATTTTTCAGTATTATTCTGAAAATGCCATAAAAAAATGCTGTTTTTTTAAATTTACATCCATATACATTAAATAAATTGAGCGGTACATTTACGTTGCCCATCTCTACAGCTTGCGCTGTCTTGCTCAGTCACAGGCAAAAACTAGGCTATTTGCTATGTCTCTCTCACACAACCAGCGTAAACCACGTGTTAAAGAATATTTCCAGATTTCGCTTAACAGTAGTGAATCCAAGTGATTCATTATGCTCATATCGCTTGACTTCTACATATCTACTGATAGTAGGTACGTAAAATATATCGTTACTACTTTTATATACTGTTTAGTTTACTCAGGGCTGTAAGCCTGAAAACCGTAAGCAGAAAAAGTTGACAGGGGTGTTTGCCAAATTATAAGGGGGGGGGGCTGAGATTTTTATTAAAAAACATGAAACATGCACCACTTATGGCTGGTTTATGCAGCATCATTTAACACTAGAATTACCAGAGCCTACGAAAAAACTCGTAATTCCGTCCCACCTTAAATCGCTTCTTAAATCCCTTCACACCTCTCTGCCAGCGCCCTTTGTCTTCTAAATGTGCTGATAAAGAGAAGCTCGGAGCAGCCGGCTATTCCATCCCCCACCAATTTAGAACGTGCATGAACTTCAGCTTGATTGAGTATCTGGGAGTGAAGTGGAGTTTTAGAGTGGAAACAATAGATCGTTATTTGGAACGCACGCATTTCATGTCTGTTCCGTTTCTGCAGTAATCTGTGTCAACACATTGTTAAAACAGAAACGTTTTTTATATTCTAGTAGTAGATGACCAAATGTAGGCATAAACTATATAGTGTATGAAGCCTGAAGTCCAAATAGCAAAGAAACATTTTCACAAGAATAACACAATTGCGCTTTTATTCAAAAATATAACTGCAGAAACAAAAAGTCGCCTTAACATGCGACATTGACAGCAGTTTATTGTAACTGCCTCCGTGGTTCAATAGACTCAGCCCCCGCTTGGGAATCAAGAGGTCACGAGTTCGATCCTTCGCCCCTCCATTTTGAGAAGTAAACTGCTCTTAGTCTTACTGTTTTAGAATAAAAGCATACGTTTGATTTCAGTCTGTAACAGCCGGTGCAATTTATGATCCTTGTAAAGGTTAGCTTTTTTTTTTATTCACTTTTCATTCTCTCAGTCGCGTTCAGAATCAATCCATACAACCCCATCTGACACGGCTGTTTTCACTAAAGACGCGCTATAGCTCCAACAGAGTCACGCTGCGCCCCGGGTTCTGACACACAAACGCTGGCGAAGCTGCCTTCTTCGTATCTCACCATCACTTGATTTTCTTTTTATTCAGTTTTATTGAGAGTTCCTGCCAGTCCCCGCATGTTGCTGTATGCTGTTTCTTTTGTACTCCAGGACATGCAGAGGAAAGAATGGTAAAGACCAGTAACTTCGGCGCTATATGCAGTCATCAGACACTCCCCATCTGCCCGTGTCGTTCAAACACAGGAACATATATTGGTGTAAAAGTATAACAAAAGTGCACTTTTATTCAAGTGCACTTTTTCCATCGCCTTTTCCTGTAAGAAGCAATGTACACACTTCTCTCTATGCTGTGGTTTCTATTTCTAAGGTGGGACGGAATTACAAGTTTTTTTGTAGGCTCTGGTAATTCTAGTGTTAATGTGGTGTAATGTAAGTTTGACACAAAATGCAAAGGATTTCAATAACATTCTATAATGTCAGATGAAAATCGATGTAACACATTTTATGTCAATTTTATAGCTGACAACCTTAAAGCAGAACTTGAGAAAAGGTCACTTGCTTACAAAGAGTTTGGTGAAAGATTTGGTGCTATTACAAAATTCTGGTCGCTGACATCTCCTGAACTTGAAGAAGAGGGAAGAAACCTGCTTTTGATTTTAGAAGTTGATCTGGAACCCGCTCTATGCGATGAACTTGTCCATCTGAAATCGCACATAACTGACTGCAACACTGGGACTAAAAACCCAACAGCACTTTGCAAGTGGCTTTGAGAAAAAGGACTACAAACAGTTTATCCAAATGTTGCCATTTTATTAAGAATGTTTGTCTTCATGCCAGTGACGCATTCCTCGACAGAAAGGTCTTTTTCTTCTCTGAAAATAATCAAGGATCATTTAAGATGTACAATGCAGCAAAATCAGCTGAATGCCCGGGCACTTCTTTGCATTGAAGCAGATTTAACAAGATCTGTCGACTTCAATGAAACAATTAAAGCCTTTTCATGGACAAAAGCGCAAAGGAAAAAATTCCAGTCGGTATTTAAGACGACTTGAAGAAATTCAATTGAAAGTGTTAATGTTATGCAATTTAATAAGTAGCCTATTAATGTAGTTTTGAATTCAAAATATAACCTGGTTCAAAGATTATAAAGATTGTATTAAGTGCTTATACAGTATGTTTTAAGAACAGACAGCTGAGGGGACAGTGGACATAGGATCACCAAAACTGAACAGTTAAAGACTGAAAGAACATGTTGAATCTCAAATTCTGCTGAGGCATACAGAAGGTATGCTCATAATTTGGTGCCAAACAGTATGATCCCATGCATCCAACCTGCTTTGTGTCCACAGTCCAGGTTGGTGGTGGTAGTGTAATGATGTGGGAAATGTTTCAATGGTACACTTTGGGTCTGTTAATACCAATCAATCATCGCTTAAATTGTATGCCCTATTATTATTGCTGACCATTTGCATTCTTTCATTGCCACACTTTACCCATCTTCTAAAGCAGGGGCAGCTCTGTACTTAGCATCCTTTTCCCAATATACCCAGCACATGTTCAAACCAACGCAATCTCCCAATCCAATTTCTAATCCTGTCCATCCTCGTCATGCCCAATGCAAATCTTAGCATCTTTAACTCTGCCACCTCCAGCTCTGTGCTTTCTGGTCATTGCCACCGTCTCCAACCCATATAACATAGCTGGTCTCACTACCATCCTGTAGACCTTCACTTTCACTCTTGCTGATACCCGTCAGTCACAGATCACTCCTGACACTCTTCTTCACCCATTCCACCCTGTCTGTACTCTCTTTTTCACCTCTCTTCCACAATCCCCATTACTCTGTACTGTTGATCAAAAATTGAAAGGATCGTCAAGAAAAACCCTGGCTATGCAAAGAAGTTATTTAGTAAAATGTATTTAATATCCAAAAATGAGCCCAAAAAAACAATATACTATGAATTCAAAACAGATGAGTCAAAGAGGAGAAAGGGGTAAAATTTGATTCATTATTTGAATAATTTCTGAAGTAAGGTGACCTTCTGCTGGGCACACCAGATAAGATTATGGCCTAGCTTTTGGAAGCTCCAGCCCATTTTGCTTTGGAGGTGTGACAGATGGTCTTGGCCCCTGCCCTGCTGGGAGGACCATGGGAGCAGATGTGCACAGGACACTGCCTCCCCTGGAGCACTAGAGGGCTGCCACCCTGGGTTGCTGTGGCTCCACAGGTGCTTCAAAGGAGTTGGAGTTCGAGACAGCCCTGTTGGCTTTCATGGTGCAGAGCCCTACATTGGGCTTTCACCACACATGGGAGTGATTCTAGATCTGGCCAACGAGCCACCTGGATATCTCCCAGGAGCAGCATAAAAGAAGCTGCCTCACTTCATGTGAGGAGCCAGAGTCAGGAGGAAGAGGGATGAAGATTGCCAGAGGAAGAGTGGAGGCAGAACGAGGAAGAGAAAGGAAGGAAAGAAGGACTGTGTTGCCTTGTGTTATTGGTGCTTCTACTATGCTGTGCAGTTGGGGACTAGACAAAAGCGCTTCCCCACACTAATAAAGCCGTGTTGTGTCGGCATCTGTCTGTGTCGGGGTTTGGGCAGCCGGAGTGCCCTCTAGTGGGTGCAGAAGAAACTCCTATCTCAAAACAAAGGAAAGGAGAAACAAAATACAAAGAAAACAAAAATCTAAAGCCACTTTAGTACATAACAGTGTTGGAAAAACGTTGTAAAATGGGCCATTGGCTTCCTTCTAATTTCTGGTTATAGTTCTGCTGTTGCTGGAAAAGTGGCATGGGAGTGATTACACCCAGTTATAGATGACTTACTAAAATCTGTGGCCTTCAGTATTTAGATTTGTTTAGTCTGCATTTCTCTGGATTCTCACTGCGGAAGTAGTCAGCCTACTTTATAGCTGAACACTTGTCTCTTAATTTATGGCTGAATGCATAATATACACCTGGTATTCATTTTTTGAGATGATTATATTTATTCTTTATGTATAAAAATAAAAAAAAGTCTGTTGTTTTTAGATTATAATTAGAATCATTGGAAATATTAGCACCCCAAGGAGCTCAATAAGTGCTTAAGAATAATCCTCTGCATTCAGTCTGCTCGCTCTTAACGTGCTGCAGGCAACTCCTGCTGCTTTTGGTCCTTCATTTGACGTGTGCTTCTTTTCATGACGTTTATTATATAAAATCCCCTACATTGCACTAATGCAGAGAGTGCTCTCGCCAGTTCTGCATTGTGCTTTAGAGCCGAAGTCACCAGCAACTTTACCTGAAAGCGGCTCCAGCATAAAAGACAGCAGTGAGTTGTTTGTGTGGATTCAACAAACTGTAGGATAATTAAAGAAGAAAGTAGGTCAGCTCGTGGTTGGTGGCAAGCAGGCTAATGTTAAGGCCATCACACACATTACCCAATCACTCAGAGTGGGAAATTCATGGCAGATTTTTAGAGAATCAGTGAAACAGTCTCTCAGTTACGGGGTCCCAAGTGTGCCGGTATAATGTCCTCTTCAAACATCCAACATCAAATCACTGAAGAATCCCTTGCTGTATGTCCTATATGTCTACGTGCCTTAGGGTGTCTTTACCGGTAACAGTTTGGAAGTGAGCCTGAAGGGGCTTGTTACAGGGCATTTATTAGTACTTATTGTTATGTAACACAAACAAAGCCCTTGTCGAGGTCTTGTTATGTAGCAGTGTGTGTCTAGCAGATGTGCTAGAGGTAGCCCCCATTATAAAATACCACAAAATTATGAAGGGAATTAGTCCAGTAGATTGAGACCGTGACTTTCAAATGAATTCAACAAGAACATGGGGGACACAGTTGGAAACTTGTAAGGGTAAATTTCACACAGACATTAGAAATTTTTCTTTACAAGGAGAACTACAGACACTTGGAATAAGTGAACAAGTAGTGTGGTACACAATAGGACTTTCAAAATTTGACTTGATGTTATTTTAGAAGAATTAAGCGGATAGGGTTGGTGAGCTTTGTTGGGCTGAATGGCCTCTTCTTTTCCAGTTTGGTCGGTCTGTCTGTCTGTCATCAGACATTCACCTGATTACAGGTCTCAATCCTCACAAGTACACATTCTCTTCTACTTCTTTCCTTTACCCCTTTAACCCTCCACTCCCTCACCTGGTGAGAATTGTCCCTCTGCTCTCCTGACTCCAACCGATACAAAATAATACATAGTGGCTTTCTTTATGCTGGACCTGAGAGTACTTCTAATGCCTGTGCATATGATACAACAAGGGAGTCCTCTCTCAGCAGCCCTGCCAGTGTCCAGACACACCGCCACCAATCATTCAGGAGAAACTTGTTCTGAAAGGCCTTCTCCCTTTTGTCCTTCCCCACATTTCTGATAAAAAATCTATCTATCTATCTATCTATCTATCTATCTATCTATCTATCTATCTATCTATCTATCTATCTATCTATCTATATCTATCTGCCCATTTTTCTACTCACTAAATCCAGCCATTTCAATTTGAAGGAGAGTGTTTTCCTATCTGCACGTCTTTGCATTGTTTACAGAAGCCCTCTATTGTATTTATTTACTTATTGTTGTTTGAATTTTTTTTTTCCTATAGAATCTGTCTGTAAGCTTTCCTATTTCTGCTAGCTCAAGTAAGTGGAACAGGGCCGCCAGTGTACAGAATTAACCCTCCAGGACAGCACAGCATTTTCCTTGTCTCTTGTTGAGCTTAACAAAAGGAACACAGCACTTTCCAAAGTGGGTCCTTTCTAAAGGTTGAGAACAATGTCTTACGAGATTCGTTTGCAAACAGAATAATGTAAGGCAAGTGGACCAAGACGGATTAAGGGAAATACAGATTGTTCTTTGAGAACATTGTGGCAATTATGCGATTGTCTAATAACTGAGGTGGTGCTGAATGTGAATTTTGGAAGAACGGCCTAGGGGGCCATCTAGTAAAGCTTTTTCAAGAGCGTTATCACATAATGAAGTCTCCATACAAAGAACATCTAGCATTCATCATCATTATCCCTAACTGGCCTAATTGCATCAATACCCTTTGAAATCACTCATTAGCCATAATACAACTTGCTGTGCTGCTGAAGAAATCAAATTCAATGAAAGGAAAAAAAAAATCTGTAAGCTTCCTACAAAATATAATACTAACAAGCAAGCATTGAAACTGATGGCCATTTGATATTGACTAAAAGATGGAGATTAGCTCTACCTAACTTTTTTTAATATTCTTGCTCTTTTAATTACATTGGCCCAAATAAAAAGGAGCTATATAAAATCTATTGATCCATTTAATGACCGTGCTCATTAAGTTTTAGGTTCGTTGGAAGCTACAGCCTATCCCAGCAGAACTGGACCAGTCAGGACAGGGTGCCAGTTCACGATGGGGCACATTCATGCTCACACCTACACACTGTGCCCACCTGTAGTCGACAATCAGTGTTAGCCGCCCGTACACCACAGGCTTGTGTTAAGTTATGTTTAAGCTATAACTTATAATCATTTTTCTTTCATACATCTTCTTTTTTATAATAATAATAATAATAATAATAATAATAATCTTTATATGTAATATGCTACCATGGCTGTCTGTTTGTCTGTCCAGCATTTTAAATCACATGTAGATCGCAAACCATTTGACCTGACATTTGGTACACATATACTACGTGACGTCTACTATCTGCTTTCAGGGTGATGATTGACCTCCAAGGTTACTCCTCTTTATATTATTATTTTATTTTATTGTAGAATCAACTCTCAGCAGTGGCTAGCAGGGCGGCTGTGTGGCACATGTGTATGGGCGCCGTTCTCATCCCTACCACCTTCGCCGTCACTTCCCCTACCTCTTCATATCTTAAATTATTCTTGAGGCAGATTCAAGACTTAAGTGCCAGCTTAAGTAAAAAATGAAGGAAAACGTACTAAGTAATTGCAACACAAACACCGACTTAATCAGTTTTAATATGGAAAGATGCTGACGGAAGAAGAGAAGAAGAAGGCTGCTATGGTGGAGAAAAGAACAGCTGCTCAGGAAGTAGCAAAGCACATCAACCTCTGCGCAAACAAATGCTAAATGTACAGAGAAAGACGATGAAAACTAGGAATGCTCAAGTGAAGTGTATTCACTGCATGTTATTGTGCAGTGTGCCATTACTAGTAATAATAATTATAGATTTTATTTATATAGCACACTCTATATAACATAGTCATCCTTAGGTCCTTTACAAATCATAATAAAAACAATAATAGACAATTCTAAATTTTCTTGGAGGTTAAACTTTGTTAATACAGAAAATTCAGATACTGAAGAATGCAAAAATAAGGTTAGGTTGCCAACTTGTGGAGAGTCCCCATTGATGGAGATGTGCAGGGTTGCCAGTGCTTAAACATTGTGACTTTGCCCCTACAAATAGCCCAATATCTGTTGTGGACAAAATGACACACCAGATAGTGGAGGGGCAGTGTTGAGAGTGAAAGGACAGAGGATCAGGTAAATACCATCAACACAGGGGAGAGGTCCTCCAAGAGATATTTGAGAGTAATAGAATGGATAAATACTATCACCCAACAGTTCCCACTCGGAGATTTTGCAGCGATAAAATACAGAGGAGGACCAGGGTTGAAAAAAGGGCTGATCAAAAATAGCCCAACTGGGTGGGAAAACTGCAGACCCTTCAACATTGGAGGTGAGGTTGGGAAGATGTCCCTTGAGGCTCAGTAATGATCCTTCCACAGATTCAAATCTTGTTCTACTGTAGTCAAGTTTGATCATCATCTCTGCACTTCACCAGAGGTCACGTGTGACCACAGCAGGGCTGGGCTGTGGACCTGACTAAACAATCCATATGGTATTAAGGACAATTAATGTATACAAAGGCCTAACCTGAACTGGGAATTTCTCATTCGTGGAGAACAATTGCAATTGCAGTTGCTGCTTGACCTCATCCAGGTGAGTTGGAGTTGGGAGAGAAGTTGGACAACACTGACCAAGGAGTAGTGGAGGAAGAAGAGAGAGAAGAAGAGAATATTGGTAAAGAACCAACGTATAAGATCCTTATTGTGAGGTACATTTGATAATAAACCTGTTTTATTTGAATCCAGGACTTGTGTAGCATGGTTGTGTTTGGGATTTGGGGTGTTGCAGTACTCCTCTACTGGTCACAAAGTGTAGCGTGCATGCTGCCACAGACATCACCAGGCATCACTGCCCTGCTATTGTTCAATCTCACATGTCGCTCAAGCATGATAGGCCTTTCAGAATTTTTTGTTTTCTTTGCATGGGCACAAATTCCACCATCTGATGTCTGTCCCTGTTCCATCCTATGATCCGCAGCGAGAACCTTTTCCATGAATAGGCACAATTAGACCTCGGGTGTCATGAAATGGGTTACACATTTATAATAGTAGATAAATGAATCTTCAAAAACAAATTACTGTGTTATAACTCTATATAACAAAAATGAAAAGGATTAAACAAATATATGTTGTCACAGATGAGCATAATGGGAAGAGTTTACAGGCTCAAATAGTGGGAACTGTCATCCTGACCTGGTGTTAGCACTCTCACCTGACCCTCTCACCTCTGATTCACCTGAATGAAATAACTTGCGACCAACCCTGATGACATCATTTCCGCTACCCAGAATTCCTTTTCCTGCCACATTAGTTCCAATTCTTGTTGTCCTGACTTCACCTCTTCCTCCTACCCACCATATGTATAGAGCAGTCTCAGTTTGTTATTCAGTTCAATTGTAAACCGTGGATTTTTTTTTGCTCTGCTGATTTTTCAGTATACGGGGTGGTCATCCCCAAATCTTTTTCAGCCTGCTACCTGATATTTTATCACAACCTATTACAAATTATCAAAAGCAGATTGAAACAAATAAGTCAAGAACTTGTTCTATAGGCAAAGAACAAAATGCTCGGTCACATCTTGTGCAAAGCCTAAAAACTACTGGAGTTCTTCTGTGTGATAAGTAAGTCTTGATGATACACAGGAGGAATACCAGCAATATGGTTATAAACTAAGAGTAGAATCTTAAAACGGATCATCTCTTTAATATGTAACTAGTGCAAAAGTGGGGATATATGAAAGAGTGCCCTCTTCTACGCAGTGGTGTGCTGGGGAGGCAGCATAAAGAAGAAGGACACCTCATGCCTAGACAAACTGGTGAGGAAGGCAGGCTCTATTGTAGCCACGGAGCTGGACAGTTTGACATATGTGGCAGAGCAACAGGTGCTGAGCAGGCTCCTGTCAGTCATGGAGAATCCACTGCATCCACTGAGTATCATCTCCAGACAGAGGAGCAGCTTCAGCGACAGACTGCTGTCACCATCATGCTCCACTGACAGACTGAGGAGATCGTTCCTCCTTCACACCATGCGACTCTTCCGTTCCACCCGTGGGGGTAAACGTCAACATTATACAAATTTATTGTCTGTTATACCTGCATTTTTATCACTCTTTAATTTAATATTGTTTTTAATCAGTATGCTGCTGCTGGAGTATCTATCTATCTATCTATCTATCTATCTATCTATCTATCTATCTATCTAAATGTAAGGATCATCAGCATTGCAGTAGATAGACATTATGCTGATGTGAGAATTTACTTAAAGGTAACCAATAAATCAAAAATAAAATGGGTTCAGGTAGAGACCCCAGTGAAACTCCAGAAAGAACACAGTTAGACTTTTACAGATGCTTCTCAACAGCAACCTCCATGAAGTTGTATTCCACACCTCAATATATGACCTAATACCCTCTTAGCTTTTTTTTTTTCGCTTCTAAACACTATGGATGCAGATAGTGACAAGTCCACCATGACTCCGAGGTCCTTCTCCCTAGCAGAAAACAGAAATCTTAGTGGTTGGCAAAAATAGATATAATAAGGATATTAGAAATAAACTTGATCCATTAGGCTTAAAAGTCAAGACAGAGGTAAAGAATTTAAGAATAAGTATTGATTCTGACGCAAATTTTAAATCACATATTAATC